>NC_041388.1:447684710-447704695 GCF_002162155.2 Triticum dicoccoides | reverse complement strand
GTGTTTACAATACTTGGAGGCACAAGAATAAAAAAAGGCCACTACAGTTTATCGAAATATTAATTTATAATTACATATGCTATATATATATATATATCTTAAAACGGCCGCATAGAAGGTGTTTACAATACTTGGAGGCACAAGAATAAAAAAAGGCCACTACAGTTTATCAAAATATTACTTTATAATTACATATGCTATCATAACATAGCATCTTTCGGGCACTGCGTCTCTACTACACGAGCGCCTTCAAGAACTTCCTGAAAATAGTGCTCGGATGGTTCTCGGCTTTGGTCCAAATCTCGGGACGCAACAACAGTGGTCTCCATCTCTGCCCAGTATGTCTTAACACGGGCTAGAGCCATCCTAGCGCCCTCTATGCATGCTGACCTCTTAATTGCATTTATACACGGCACCGCGTGAAGGAATTGCTGCACCAAGCTGAAATAACTCTTCGGCTCCGAACTCCCTGGCCACAGGTGACCCATGACATACTTCATGGCGAGCCCAGACAACCTATTCAGTTCGTCCCATTGCGCCAAACGATCATCCACTGCCAGTGGACGCTCTGGATTGTGAAACTGCGACCAGAAAAGCCTTTCCACTTCGCGATCTTTCTGATCTCGAAAATTTTCGGTCGCATCAGCAGCACTCGCTGCCAAATCCAGATAGGTGTCCTCCACACTCCACATCCGGTCCAACGGAGCAAACTTAGGATCACAAACCTTCCTTCGCAGCATAAAGGGCTTTCCAGCCATAATCTGTTCAGCCTGACGTAGCTCCTCCTTCGCAGCTCTCATCGCAGAGCGCACGTCCTTGGCATTGGCGACGGCCTTCTCTAAGTCCGTCTGTTTCGCCTGGTCTTCTTTTTCAAAAAGTCTGCAACGGTCGGTAGCGCTTTTTAACTTTTTGGCCATCTCGGCCATCTCCTCTTTGCTTCGGCAATGAGCAGCCTGTTCGGCTCTCAGCTCTTCAAGGGCCTTCTGGGCAGCCGCATCGCTTTTTCTGGCTTGCTCCTTAGCTCGGGCAAGACCTGCCCTAAGATTCTCCATGGCGGCCGTACCATCTGCGTCAAGCACACACACTGTAAGACACTGGCATGAAGCTCCTCTTACCTGGCGCCGCCCGAAGAATTACATACCTTCAGCCTCATCAAGACGCTTGTTGACAAGCGCAATGTCAGCATCTGCCACGTCTAGTTGCCACTTTAGTTTGGCAAATTCATCAGTTCGGCTCGATTCCGAACACCTCGCCACCTAAATTCAAAGGAGACATCTTAGAACTGGGATTATGATCCTCCGCGTGCCGTCATTTCTTGACAACGCGCAGAGTCTCAGGGGCTACTATCTACACACGGCGCATCTTACTTATGCGCAACTGACAAAAGTGTACATCACCTAACATACCTCAAAACCCGTCAGCAAGCTTTTGACGTCCTCATGCAATCCGTCTTCTGCGGATGAAATCCTTTCAATCACCATGCCCATCAATGGACGGTACTCCTCTGAGATAGAAGCTCGCCCCAGCAGAATCTTTAGCTCCTCCAGCAGAGCACCAGATGATGCCGGACTTGTCCTATGGCCTCTTACGAAGGCCGGACGCGGAGAACTTCGGGGGGCCGCACTGCCACCTTCCGCCCCTGCCGGATTCAGAGAAACCCTCCGCGACAACACCTCAGGGTCTCCCGCCTTGCTAGGTGGCACGGCAGGGGGAGGCGTCCCGCTCTCCATCATCTCCGGAAGAAGATCCCCCGAAGACGAGCTCTGCTGAGAAGGGCTGAGGTCCGAGCTACAAGGTAAAATTTCGGTTAATCTTCTCAGATATAAATCAAAGATTTCTCTCATCCCTCAAAAGGAAAACCTTTCTCTACTTACGGCTCGCTGGAGGGCTGATCCCCTTGAGGGCGTAGTCCGACCGAGGGACTCCCCGGCGTCGGACCCTCTGACGAGGATTTTTCCCCCCGCTTCGAGACCATGGTTTCCGGATTGTCAGAGGAGGCTCTTTTCTTCCCCTTAGGAGAGGAATTGCGGTTCCTCCCTTCGAAGCAGCCTCCTTCGAGGAGGCCATAGCTTCCTTGTCCTCCCCCTCCAAAGGCATTATTTCTAGCATCCTGACTAGCACGGGATCCGGCCTGGTTTCAGGAAGGAGAGACGGACAACTGATCAGCTTTGCCTTCGCTATCCACTCCTGTTTAAAAGGACAGCTCTTTTAGGGGCAAGTTTATTATACGGATAGATGTCCGGACACAAGGATGCTTACTTGAGTATCCGGGCGATTGCAGCTTAGACCTGCGTCCTCTGTTAAATCCGGACACATCTCTTGTGATCCGAAGAATAGTTTATACATCTCCACGGGTGTTGCGGCCATGAAATTCTGGAGAGCTCGCGGTCCCTCCGGATTAAACTCCCACAGGCGAAGGGAGCGACGTTTGCAGGGCAATATTCGGTGAATCAGCTTGACCTGCGTCACCTTGACCAGGCTAAAGTCTCCTTCCAACAGATCCTTAATGCGGCCCTGCAACAAGGGCACGTCTTGGGGAAAACCCCAATTTAACCCTCTGTTAAACCATGACGCCAGCTGTGGTGGGGGAACCGAACGAAAGGCAGGAAGCGCCACCCACTTGGTGCTCCGGGGAGCGGTGATATAGAACCACTCTCGTTGCCACAAGCCTAGCTCCTCCTGAAAAGAGCCCTCGGGCCATGGAGCATCAGCATTTTTGCTTATAATAGTGCCTCCGCACTCTGCGTGCCGTCCCTTGATTATCTTCGGCTCCATTTTGAAACTCTTGAACCATAATCCGAAGTGAGGGGTAACACAGAGGAACGCTTCGCATACAACGATAAACGAGGAGATATGGAGGATGGACTCCGGAGCTAAGTCGTAAAATTCCAGCCCATAATAAAACAGCAGTCCCCTCACAAAGGTATCCATCGGGAAGCCCAGCCCCCGAAGGAAGTGAGACACGAACACCACGCTCTCACCAGGCTGGGGACTGGGGATAGCCTGCCCTTGAGCAGGCAACCTGTGCGGAATTTCGGTAGTCAAGAACATAGCCTCTCTCAACTTTAGCACGTCCTCCTCCGTGACGGAGGAGGGCATCCATCGGCCCTGAAGGTCGGAACCGGACATCGTCGAAGGTCCGAAGCGCCTGGAATCTGGAACCTAGGGTGTTGGAACTCGAGGAGATGGGCGAACTCGTTTGAGATTGAAAAAGGAGCAAGGCCCTGGTCTCTTTATAAGAGGTTGAATACCGGGAGCCCTCCCCATGACCGTTTGGGACTCGCCTTTAATTGAGAAAGCAGGCTAACGGGCACGGTTGGGTTACCCACGTCCGTATTGATGAGAATCCCGTAAAAGGGGGGTACACGATCTCTACTCTGACAAGACGTGCCAAGGAAACCGCCTCGTGAAACATGCTGAGGTGGAAAAGTAAAAACGATTCGAGTAAAGGACTTGGCTGTAATGTGATGGTGGACTGCAGAATACGTCAGCAGATTTGATTAGTGTTAATATTATTCTCTCTATGGCAATATGTGGAAACTTATTTTACAGAGCCGGACACTACTCTTGGTGATTACAATCTTCTATGAAGGACTTGGAGGAGGAACCCGCCTTGCAATGCCGAAGACAATTTTGTGCGTCGGACTCGTCGTCATTGAATCCTGGTTCAGGGGCTACTGAGGGAGTCCTTGATTAGGGGGTGTTCGGATAGCCGGACTATACCTTCAGCCGGACTCCTGGATTATGAAGATACAAGATTGAATACTTCGTCCCATGTCCGGATGGGACTTTCCTTAGCGTGGAAGGCAAGCTTGGCGATGCGATATTCAAGATCTCCTACCATTGTAACCGACTCTGTGTAACCCTAACCCTATCCGGTGTCTATATAAGCCGGTGGGTTGTAGTCCGTAGGACAGAATCAACTCCATACACAACAATCATACCATAGGCTAGCTTCTAGGATTTAGCCTCCTTGATCTCGTGGTAGATCTACTCTTGTACTACCCATATCATCAATATTAATCAAGCAGGAGTAGGGTTTTACCTCCATCAAGAGGGCCCGAACCTGGGTAAAGCAAAGTGTCCACTGTCTCCTGTTACCATCCGGCCTAGATGCACAGTTCGGGATCCCCTACCCGAGATCCGCCGGTTTTGACAATGACATGTCCCATTACGATTTTTCGGTTTACCCTTGCGTCGCTGGCCATTGTCCTGTGCGTTGGTATTAGCCACAAAGTCCATGTTACCATCCGCTTTACACTTGCCTCCACCACCATTGCTTGCCAAGTGATGCTGCTAACCTTTGGAGTTGCTGTTCCTCTTTCCCTTCCCTGTCTTGTCATCATCAGATTCGGGATTCTTGGTACTATCAGAATCAGCATATTTCACCAAAGCGGCCATGAGGGTCCCCATGTTAGTGCAATGACACTTCATCCGTCCCAACTTCAGCTTCAAGGGCCCAAACCGGCAGTTGCCTTCTAGGGTTAATATTGCGGTGTCAGCGTTGATGCGGTCTGAGGAGTGCAACACTTGTGAAACCCGGCGCACCCAATGAGTCGTTGACTCTCCTTCCTCCTGGACGCAGGCAGCTAAGTCCACTATCGACATAGGCTGTTTACATGTATCCTTGAAATTGCTGATAAACCAGGCTCGTAATTGGGCCCATGAACTGATAGAATTAGCCGGCAAACTTTTTAACCAAGTACGGGCCATTCCCTCAAGCATCATGGTGAAGTATTTCGCACACACCGCGTCATCCACATCAAGCATCTCCATGGCCATCTCATAGATCTCCACCCATGTCTCTGGGGGTTGATCCACTGTGTAATTTTGTACCTTGAGTCGGCCATTGAAATCCTTGGGCAGGCGCACGTTGCGTAAAGCGGGGATAAGGCAAGGCACCCCCAAAGAACTAGAAGTAACACCAGGTTCGGTTGAGATAGTTGGACAAACCGGCGGCAGCTGCCGAGCCTGATGCTGTGCGACAAACTCGGCCTCCCTGCGCGCGCGGGCCCGGTCCACCACTCCCTGAGTGTTATTAGCACCATCCTCCGGGTTGTTGCCACGGGGTGCTCCACGTCGTTCATTACTCGATACTGCTGGTTCATCCATATGTCTGCTATAGCTCCGGCTTGGACAGGGGGTCGAGTGGATCCGGTCGCGGATATACGAGTACGCTTCCTGTTGGACCAAAGCTGTCCTCACAAGTTCCTTGACCCATCGCGTCTCTACTGCCTGCGGCGAGTCACACTCAATTGGAATGGCCTCCAGCCGTGCAGCAGCGGCAACAAGATTGTCCATTGGGTTGGAGTAGTGACCTGGAGGTGTTAAAGCAGCCTGAGGTATAACGGTGTTTTGACGAGGCGGGTCCATCTGACGTGGCTGAACCGGTACACCGGTCCCTAGAGCTTCCGCCTGGTTTCCCTCCAGAGGATTGCCGGTTCCTACTCCTGGAGTGTTGAAAAGGTCTGTGGACTCAAAAACCGGAGGCAAACGGATCGGTACTTCCTCCTCATGACTTCCTGCGACGCACTCTGGTCCAACATGAGCCTGTAGGCTTGTGCATATAAAGCGGCCCGCTCCGTGGCCATCCTGGTGTCCTCAGCTGCCAGATCTCCCTTGGCCTGGGTGATCTGTTCCTTCACTTTTGCAATCTCGGCGTTGTGAACGCCCTGATCCGCCGGATTAGCCTCCGCCATAAGCACATCCAATGGATCAAATAGCTCTGATAGAACTTGAGCCGGCGGGCGCACAGGGCCTCCTGCCCCGGCAGCCGTCGCCGCTGCTGAACCAGAGGTTGTTGCCGCAGTGGTCGAAGAATGAAGCGCTGCTTGTGTGCCAGTCATGAATATTCCAACCGAGTTGGGCAGATTAGAGGGGTCCGGAATACTGTCACCATCGGAACAGCCCCCAATCCGGCCGTCTTGTAGCTGATAAAGAGATTCGGTTTCTCCGGTCGATGACTCATCATCGGAATAAACGACGGTATCGCCGCGAGATTCTAATCCATCCTCATAACTTCCTCCATGGATGACTCCCACGAAGGCACGCTTCATGGACGGTTTAACCCGGGTGGATCGCGCATGCTGAGCCGTCTCGACGAGGTCGGTGCAGATGTCCGGCTCGGAACAGCCCCCAATCCGGCCGTCTTGTAGCTGATAAAGAGATTCGGTTTCTCCGGTCGATGACTCATCATCGGAATAAACGACGGTATCGCCGCGAGATTCTAATCCATCCTCATAACTTCCTCCATGGATGACTCCCACGAAGGCACGCTTCATGGACGGTTTAACCCGGGTGGATCGCGCATGCTGAGCCGTCTCGACGAGGTCGGTGCAGATGTCCGGCTCAGGGCCCGGTTCACCGATCTTGCCAATGAAAACGTGAATGCCACCAAAGGGGACCCGGTACCCATACTCAATTGAGCCGGCCTTGGGGCCCCAGCCTGCGTCGTCGATGTAGAACTTGACGCGACGACTCTTAGTCATCCGGCCTACAGCGTAACCCTCGAGTCCTTCAAAGCGGCACTCCAAGAACTGGAAACCATCGTGCGATAGCCCCACGGTGGGCACCAACTGTCGTGGTTTTGTCACGGCAGATGTCCTAGAGAAAGGACTTAGTCGTCGAGCCATCGCGACGGGTTAGCTTGAAGGGGTTAAAGCAGACACAGGGACGCAAGAGAGTTTATACTAGTTCGGCACCTTCGATGAAGTTAAAAGCCTACGTCTAGTTGTGATGGAATTGATGGGGTTTCGATGAGTAGGGAGCAAACAAGCTTCCCCTATGTCTCGAGTTGTTGTCTTTTGTCCTTGAACCGCCGCCGGGTCGTCCCCTTATATACACGGGTGACACCCGTCGGTTCACAGAGTCCCAACACTGGTCGATATTCGTATCCGGGTTGGTCTCTCCTTATTCCTAACTTACAATACAAGTTTATATACAAATTCCGGTTTACAGCTACAAGTCTCGCATCGACTATGGGCCTTAGGCCCTCATTTGTCTTCTTGGGCTTTAACACTCTTAAACTACTGATGAAGTTGACCCGGCCCAGATTGGCCGGTTTACGCCCAGCAGTAATATCCCCAACAAGTCCCGTATGCCACCGCCGCACGAGCTCGTCGTCGACGAGGCTCCGGTGACCAAATGGTCCCGTGCGTGCCTCCATTGGGTTCGTGGGCTCTTGTAGAACATGTAGGTGCAAACCACTGGTCTTCCCGCACGTCGTGTCGTCGATTCCGTCGACACCCGAGCTCCGGCCACCGCCAAGTTCGCCGCTGCCGCCGCTACAGACCACCTCGCGCCGCTCACTGCCACTGCTGGATGCGCACGAGCCCCAGCTCGCCATAGGACCCAACCGTGTTGCAAGCGGTGCCCTGTAGCGCGAACCCGACGCGTCTCCGCCGCGGTTTGTGTCACCGGTGGCTAAACGCCGGCGGGCGGACGTGGCTACATCATTAGCTACCTAAGCACACCACTAACCACCATCAGGCCCACCGACAGCCGGGCCCCGCTGCCAAAATAACCATGGTTTAGTTTCTGTTTAGCTCTAATTAAACACAGTGGCGCCATCCGTCATCTTTGACCGTGCTGACGTGGCTGTTGACCTGGGCCCACTAGTCAGCCTCTGTTCCTGCACTGTTACACTGACGTGCGGGCCCTACTGGTAAGGTTTGACTTGGACCAGCCCCTTTGACCTGCTGACGTCACACTGACGTCATGTTGATGCAATATTTCCTTTCTGGAATTTAAATAAATCTTAAATGATTTATTATTTTCACAAATTTCCCAAAACTTCTAAAAATCATAAAAAATCAACCGTAACTCCAAATGAAATAATTTATATATGAAAAATTATCAAAAAAATCCAATCTATCCATTTATGCTACTTTCATGCATGATCAACCAACTTATACCCACTGTATAAGTGAAAACATGATAATGGCATTTTAAATTCTAAATATGGAGTTTGCATATGAACCCTTGGTCCATATGGACTTCATTTAAATTGTTGCTAGATGCATTAGTGCAAATCATAACATTATTGCCATGTCACATTCATGCATCATATTGTTGCATTGCATTGATTGTGTTTCCTCTCTGTTGCCAGTGCTTGTCCCCTCTTAGTAGACGACGTTCCGACGATGAGATCGATGACACCGATGAAGAACTATACTATCTTCAGAAGTGCCAGGCAAGCAAAACCCCCTTGCTCATTATGATACAATCCAACTCTCCCGCTCCTGCTCTCTCTTACTGCATTAGGACAACAACGATTCAACTGTTACATGCTGCGGTAGTTGAACCCCTTTCCCCTGCATGACCTGTCATTGGCACAGTAAATAGTTGAAACCCACTAGCATGAGTAGGAATTGTTTGAGCCCTGATGTGCCTACTCATTCATGCTTGTTGTCATGCCTGCTACTGCTTAGAGTTGAGTCAAGTCTGATTCATCGGGAATGAATTGGAACATGGTGAACATATCCTACCGTTGAGAGCTAAGTGTGTGAACACGATTTGGTAAAGGTAGCGGTGTGAGGCCATGTAGGAGTACATGGTGGGTTGTCTCATTGCAGCCGTCCTCAGGAACTGAGTTCTGTGTTTGTGATCCATGAATAGTTAATACCACACATTGGGCTCCGGGCGCTCCAAGCTCTCTTGACTTATTAATGAACCTGATCTCTGTCCAGGAGTTGCAACTAGTTTCTGGTGTTTGTAGGTAGTGTTAGTAGTCTACCAAGTGGCACCCGGTACAGGTGGGCTTGGGACAGACTAGGCACAGTGGCCCGGTGTACCAAGTGGCATCCGGATGATGGGCTTGGGAACCCTGTACACATCATTTGGGGCCGTGAGCGACACACCGGCCGGATCTCCTTGCTGATGGAACCCGAATAGGCGATAAACCGAGACTAGAGATTTGTGTGGTTAGTCAGGTCGTGGCCGACTCCCTCACCAGGCTTCCGCTTGAAGGTTGCTGAGATACACGACGTGTACATGGTGGTAAGTGGCGAGAGCGTGTGTGAAGAAGTACACCCCTGCAGGGTTATCATTATCTATTCGAATAGCCGGATTCCTCGGATATGGATACTTGGACCCCTTGCATAGTTCATAGACAAGTGAAAATGGATACTCTAAAACTCGCAAGATAAGCGTGAGTGCTATGGATGGCGTTCTCGCAGGGAGACGGGAGCGGATCCATAGTGGTGTATTGGAATGGTGAATTTGTGGACTCGTGTGCGCCACCTCAAAAGAGTTACTTGCAGTCGTAGTTCAGGTTAGCCACTGAGTCAAAGCTGGCTTGCTGCAGTTAAACTCCACCACCCCCTTTGTTGATACCGATGCATATGTAGATAGTTCTTATGTAAGTCTTGTTGGGTACACATGTACGCACGTTTGCTTATTTTATGTTTTGCAGAGAGACGTCAGTCTCGCTAGTAGTTCCGTGTGGACTTCAACGTTTAGCTTGATACCTCAGCTACGATCTTGTGCCCTCGGCAGGATCTGGTAGATAATCAGGCTTCTCAGCCTTTTCCATTTATAGATGTCTGTACTCAGACATGTTAAGCTTCCGCATGTGCTTTGTTTGTATGCTATGATTGTTGGGTCATGAGACCCATGTTTGTAATATCTCGCTCCTCGGAGCCTAATGAATAAATACTCTGAGTCGTAGAGTCTTGTTGTGATGCCATGTTGTATTGCACATACTGAGCATATTGTGTGTATGATTGAAATGCTTGGTATGTGTGGGATCCGACAACCTAGTTGTTTATCCTTGGTAGCCTCTCTTATGGGGAAATGTAGTCTTGAGCTTCCATGAGCCATAGTAGTCCGCTACAGCCCGGTTCACCGGAGTCCTGCTCGCCCAGCACTACTGCTCCGGAACACTTGACTGTCCGGCATGTGATTCACTTCGTTCCTGTGTCTGTCCCTTCGGGGAAATGTCACGCGGTGACATCCTGTGTCCTGCCTAGCCTTCTACAGCCCGGTTCACCGGAGTCCTGTTAGCCCAGTGCTACAGCCCAGATTCACACGCTGCTGACCGACATGCTCGATGTTGATTCATGTATGCCTGTCCCCGTAAGTTAGTGCCACTTTGGGTTCATGACTAGTCATGTCGGCCCGGGTTCTCTGTCATATGGATGCTAGCGACAATATCATATACGTGAGCCGAAAGGCACAAACGGTCTTGGGCCATGGTGTCACACCGTGCATTTTGTAACATTTCATTTTCATTATTAAAGCATGAAAATTTGGACCAACAAAAACTTTTTGCATTTTTTTTGGCTTTTATTTGGAGTTGGTTTTCTCTCTGTGTTTCTTTCAAGTGCTTCTTGAAGTCAACTACTCTGCCCTCTATATTCCACCTCCTTACCCCAAGCTCCTGACCAATGACCATGCCATGTGAATAGTGCTATATGGAGTTTTCTTACAAAAATAATTTGGCCAGAAAGTATTTTCTAAAATTAGTTTTCCAAAAACCCCTGAATTGAGGTTTGCACTACAAGTACTTGATTAAGGGCAGTAAAAATCTTTCCAAAAATATATTAGACTCCTATTAGATATAGGATGCCCAGGAACCACAAAAATATAATTTTAAAAGTTACTGTTCTATTTTATTTAAAGGCTTTTTCTTAAGGCCAGAAATGGTCTTTAATAGGAAAAAAATTACTTTACTGTTTCAAAAATATTTGACAAAATTTAGGGAAACTCATAGGACATATATTGTCCATATATAAGAGTTTCAACACCTGGTCATGCTCAAAATATTGGTCAAATCCCTCTAAAACCCTTTCTGGATATTTCAAGCTTTTGAAATATTTACAAAGGAAATATTCTCCAGAAATTCCAGGAAAATTCCATCATGTCACATATGACATATTAGATGATCTTGCCAAGTCTCATGACTTGGAGGACAAGATAACACCATCAAAACCCCTCAAAACTATCTCTGTCCATTCTGAAGTTTGATCAACTTTACATTGCCAAGTATGTCCAAATGTGCTCAAACTTGGTGGACATGCTTCATTGGTCTAATGATGCATCTGGACCAAATGGCACAGGTTGGAGAATAGGAAGTCTTGGTCAAAGTGCATCAAAACCCTCTCTGACCAGAATCAAGTTTGAACTACTTTGCACTACCAACTTTTTCTCCAGAACCCCAACTTTGGTGAGCCTGATCATGTGACCAAATAAGGCTACCACACCAAGTGGCACATCAAGGAGAAATGATTTACTCCAATGGATCTACACAAATCCATTTCTGCCCATTTCTAGGGTTTGCAAAAGTTGCATTGGCAACTTTGTCCAAATAAGCTCAAAATGGGTGGAAGGCCCTAAATATATGTGACATTTCACCCCTTGGAGTATCTTGGCCAGTGGGAGTCATTAGCTTACCCAAAACTCCATCAAACACCTTCTGGCAAAATACTAAAAAGCCTATTTTTGCCACTTTCACTAATCTCCTTGAGTTCATCTTTTTGCCACAACCCCTCCTCACTCCCCTCTGTCACTTAGACACTTTTCTACCCGAGGAAGCAATGTGGAGGAAGAAGGGAATCACGTTTGTCCTCTCTGGACAACAGCTTCCCTTCTCTCTCCCAGCCTCTCTCTCTCCCCTCTGCACCCCAGAGCATCCCAGGCTCTTTCCAGGTTTTGCCCCCTTCCACTGTAGCCTCCAGACAGAAAAGGACGCGCGCGCGACGCGGAAAACCCACGGATGCCGGCCAAAGTCGCGCTCTGGAGCGCCTGCCAGAGCGCCGACCGTTGACACCGCGCCTCCCGACCGCCTCGTGCCTTCCCATCGCGCCAGTTGATGTGTCTTGACGTCTGCGACACGCCGCCGTGCCGTCCCCATTGTCTCTCCCTCTCTCTCCCCTCCTGCAGCGCGTGCCCGACGCCGTCCGGCTCGGCCAATGGCCGGCCTCACACGCGCGGGCGCCAGAACACTCCCCCGCTCTCTCTCCTCCTCCCTGGCGCCCTACTCCATCCCCACGAGCACCGTGGACAGCTCCAACCTCTCTCCAACGGCTTCCAGAGCCGATCCCGCGGGCGCCCGTAGGCCACGCCCACGGTGAACCGCGGCCAGCCTATATAAGGCGCTCCCGAGCCCTCCTCTTCCTCCCTGTCGCCCCTCCACACACCCAATCCACCCCCGGAACCACCCACTTCTCTCCAGAGCCGCCCGAGCTCGAGATCGAGCTCGAGCTCCGCCGCCTCGGGTCGCCGTCGATCTGCGGGTACAGGCCTCCTCCGCTCCTTTTCTCTCTCGAACTGGACTCCCCTCGCCTCACTGATGCTTTCCCCTCTCTTTCCCCCTTGTTTTGCAGCCGGAAACGGCCGGAACCACCGGCGCCCGAAGCACCTCCGCCGCGGGACCTCGTCGCCGGCGAAGCAGGCCACCTCGGCGACCGTCTCCACCACCACCAGAACCGCGACTCGCTCCTGAGTCCAACGGTAGCCTCCGCGCCCCTTCCCGTGCCCTGTATCGCCGCCGGCGAGCTCGCCGTCGCCTCTGGCCGGAGGTAGACGACGGCCGCCGTGGGGCCGGCCCGTCAGCCACACGCCCTGACGGGTGGGATCCACCCGTCATGTTTAAAACGTGCGCGCACGCGCGCACCGATCCGCCGTCGGCTGAAGGCGTATTCAGCCTTTACGCCTTCGATGTGGCGGCCGCGTGGGCTGGGTTTCCCCCCCCCTGGGCCTGCTGCTGCTGTGGCCTCTCTGGCCCAGTGGCACAGCGCCGTTTCTCTTTTTCCTTTTCTGTATTATTTCCAAAAATTCCACAGGACAGAATATTAATCCAAATGCATTGATTCCAATTTCTAAATTCCTAGAATATTGCAACCTATTTAATGGTGCAACTTTCATTCAAATCCAACCACCTTTTATTCTCTGTAAATATTTAAATGTGGTTTTTAGCATTTAAATAGGCCTTTGAAAATCCATAACTCCTATTTTGCTGCTCCAAAACCAAAACCAAAAGTTGTCCCCTTCCTAGCCTTCCTCTTAGTATTTTACAAAAATAAGTTGACATTTTTGTGAGCACTTTGACTTTTCTGTTTTTATTATTGTCTTATTTTTCCCGTTGTTTTCTTGCGACGTTAGATCCCGTGTTTGACGAGGTAGCTGAGGAAGAAGGAGGAGCAGAGCCTGAAGACTTTGAAGATCAAGCCAACCAAGGCAAGCAGCCCTTTGACCATGACTATGATACCCCTTTTTTATGCATGTCATTTTTAGCTCTTTATTATCGATGCATCGGAATCATGATGAGATGGTGAACCACGTGGGTTGGTTACCACGATTACTTCCTCGTTGATACTTGCAGTGTGCATGGCCCTACCTTCTTATGAGGGTTATGCCGGTGGGAGTAGATAGGATGCAAATGTAGATGCTACGCAAATGGGGTGGGTTTGTGCATGGTGAAGGAGGCAATGTGATTTCAAAAGTCTTTTCGAAAACCCCGTCGGGTGCCACCTATGCCCGAGGGAGATGATGAGATGGGTGACCACTTGATGACGAAGTGGTGTGCCAAGGAAGGTGTGTGTTGTTTTCAAAACAGATTGGTCGGAGTTGCGACCGTTATTCCAACCTTACATGCGCGACCACTCTACCCTTATATGGGAAAGGGCATTATTGAGTACCTAGACCGATACTAGCTTGGAGCCCGCATTACTAGTGACGGGGGAGAGTTGGTGCTCTCTCTTGGGACGGGGTCGTGCCAGGTAGGGCGGCCATGACTGTTTTCACAGGGCACCGGACACACCGTTGGTACCCCGTGCTTGTGGTATGTGATGAAAATGGGAGCGAGGCTCCACAACTTTATGATGTGAAATGTTCGGCACGGGGGTTACTACCAATCGAGTGGACTCCATGTTAGTGTCGTCTAGGGAAAGGTAGTGATCGGGTGCTTACCCCGGGTACTTGAGGTACCGCGGGTCGTGGATGACACGGAAGTTCCCCGGATCTGGTGGGTAAAGTGTGCAACCTCTGCAGAGTGTAAAACTATTCGAATAGCCGTGTCCACGGTCAAGGACAGTTGGGTAACTGCTCTTGGGCTACGTCCACTTGTTTTCAAACCCGGTGTGTGTGAGATGATGGTGTTGTCTTGGATCAAGTCAGAGGACTTGACACGATTGAGATGGGTTGGTGCCCTCTCTGTTTATGATAAATGGGTTGGTGCCCCTTTCTATTTATGTTGATATCTGTGACCAGATCTTATGGTTACTTGAATTCTCTTGATGCATGCTTTATAGGATGTTGAACATGTCCTGCACTCAAAACTAGCTTTATGCAAAACTTTACCTATGTCATGCATTACTGTACCTTGAACCAAATCATGGGTTGCTTGCGAGTACATTCAAAGTACTCATTGGCTTGCCACTGGTTATTTGATTGACCAGGCATGGGAGAACCGGAGTTCGAAGAAGAGTTCTTTGGAGACGATCATGCGAACTAGGACGTTCCCAGTCAGATTGCCTGTAGGGTTAAGGCAGATGGCATGGGTTCTACTTATCGACGACGATTTCTGCTGCTATGTTCCATTTGATGTTCAGCCCTTAAGGCTTTATCGATGTAAGACTTGACCATGTTGGTCACTATTTGTGTAAGACGGTATGTATGGATGTAAGACTCTTGTTATTCAGCTTCTGTGTGTTCAGTGAGCATTGATCTCTGGGATCACTGTACACGTGCATTCGGTGATCACGACTTGCGAGTCGGGGTCCCCACAGAGCTGGTATCAGAGCCATCTTGACTGTAGGAAGCCTTAGTTAGCATGGACGTTAGTTAGAGCGAGACTATCCACCAGGTTACCCATATACCTATGTTTATGTTAGTATCCCAAACATAGGTCACATTCCTTTATTGACCCTTTCCCTTCCACTTTTTGTAGATGTCCGCCGTACCCGAGGACTTCCTGACCACTGGGTTTCCTGTGCTTCTTGAGGATAGCCTCAGGAAGTGCCAGTTCACTCGAGTCCCCACCTTCTCCTACCATGAGCACTGGGTCGACAGCACCAAGAGGGAGTATCACGTGGAGGTAGTCGTGAGGGCGAATGACGCCCCGACGAGCTGGTTCTTTGAGGGACCCCAGATGGCGACACCGCTTCTCGCCGTGGAGACTGCTGCCCTCAAGGCGCTGACTCGCCTCCGGGATCTCCTGCCAGAGATGGCGAGAGAGTCAGCCACTCGTTACCTGCCTTATCGTAAGGAAGGTGATGACGAGAGCAGCGCACCAGCACCACCCTTGGACGAGGGACTTTCTCTCCGCTTCCAGACCTACTTCAGCTTGTGTGCCGACAGTCTGGCACAACACCTGGCCTCGGAGTCGACGGAGCTTCGGAAGGAACTCCGCGAGACCAAGGAGCTCCTCCGCATAGTTCAGATGAAGGCAGACAGGATCAAGAAGGATGGAGCGCCCCCTGGACAGCCCGCAGTAGCGTATCGAGGCGGACGACCCCCACAGGTCGCACATGCCGAGGGACCACCTCAGCCACGCCATATGACGGCAAAGGAGTACCGCAACCTCTTCAAGACGCCACCAGCAAAGCAGCGCCGTGTTCTGCTCCTTCACTCCCCCGCTTCCTCGAGCGATGAGGAGACCAAGACAGATGAAGATGAGGAGGAAGATCCAGAGGAGCCAGAATACCCGACCGAGCATTCCACCACTTAGACTCCGTTCAGGACTAGGATAGGCTAGCTCGTAGCCTATGGTAGGATAGGTCGTGTACCCCTTTTGCGAAGTCGAGTCCTTGTAATGGTTCTTGTGAAACCATGTTATGTTGCGTTTGCGTTCAGCTTGCTTTCATGAAGTCGTACTTTCCCTTCGGGAACTTGTAAACGACTACATTCCTCATTTGGTTTTAATGCATGAGTTTGGCCCTTCTGGCCTTTGTTTAACTTAAATTGTGTCACACCACCCCCTTACTAGGCATTCCATCTATACTGCTTTCCCTCATTGTTGTTCCCAATCATGAGACCTTGACCGCTCCAACAGGATGCCTGTTGTAACACGTACTGGTACCTCTACCCAGCCGCAAGAAGCCGGAGGTTCTGCTGAGGCTGGAGCCAGCCAGGACCAAGCCCAAGGACAGACTCCACCACCACCACCTCCTCCAAGCATGGATATGGCTCAGCTTCTCCAAGCCTTTCGAGAGGAGCGCCAAGCCAACACTGCAGCCCTCCAGATGATTGCTCAGGCTGTCAACCGCCAGCCGGCGGGGCACGGCCATGGACGTTCCACACTGGTGGAATTCAAGAAGCATGCACCACCCACTTTCATCGAGACTGCTGAACCCCTGGATGCAGACGACTGGGTCCGCACCATTGAGGATCTGCTGGCACTAGTCGGATGCACTGAGGACCGTGATAAAGTGGCGTATGCTGCCCACTGTCTCGGGGGGACTGCCAGAGCTTGGTGGGATGGATTCAAGGCTATGCATGTTGAGCAAGACATCACTTGGGACACCTTCAAGACGGAATTCCGCAAGGCCCACATCCCTTCTGGAATCATGGCCATCAAGAAGCGTGAGTTCCGATCCCTGAAGCAAGGTAGTAGCACTGTCAAGGAGTACATGCAGAAGTTCAATGTTCTCTCAAGGTATGCCCCTGAGGATGTCAGCACTGATGCTGCCAAAAGGGAGCGCTTCATGGAAGGCCTTAACCAGACTCTGCAGTACTCGCTTGTTGTGTGTGACTGCCCAACCTTTCCTGATCTGGTGAACAAGGCACTCATGCTTGAGGACAAGCGACGTGCCTTGGATGACACTCATAAGCGCAAGATGATCAGCAAGGGTAGCTCCAGCAACCAGAAGCCTCGCCCGTGGCAGCCAGCCCCGGTCAAGCCAACCTATCAGCAGCCAAGAGCTCCTGCACCTCGCACCAACTATCCACCTCAGCAGTATGCCAACCCCAGGCCAGCTTACAACAACCCCAATAACAATGCTGGCAAGGGCGTCGTCCCCAATCAAGTCACTTGTTTCGGATGTGGACAGCCAGGGCATTACTCCAAGAATTGCCCCAACAAGAAACCTGACGCCCCGCGCCCCAATGCGCAGAACCCGGGACAAGGCCGTGGAATGCCACCAAGGAACCAAGCTCCCCGCAACTTGCCCAACAATGGCAGGGGTCGTGTGAATCATGTCACCGCGGAAGAAGCCCAGGAAGACCCGGACGTCGTGCTGGGTACGTTCCTTGTCAATTCAGCACCCGCAACTGTTTTGTTTGATTCTGGAGCCACGCATTCTTTTGTCACCCAAAGTTTTGCATTAAAAAGTGGCATGACCCCTACACCCCTGAATAACCCTATGGTGGTACAAACCCCTGGAGCAAAGATAAGAGCCAAGATAGGATGTAAAGGAGTCGGGATTACCATTAACGGGGTAGACTTCCTAGCAGACCTTATCATCCTAAAATCACAAGGCTTGGATGTGATCTTGGGAATGGATTGGCTCAGCAAGCACCAAGGCTTGATTGATTGCGCCAACCGGACGGTCACTATGACCAATGACCGAGGAGTCAAAGTCAAATTTGCCTCCAACCCCTCTTCTGCTCAAGCCAACCAAGCCAACTGTCTGACTGAAGTTGGATTGGAACAAGTGCCGGTAGTATGCGAGTATCCCGATGTTTTTCCTGATGAGCTACCAGGAATGCCTCCTGACCGAGACATTGAGTTCATCATCGAGCTCATACCCGGAGCAGGACCCATCTATAAGAAGCCTTATAGGATGGGATCGGAGGAGTTAGCAGAATTGAAGAAGCAGTTGGGAGAGCAGTTGAGGAAGGGATTTATCCGCCCTAGTGCCTCCCCTTGGGGATCACCTGTTCTGTTTGTGGCAAAGAAGGACGGTACCATCCGCTTATGCATTGACTACCGCTCCCTCAACGAGGTTACAATCAAGAACAAGTACCCACTTCCCAAGATTGAAGATCTGTTTGATCAACTCAATGGGGCCAAGGTGTTCTCCAAGATCGACCTCAGATCTGGGTACTACCAACTGAAGATCAGACCCCAAGATATTCCGAAGACGGCATTCGTAACCAGATATGGCCTGTATGAATGCACGGTCATGTCCTTTGGGTTGACCAATGCCCCAGCTTACTTCATGTATCTCATGAATAAGGTCTTCATGGAATATTTGGACAAGTTCGTCATCGTCTTCATTGATGACATTCTTGTCTTCTCGAAGTCGGAAGAAGAGCACGAGCAACACTTGAGGATGGTCCTAGACAAGCTTCGAGAGCACCAACTGTATGCCAAGTTCAGCAAGTGTGAATTCTGGCTGCGTGAAGTTGGATTTCTGGGACATGTTCTAACAGAAGAGGGATTGTCAGTCGACCCTGCCAAGATAGAAGCCGTGACTGGATGGCAATCCCCGAGCAATGTGAAGGAAGTCAGAAGCTTCCTCGGACTCGCGGGATATTACCGCAAGTTCGTTGAAGGATTCTCAAGCATTGCCCGACCCATGACTCAGCTCTTAAAGAAGGACAAGAAGTTCGAATGGACGCCGAAGTGCGAAGAAAGCTTCCAGGAGCTGAAGAAGAGGCTAACCACCGCTCCAGTTCTGGCCACACCAGATATACACAAGGAGTTTGTGATATATTGTGATGCGTCAAGAATCGGACTGGGGGGTGTTCTGATGCAAGAAGGCAGAGTCGTGGCCTACCTTTCAAGGCAGCTACGACCTCACGAAGAGAACTATGCTACTCATGACCTTGAGCTAGCAGCACTGGTTCATGCCCTGAAGACTTGGCGACATTACCTCTTGGGGAAGCGATGTGAGGTATACACGGATCCCAAAAGTCTGAAGTATATTTTCACTCAGAGGGAATTGAACATGAGGCAGAGAAGATGGCTAGAGTTGATAAAGGATTATGACCTCAATGTTCAATACCACCCTGGAAAGGCTAATGTGGTAGCAGACGCGTTGAGCAGGAAGGCTTGCTCCTTGAATGCTATGCTAAAGCACAAGCTACCCGCCTTGTATGAAGAACTTGAAAGCTTCGGGTTGGAACTGGTTGCACCAGGATTCTTGGCCAGCCTCGAAGTTAAGCCTACCTTGATGGATGATATCAAGAAAGCTCAGAAGGGGCATGAGAGTATTGAAGGCATCAAGAGGAAGATCAAGGCAGGCAAAGCCTCAGGATTCTCAGAAGATGAGGAAGGAATTGTGTGGTTTGGGAATCGCATCTGCGTGCCCAACAAGGTTGAGCTCAAGAACCTGATCTTGCAAGAAGCTCATGACAGCCCATATTCCATCCACCCTGGAGGCACCAAGATGTATCAAGACCTGAAGGAAAGATTTTGGTGGCACGGGATGAAAAGGGAGATTGCCACCTATGTTGCAAAATGCGACGTATGCCAGAGAGTCAAAGCTGAGCATCAGCGACCCGCTGGATTGTTGCAACCCCTTAAGGTGCCTGAATGGAAGTGGGACAGAGTCGGGATGGACTTCATCACCGGTTTACCCAGGTCAAGCAAGGGACATGACTCAATATGGGTCATCGTTGGCCATTTGACCAAGGTGGCCCACTTCATTCCTGTCAAGACGACCTACAAGGGGAACCAGTTAGCCAGTCTCTACATCAACCGAATCGTGAGCCTTCATGGTGTTCCCAAGGAGATTGTGTCAGATCGAGGAACCCAGTTCACCTCAAGGTTTTGGAAGAAATTCCAGGAGGCTATGGGGACCAAGTTGTCCTTCAGCACTGCTTTCCACCCACAGACCGGAGGTCAGACCGAGCGAGTGAATCAAATACTCGAAGACATGCTCCGAGCCTGTGTCTTAGCTTATGGAGCTAAGTGGGAAGATTGCCTCCCTTTCGCCGAGTTCTCTTACAACAACAGTTATCAGGCCAGCCTTCAGATGGCACCATTTGAAGTGTTATACGGGCGGAAGTGCCGTACACCTCTCAACTGGTCGGAGACCGGAGAAGGACTCGTCTTTGGGCCTGATATCCTTCGTGAAGCAGAAGAGCAAGTCCAGCTTGTC
>NC_041388.1:447581500-447684700 GCF_002162155.2 Triticum dicoccoides | reverse complement strand
AAGCTCAAAATGGGTGGAAGGCCCTAAATATATGTGACATTTCACCCCTTGGAGTATCTTGGCCAGTGGGAGTCATTAGCTTACCCAAAACTCCATCAAACACCTTCTGGCAAAATACTAAAAAGCCTATTTTTGCCACTTTCACTAATCTCCTTGAGTTCATCTTTTTGCCACAACCCCTCCTCACTCCCCTCTGTCACTTAGACACTTTTCTACCCGAGGAAGCAATGTGGAGGAAGGAGGGAATCACGTTTGTCCTCTCTGGACAACAGCTTCCCTTCTCTCTCCCAGCCTCTCTCTCTCCCCTCTGCACCCCAGAGCATCCCAGGCTCTTTCCAGGTTTTGCCCCCTTCCACTGTAGCCTCCAGACAGAAAAGGACGCGCGCGCGACGCGGAAAACCCGCGGATGCCGGCCAAAGTCGCGCTCTGGAGCGCCTGCCAGAGCCCCGACCGTTGACACCGCGCCTCCCGACCGCCTCGTGCCTTCCCATCGCGCCAGTTGATGTGTCTTGACGTCTGCGACACGCCGCCGTGCCGTCCCCATTGTCTCTCCCTCTCTCTCCCCTCCTGCAGCGCGTGCCCGACGCCGTCCGGCTCGGCCAATGGCCAGCCTCACACGCGCGGGCGGCAGAACACTCCCCCGCTCTCTCCTCCTCCTCCCTGGCGCCCTACTCCATCCCCACGAGCGCCGTGGACAGCTCCAACCTCTCTCCAACGGCTTCCAGAGCCGATCCCGCGGGCGCCCGTAGGCCACGCCCACGGTGAACCGCGGCCAGCCTATATAAGGCGCTCCCGAGCCCTCCTCTTCCTCCCTGTCGCCCCTCCACACACCCAATCCACCCCCGGAACCACCCACTTCTCTCCAGAGCCGCCCGAGCTCGAGATCGAGCTCGAGCTCCGCCGCCTCGGGTCGCCGTCGATCTGCGGGTACAGGCCTCCTCCGCTCCTTTTCTCTCTCGAACTGGACTCCCCTCGCCTCACTGATGCTTTCCCCTCTCTTTCCCCCTCGTTTTGCAGCCGGAAACGGCCGGAACCACCGGCGCCCGAAGCACCTCCGCCGCGGGACCTCGTCGCCGGCGAAGCAGGCCACCCCGGCGACCGTCTCCACCACCACCAGAACCGCGACTCGCTCCTGAGTCCAAGGGTAGCCTCCGCGCCCCTTCCCGTGCCCTGTATCGCCGCCGGCGAGCTCGGCGTCGCCTCTGGCCGGAGGTAGACGACGGCCGCCGTGGGGCCGGCCCGTCAGCCACACGCCCCGACGGGTGGGATCCACCCGTCAGGTCTAAAACGTGCGCGCACGCGCGCACCGATCCGCCGTCGGCTGAAGGCGTATTCAGCCTTTACGCCTTCGATGTGGCGGCCGCGTGGGCTGGGTTTCCCCCCCCTGGGCCTGCTGCTGCTGTGGCCTCTCTGGCCCAGTGGCATAGCGCCGTTTCTCTTTTTCCTTTTCTATATTATTTCCAAAAATTCCACAGGACAGAATATTAATCCAAATGCATTGATTCCAATTTCTAAATTCCTAGAATATTGCAACCTATTTAATGGTGCAACTTTCATTCAAATCCAACCACCTTTTATTCTCTGTAAATATTTAAATGTGGTTTTTAGCATTTAAATAGGCCTTTGAAAATCCATAACTCCTATTTTGCTGCTCCAAAACCAAAACCAAAAGTTGTCCCCTTCCTAGCTTTCCTCTTAGTATTTTACAAAAATAAGTTGACATTTTTGTGAGCACTTTGACTTTTCTGTTTTTATTATTGTCTTATTTTTCCCGTTGTTTTCTTGCGACGTTAGATCCCGTGTTTGACGAGGTAGCTGAGGAAGAAGGAGGAGCAGAGCCTGAAGACTTTGAAGATCAAGCCAACCAAGGCAAGCAGCCCTTTGACCATGACTATGATACCCCTTTTATATGCATGTCATTTTTAGCTCTTTATTATCGATGCATCGGAATCATGATGAGATGGTGAACCATGTGGGTTGGTTACCACGATTACTTCCTCGTTGATACTTGCAGTGTGCCTGGCCCTACCTTCTTATGAGGGTTATGCCGGTGGGAGTAGATAGGATGCAAATGTAGATGCTACGCAAATGGGGTGGGTTTGTGCATGGTGAAGGAGGCAATGTGATTTCAAAAGTCTTTTCGAAAACCCCGTCGGGTGCCACCTATGCCCGAGGGAGATGATGAGATGGGTGACCACTTGATGACGAAGTGGTGTGCCAAGGAAGGTGTGTGTTGTTTTCAAAACGGATTGGTCGGAGTTGCGACCGTTATTCCAACCTTACATGCGCGACCACTCTACCCTTATATGGGAAAGGGCATTATTGAGTACCTAGACCGATACTAGCTTGGAGCCCGCATTACTAGTGACGGGGGAGAGTTGGTGCTCTCTCTTGGGACGGGGTCGTGCCAGGTAGGGCGGCCATGACTGTTTTCACAGGGCACCGGACACACCGTTGGTACCCCGTACTTGTGGTATGTGATGAAAATGGGAGCGAGGCTCCACAACTTTATGATGTGAAATGTTCGGCACGGGGGTTACTACCAATCGAGTGGACTCCATGTTAGTGTCGTCTAGGGAAAGGTAGTGATCGGGTGCTTACCCCGGGTACTTGAGGTACCGCGGGTCGTGGATGACACGGAAGTTCCCCGGATCTGGTGGGTAAAGTGTGCAACCTCTGCAGAGTGTAAAACTATTCGAATAGCCGTGTCCACGGTCAAGGACAGTTGGGTAACCGCTCTTGGGCTACGTCCACTTGTTTTCAAACCCGGTGTGTGTGAGATGATGGTGTTGTCTTGGATCAAGTCAGAGGACTTGACACGATTGAGATGGGTTGGTGCCCTCTCTGTTTATGATAAATGGGTTGGTGCCCCTTTCTATTTATGTTGATATCTGTGACCAGATCTTATGGTTACTTGAATTCTCTTGATGCATGCTTTATAGGATGTTGAACATGTCCTGCACTCAAAACTAGCTTTATGCAAAACTTTACCTATGTCATGCATTACTGTACCTTGAACCAAATCATGGGTTGCTTGCGAGTACATTCAAAGTACTCATTGGCTTGCCACTGGTTATTTAATTGACCAGGCATGGGAGAACCGGAGTTCGAAGAAGAGTTCTTTGGAGACGATCATGCGAACTAGGACGTTCCCAGTCAGATTGCCTGTAGGGTTAAGGCAGATGGCATGGGTTCTACTTATCGACGACGATTTCCGCTGCTATGTTCCATTTGATGTTCAGCCCTTAAGGCTTTATCGATGTAAGACTTGACCATGTTGGTCACTATTTGTGTAAGACGGTATGTATGGATGTAAGACTCTTGTTATTCAGCTTCTGTGTGTTCAGTGAGCATTGATCTCTGGGATCACTGTACACGTGCATTCGGTGATCACGACTTGCGAGTCGGGGTCCCCACACATGGTAAGGCGACACCCGTGGGAATACTGTGCGTGAGGCCGCAAAGTGATATGAGGTGTTACCGGCTAGATCGATGTGACTTGGAATCGTGGTCCTGATAGCTTTGGTATCAGAGCCTGACTGCCTGTAGGATTACCAAGCCAAGCTGGTCGAAGTCATGTCTAGAAATGCTTTAGATATATAAGGGAATTGATTGTGGATGGGAATGTAAGGCTCTTTTTACTCCTTATCCTCATGACCTTCTGTTCAGAGTCATCTTATCTTTTCTACGGGGTTAAGAACTAGGCTTCTCTTCATTTTTGAGTTCAAGCCTTAGTTTAATTCCTACTACTTCCGTATGTTGACCGTTGATCCCGGAACTTTGATATTGTGATGTTGAGTGGTTATGCCACCATTTTGCAGGATGTCTCAAATCTTTTCAAGCATTTACAGCCGTTATGCTGTCCGAGTCATCCCGGGTTTCTAAATAGTCTGATGCATTTGCAAATCCCTTCTTTTCATTCCTGATGTCCCTTTGGGCTAGTTCAACCACACTAATCATTGTGTGGAAGTACTCCGTTGCCTTAACGTGTATGTTGGAGTTAGTATTATGACCCTAGGTGTCCTCGAGAATTTAGCAATGCTTTCGTATCCCCAGTGTGATGATTCTGGCCATCATTCTTGAAAGCATCCCGTGATGCCATTTAGTAGTAGGTATTCTACTCCTGTGCTCTTGACCCAAGAATCACTCTGTTCACTTCGTGTTGATATTGTTTCTAGTTTCTCTAGGATATTAGTAACCTTTGTGATAGTCCTCGAGGTTCGTGGTATTTCCTTCTTCCAAATAACATGAACCATTAAGGCAGAAGTTCTTTGAACCAAAAGATCACCATTAGAGTACACCTGAGGAGTTCTCCATTCATAATTGTGATACTGCCAGTTCTACCTTTCGGCATGGCTTGTTCGGAAGAAATGTTGAGCTTTGCTCGACATACTAATCTATGCACCCACAACTCAGGAAGTGATATGTTCCTTTGGGTTGTCCCTTTTTAGTTATATTCTGACCCTCTAGTATCGATTGATAGTCAGGAGTAGTTGTGCATTCGTGTCATCGATGGCTTTACTCTTATGGTCCGCCAAGCCATTCTACTCCGGAATGACTAGGAGAAACAAACTCCAGTACCTCGTCCATTTCTGGGATTGGGTCAAAGTAGTTGTATTCCGCAGACAAATGCCAATCCAGCTTTTGTGCTGTGCTACCTTGGAGTGTTACCATCTTTATGTCAAGAATTTCATGAGAATTGCACCACCTCTTATGGATTCTTGCCGTAGTGATACTTCTTGCCATCATTATTCATTCCTCGGTTTTCATGTTATTGTAACCGGAATGCTGACAAATGTATTGTGATGTGCGAAATCAATACTCCTATCAACCCTGTTGCTTGGTAGTAAATGGACAATACTCTCATGCTTAGCGTGCTGGTTATTGAATCATCATCCTAAGATTGATCGTGCTACCTTGTCCTTATTTCTGGTGCAGTCTTCGATCTTTGAGTTAGGATTGAATCCCTTGCTCTTATGATCATATCGTCTTGCCTTGAAAAGCAAGATTTTTCTCGAGCTTAGTAACATATTGGTGGTTCATGATTTTTCGAATATCTCCTTGGAAGTGTCACCAGGTTGTCCCCTGACCGCTATGTTGAGCTCATGATCAAGTTGGTTTCTTGTAACCAACCCTTCTCCAAGAATCTGTGTTGCATACCCCTGAGCTAGTTGGTTAAGCTAAACAACAACTTGGAGAGTTGGAAGATAAAAGCTTGTCCGAGCTAGCTCATCACTGAGGGATATCTTGTATGTGTGTTGAAGAAAGATGATATCTTCATCGATTGGTCCTCGTGATCAGTTGTAGGATCTATTGTCTTGTCCAAACTTTGATTTGAGTGTGGGCTATCCTCAAATCAAATCAGAACCAACAATGTTCGTAATGTTGTCTTACTCGAGGTTGAATCCTCGAGCATACACTATTACATCCTTTGGTCTGACCAATGCTATCACCTTGTTCACATAATCGTGGAATTCCATCTTCATGGGAACCTGGATGAATTGTTGTTGAGCCCATCGGCACCATCCTTAACTTGTCCATGATTCATGTCGAACATCTAAGTAGTGTTGGAAACTTTTATAAGCATTATCTTCATGTCCCATTCGTGAAGCATATGTTCGGATGAAAGAAGTGACTTCCTCGAATTAATGTGCATTTGATGCAAGTTGCCGCCGTGAATTCGAGAAAGTCAATGTTGCTTCCACTGGAATCATCCTAAGTCAATCATACACGTGCGAAGTATGCTATGGTTTGACACGCTCGCTACCTCCATTCCATGTGCATCCCCTAGTACACCAAGCCACTGACTGGTTTGTTCAAAGAGAAAGAGTTCCTTCATAAGAGCTAATCTAGACTTATGAAAGGATTTCGGTATCCTCATTGATGGTTCCCACCTGAACTCGGTAGTGTTTCGTTATAAGACTACTATGTGGTCATGCTTGTCCGGGACATCATGTTCACATGTTTGTAGCAGAACCCGCTCATGTTTTGGAGCTTACTACCATAGTCCATCTCCCGAGAATCTCGCAACATCATCCTGTCGATTTGTGTTGCAACCTTTCCTTTCAGACATGCTGTCTGAAATATCCTGTTACCAACCAGATCTGAATCTCAGGCAGATATGATGGTTGAAACATTCCCAGCATTTGCATTATGTTCTCAGCTTTCACCCCATCAATTGTTGTTCCGGATCATCTTCAAAACTGGTCCTACCATGGGTCCCATCCATTTCTGGTGATAAGCAAAGTCATCCATTACGCTGTCTTCAACAAGGTAGTCCACATCATTCATTCTAGTCCGAGTATGCCATTCCTTCGAGCTCCTTCAGACGATCATTTGTGATTGCCTGAGGCTGGTATAAAGAGTTTCAATGACCTTTGTATGAAAAGTAATTCTTGTTGCCACTTAAGCGAATATTTCTGTGAGTCACCTTCTTTAAGATGTCTCGTTATGGGATCATGGCAACTCAACTCCTCTCTACGTCGACAACCGCTCACCACCCTCTTAAGTGTGGAATTGTTTCCTACCAAATCGAGCCATCACCATCTATTTCCTATCACCCCGATGAGTGTCTTGTGTTTTAGCTCAAGAGGCATTCTATCATCCAATTTGAGTTGTTCGTGACCCGCTCGATCTTTATGAAGATCAAATCTTGTAGAGTTTTTCTCTATCGTCATCATGCTAGATGAAGTTCTCGAAGGCAAAGACGCAAACATTAACTGGAGCAATGAATCAACATCTTCGAGAAGGGCAATTGGATCATGTAGATTGTGTTAGCTTGTGTCCCCTTCTGTCTTCTTACCCCACATCTTGAATCTCGGGACGAGATTGTTGTTTACTAGGGGTGTGTTGTCACAGCCCTAGAATTGCTTGCCATTGGTTGCCTTAAAGCATCCATGCATCATGTTTATTTTTCAATTAAAGTTGAAATGGGGATGACAAAGCCTAGCGCCAAAGTTAAATCAAATAGGTTCAACTTAAAAACATTTTCAAGAACCCAGAATGCTCTTTAGAAAAGTTCATCATTTTTGATTTGGTCTAGAACCTCTGACAAAAATGGTGCACACCTTTCTAGGTCATTTTTGGATTTTTGAATTAAATCATAAGTATTTGCATTTGGACATTTAAATCCTATAAATAATTTTAAATATCCAGATAATCTTGAAATTATGTTTAGGTTGTTGGAAATAATACAAACACATGCCACAATCATTTTCAAGATTTTTCAAAATGAATTAGTATTTTTACTAATTCAAAACAGAATAAAAGTAATAGAAAAACTGAAGCGAAAATGGAAAAGAGAGAGAGATAGTACCTGGCCACTTACCTTGGTCCAGCACCATAACCAGCCGGCCCAGCCCACCAGCGCCCTCCCTGTCGTCTTCCTCCTCGGGACAGTAGGACAGGGGTGTGTGCTCGCCGCGCGTCGGCACGCGCCGGCCATCTCCTGCCTCCCTGTCTGTCTCCCCATCGCCCTCAGGATGCCACGCACTCCCCCTCGCCCCTCTGCACCTCTCCACTCTCCCCCTGGACCCCAACCCCTCCTCTGCTCCCCTCTCGCACGCACCACCGAGCGGAGCTCGTCGCCACCGTCGCCGTTCACCATGGCCACCGCCTCCCCCTCGCCTCACTGACCTATCCACGAGCCACATCACCATCTCCTACGCCTTATGCACCAATCCAAGCAACGACGGAAGCCCCGAATCGCCGTCCCCGTCGTCTTCTTCAACCTCGGTCCGCCGGAGATCCCTTCGCCGCCCGCTCGCTCCGATGCTTCCCCGAGCCAAACGAGCCGCCCATCCGACTCCCTGTGAGTCCCGCCGTCATCTCCCCCTCTCCCCATGGTCGATTTCTAGCTGCAACACCGATGACCGCGAGTCCCATATGCCGCCGCTGCATGAGCTCGTCGCCGACGAGGCTCCGATGACCAAATGGTCTCGTGCGTGCCTCTATTGGGTTCATGAGCTCTCGTAGAACATGTAGGCGCAAACCGCTAGTCCTCCCGCGCGCCGTGTCGTTGATTCCGTCGACACCCAAGCTCCGGCCACCGCCCAGCTCGCCGCTGCCGCCGCTACAGACCACCTCATGCCCTCTCACTGCCACCGCTGGATGCGCACGAGCCCCAGCTCGCCGTAGGACCCAACCGCGTCACAAGCGGTGCCATGTAGCGCGAACCCGACGCGTCTCCGCCGTGGTTTGTGTCACCAGCGGCTAAACGCCGGCGAGCTGACGTGGCTACATCATTAGCTGCCTAGCACACCACTAACCTCCCTCAGGCCCACTGGCAGCCAGGCCCCGCTGCCAAATTAACCATCGTTTAGTTTCTGTTCCGCTCTAATTAAACACAGTGGCCCCACGCGTCAGCTTTGACCGTGCTGACGTGGCTGTTGACCTGGGCCCACTAGTCAGCCTTTGTTCCTGCACTGTTACACTAATGTGCGGGCCCCACTGGTAAGGTTTGACTTGGACCAGCACCTTTGACCTGCTGACGTCACATCGACGTCATGCTGACGCAATATTTCCTTTCTGGAATTTAAATAAATCTTAAATGATTTATTATCTTCACAAATTGCCCTAAACTTCTAAAAATCATAGAAAATCAACCGCAACTCAAAATGAAATAATTTATATATGAAAAATTATCAGAAAAATCCAATATATCCATTTATGCTACTTTCATGCGTGATCAATCAACTTATACCCACTAGTAGAAAAAGGGTCAAACGTGAAGCACATTAGTGCCGGTTTGTATTTGAGCCGGTACTAATGGTACCATTAGTGCCGGTTCGAACGGATTTGCATTAATGCCGGTTCGTGTTGAACCTTTAGTACCGGTTCGTGCCACGAACTGGTACTAAAGGGGGTCTAACCTATAGTACCGGTTCGTGCCACGAACCGGTACTAAAGGTCCCATTTTCAAACTCTACCCCCCCCTGTGGATCGCCTTTTCAGTTTTAAAAAAATAAAAGAAAATAATGGAAATGTCAAAAAAATAATAGAAAATAAGTTTCTCATGTGATATGTGGTCTAGTTGTTGGGAAAATTTGCAAATGTGAGTTTTGACTTTATTTGCAAAATCTCTCTGAAATTTGTAAAAATGGGCATAACTTTTGCATACTAACTCGGATGAAAAAGTTTTTTATATGAAAAATCATCTACTCAAAAAGTTACATTCGAATTTAACAGGGGGATCGCCGTTAAACATTTCCAAAATCCTCAAAAACCTAATAGAAAAAAGTTACGGGCCTTTTAAGATCTAGAGTGGAAAAAATTGAAAAATATTCAAACAATGGGCAAACTGTGGTCAAACAATGGTCAAACTAATTATTCTAGAATATTAGTGTTACTAAATAATTATTTTAGTTATTTCAATTTTGGTCAAATCTGGTCAAACTGTGGTCAAACTGTGGTCAAACAATGGTCAAACTAATTATTCAAGAAATATTAGTGTTACTAAATAATTATTGTTTTTTAAAACAATAGTTTCAAACACAAACAGTGAAATGTGTCACTTCATGCTCAAGCAAAATTCCTGAAGGTTAATAGGATTGACATCTTACTATTGTCAGGAAAACAACAAGTGCAGACTCGGAAACGAAGGAGAATAGAACCTGAAAGTTAAGCGTGCTCGGGCTGGAGTAGTGAGAGGGATGGGTGACCGGTCGGTAAGTTAGATGATTTGGAATGAGTGATCCACACTTGAGCAGTTAAGAGAGGTGATTAAAGACTAAACCATCAAATAATTCAGAAAAATCAAAAATAATAAAAAAAAAATTCCAAAATTTTCAAAAAAAAATTCAAAAAAAAACCTTTACTACCGGTTGGTAACACCAACCGGTACGAAAGGTCCCTCGTACCAGGGCGCGAGCTCACGCCACGTGGTGGCACTTTAGCGCCGGTTCGTGCCGAACCAGTACTAAAGGGGGGGGGGCTTTAGTGCCGAAACGTTAGTGTCGGTTCCATAACCGGCACTAAAGGCCCTTACAAACCGGTACTAATGGTCCGTTTTCTACTAGTGACCCATTGTATAAGTGAAAACATGATAATGGCATTTTAAATGCTAAATATGGAGTTTGCATATGAACCCTTGGTCCATATGGACTTCATTTAAATTGTTGCTAGATGCATTAGTGCAAATCATAACATTATTGACATGTCACATTCATGCATCATATTGTTGCATTGCATTGATTGTGTTTCCTCTCTGTTGCCGGTGTTTGTCCCCTCTTAGTAGACGATGTTCCAACGATGAGATCGATGACACCGATGAAGAACTATACTATCTTCAGAAGTGTCGGGCAAGCAAAACCCACTTGTTCATTCCGATACAATCCCACTCTCTCGCTCCCGCTCTCTTTTACTGCATTAGGACAACAACGATTCAACTGTTACATGCTGCGGTAGTTGAACCCCTTTCCCCTGCATGACCTGTCATTGCCAAAGTAAATAGATGAAACCCACTAGCATGAGTAGGAATTGTTTGAGCCCTGATGTGCTTACTCATTCATGCTTGTTGTCATGCCTGCTACTTTTTAGAGTTGAGTCAAGTCTGATTCATCGGGAATGAATTGGAACATGGTGGACATGTCCTACCATTGAGAGCTAAGTGTGCGAACACGATTTGGTAAAGGTAGCGGTGAGAGGCCATGTAAGAGTACATGGTGTGTTGTCTCATTGGAGCCGTCCTCAGGAACTGAGTTCTGTGTTTGTGATCCATGAACAGTTACTACCACACATTGGGCTCCGGTCACTCCAAGCTCTCTCGACTTATTAATCAACCTGATCTCTGTCCAGGACTTCCAACTAGTTTCTGTTGTTTGTAGGTAGTGTTAGTAGTCTACCAAGTGGCACCCGGTACAGGTGGGCTTGGGACAGACTAGGCACAGTGGCCCGGTGTACCAAGTGGCACCCGGATGGTGGGCTTGGGAACCCTGTACACATCATTTGGGGCCGTGAGCGACACCCCGGCCAGATCTCCTTGCGGATGGAACCCGAATAGGCGATAAACCTGGACTAGAGACTCGTGTGGTTAGTCAGGTCGTGGCCGACTCCCTCACTAAGCTTCTGCTTGAATGTTGCCGAGATAGACGACGTGTACATGGTGGTAAGTGGCGAGAGCGTGTGTGAAGAAGTACACCCCTGCAGGGTTATCACTATCTGTTTGAATAGCCGGATTCCTCGGATATGGAAACTTGGACCCCTTGCATAGTTCATAGACAAGTGAAAGTGGATAATATAAAACTCGCAAGATAAGCATGAGTGCTATGGATGGCTTTCTCGCAGGGAGACGGGAGCGGATCCATAGTGGTGTATTGGTATGGTGAATTTGTGGACTCGTGTGCGCCACCTCAAAAGAGTTACTTGCAGTCGTAGTTCAGGTTAGCCACTGAGTCAAAGCTGGCTTGCTGCAGTTAAACTCCACCACCCCCTTTGTTGTTACCGATGCATATGTAGATAGTTCTGATGTAAGTCTTGCTGGGTACACTTGTACTCACGTTTGCTTATTTTATGTTTTGCAGAGAGATGTCAGTCTCGCTAGTAGTTCCGTGTGGACTTCGATGTTTAGTTTCATACCTCACCTATGATCTTGTGCCCTCGGCAGGATCTGGTAGATAGTCAGGCTTCTCAGCCTTTTCCTTTTATAGATGTCTGTACTCAGACATGTTAAGCTTCCGCATGTGCTTTGTTTGTATGGTATGATTGTTGGGTCATGAGACCCATGTTTGTAATATCTCGCTCTTCGGAGCCTAATGAATAAATACTCTGAGTCGTAGAGTCTTGTTGTGATGCCATGTTGTATTACACATACTGAGCATATTGTGTGTATGATTGAAATGCTTGGTATGTGTGGGATCCGACAACCTAGTTGTTTATCCTTGATAGCCTCTCTTATGGGGAAATGTAGTCTTGTGCTTCCATGAGACATAGTAGTCCGCTACAGCCCGGTTCACCAGAGCCTTCTAGCCAAGCACTACTGCTCCGGAACACTTGACTGTCCGGCATGTGATTCACTTCGTTCCTGTGTCTGTCCCTTCGGGGAAATGTCATGCGTTGACATCCGGAGTCCTGCCTAGCCTGCTACAGCCTGGTTCACCGGAGTCCTGTTAGCCCAGTGCTACAGCCCAGATTCACACGCTGCTGACCGACATGCTCGATGTTGATTCATGTATGCATGTCCTCGTAAGTTAGTGCCACTTTGGGTTCATGACTAGTCATGCCAGCCGGGTTCTCTGTCATATGGATGCTAGCGACATTATCATATACGTGAGCCGAAAGGCGCAAACGGTCCCGGGCCATGGTAAGGCGACACCCGTGGGAATACCGTGCGTGAGGCCGCAAAGTGATATGAGGTGTTACCGGCTAGATCGATGTGACTTGGAATCGGGGTCCTCACAATTTTGGGACATGCCCTATTGGAAAGACCTAGAGGTCCGCTCAGCAATCTACGTGATGCACGTGACGAAGAATCTTTGCGTGACCCTGCTTGGCTTCTTGGGCATGTATGGGAAGACAAAAGATACACCTGAGGCACGGGAGGACCAGCAACAGATGCACGGAAAAGACGGCATACATCAGGGTCATGCCAGCTACGCTCTTATCAAAGAAGAGAAGGAAATCTTTTTTGAATGCCTTCTCAGTATTAAGGTATCGTGTGGCTTCTCGTCGAATATAAAGGGAATAATAAACATGGCAGAGGAAAAGTTCCAGAACCTAAATGTCAGGACCCCGATTCCAAGTCACATCGATCTAGCCGGTAACACCTCATATCACATTGGGGCCTCAGGCACGCTATCCCCACGGGTGTCGCCTTACCATGGCCCGGGACCATTTGCGCCTTTTGGCTCATGTCTATGATAGTCTCGCTAGCATCCAGATGAAAGAGAACCCGGGCCGACATGGCTAGTCGTGAACCCAAAGCGGCACAGACCTATGGAGACAGGCATACATGAATCACATCGAGCATGTCGGTCATTAGCGAGTGAATCCGGGCTGTAGCACTGGGCTAACAGGACTCCGGGGAACCCGGGCTGTAGCAGGCTAGGCAGGACTCCGGAAGTCACCGCGTCACATTTCCCAAAGGGACAGACATAGGAACGAAGTGAAACACATGCTGGCCAGTCAAGTGTCCTGAGCAATAGTGTTGGGCTAGCAGGACTCCGGTGAACCGGGCTGTAGCGGACTACTATGGCTCAAGGAGCACTAGACTAAATTTCCCCATAAGAGAGACTAACAAGGATAAACAACTAGATTGTTGGATCCCACACATACCAAGCATTTCAAACATACACACAATATGCACGATATGTGCAAATACAACATGGCATCACAACAAAACTCTACAACTCAAGTACTTTATTTAAAGGCTCCAGAGAGCCATACATAACAAGTTCATACAGGTAGGGGTCACATGACCCGACACTCAAGTCATACAAGCATACAAGCACATGCGGAAGCAAATAGTCTGAGTACATACACTAGAAAGAAAGAAGGCTTCTCGAAGCCTGTCTATCTACATAGGGCCCTCCATGACCAATTGGGTGGCAAGTCACTCATCGATGTCGAGATCTACATAAAACCCATCATAGGGGGCAGTGTTGTCATTTGAAAACAGTAATTAAGAAACATGAGTACAAAGGTACTCAGCAAGTCTTACATCAGAACCTACGATACATGCTCATTCTCAAGAAGGTGGTGGAGTTATTGTAGCAAGCCAGCTTTGACTCTTGGCTAAGCTATCCTATGGGACACCACTAGTAAAATAGTTTTCGCACACGAGTCCACTAATCACCAACACAATACTCCACCGAAGATCCTCCCTCATCATCCTACGAGAGAGCCATCCTCAGTACTCACACTTATCTTGAGTCTTTTAGTAGTAACCATTAACTTGTCTATGAACTGTATAGGCAACCAAGTAGTCCTTTACCGCGGACGCGGCTATTCGAATAGTTTTATACCCTGCAGGGGTGTACTTCGTCATACATGTTTCCACCACTTAGCGTCTGCACACGACATGTGCTCGGCAGACTTCAAGCGAAAGCCGACGTGGGTGTAGACCACGACCTGACTAACCTCACAAGTATCTAGTCCAGGTTTATCGCCTATTCAGGTTCCATCAGCAAGGAAATCCGGCTGGGGTGTCCTCAACGGCCCCAAACGATGTGTACAGGGTCCCGAGACGCCAAACGGGCGCCCGGCATACCCGACCACAGTGTATCTACCACATCATAGCCCACCCCTAGGGTCAGCGCTACGCACGGCCGCCAACACATAACCTACAAACACCAGAAACTATTTGCAACTCCTGGACAGAGGACAAGAGGGGTCAATAAGTCGAGCGGGGTCATATTTCAGGGCCCAATGTGTGGTAGTAGCTGAATCTTAAATCAGGCATACAGATCTCAGTTCTTATGGACGGCCTCAATGAAACAACCCACCATGTACTCCTACATGGCCTCTCATCGATACCTTTACCAAATCATGTTCAACACATCCCTCACATTACCGACATAATCATTTCACTCTAGCCCATCACCTAGATGAACCAGACCTGACACAACTCTAAGCATAGCAGGCATAGCAAGGTAGGAAACATGTTTAACCTACAAATGCTAGTGGGTTTCATCTAGTTACTGTGGCAATGACAGGTCATGCAGAGGATAAGGGTTCAACTACCGTAGCACACAGCAGTTTGAAACGTTGTTGTCTTAATGAAGTAAATGAGAGCAGAGGTAAGAACATGGGATTGTATCGATATGATCAATGGGGATGCTTGCCTGATGGAGTGGTAGTTGGGTACTGGCCTTCAGTTGGATACTCGGAGATATTCTCGGAGGCAGAACCTACCACGAAAGACACCACAGAGTATAATCAACACATGGCAATATGCGACAATATGATGCATGCTATGACATGGCAAAATGATGTGTCTTCCCTAATGCAATGTGAAACAAGTTGAAATGGTTCCATTTGAATCAAAGATTCAAATGAAAGCTTAAGCTGTTATGCATAATAAGTGTATTAGCTTGTTTAACCTAAACAGCAAGGTTATAGTGTTTTGTCCTGCATGAAACCATTACAGATGGATAGATTGAATTTTTTTGATTAATTTTCATATATAATTTGTTTGATTTGGAGCTATGGTTGATTTTCTATGATTTTTAGATGTTTTGGCTATTTTCTGGTATTTCCTATATAAAAATAAATCCAAAAAATGAATAATTGCGTCAGCACTGCATCACTTTGACATCAGCGAGTCAAATGCGCCAGCCTAGGTCAAACCTGACTGGTGGGCCCGGTCTGTCAGTGTCTCAGCTAACTAACAGAGTTTAGTTCATACTATCCTAACCTAATTAGTTCATACTGGTGGGCCCGCATGTCAGTGACTTAAACTAACTAAAATTAGTTAGCACTAATCCTAACCTAATTAACAGGTTGGCCCCACCTGTCATAGGCTCAGGGGGGAAGTCAACTTGGGTCCACACGGGTCAGACGTGGTCAACTCACCGGCGGCTTGACGCCGGCGATGATAGATGCGTCAGAGGGGCTCGGGTTTTTCCCACTGTCGACCAAATTCGACAGCGGTTTGGTCCTACGCGTAGCTGGGAGCAAGCCGCAGCGTTTGGTGGTGGAAGTGGAGCTCGGGGAGGCTGGGAACGACGCCGGCGACGACCTTGGCGGTCGCCGGAGTTCGGGCGAGGATGAACCCAAAGCTACGGGGCACGGCGAGGCACGGGGAGTGGTGTGTTAGGCTACTGGGAACGTGGTGAGTGTGGTGACGCGCTCAGAATCGAGCTTACGCGCCTGTGGCGACAGCGGCGACATGGCCGGCGGAGCCGAGCTCTCAGCCGTGATGGCCAACGGGGTTAAAGGGCAGCTCGAGCGACGTGGCTAGGGGGAGAAGAGAGAGAAGCTCATGGCGAGTGCAGCGGGCATCGAAGCGGGCTCGGGGAAGCTTGGGAGGCGGAGAATCGTTGGCGACGATCTTCGGTGACCGACGAGCGGAACGACAGTAGTGGCGGCGTTGCAGCGCGTCCGAGGCCTCGTGGCTCGTCGAGGTGGTCGAGGGAGATGCTGCGGAGCTCGTGGGCACGGTGGAGTGACACGGGGACGACGGTGGCTGCGGCTACGGCGGCAAGACGGCGGCGGCTGTGTCGGTCATGGCTTTGGGGGAGCGAGGGAGAGAGGCAGGGGGCAAATGAGATGTCCACGGGGTCGGGGCGGCGACGTGGAGCTTGCCCAGGTGTCCTGGCCTCGCGAGCGGCAAGCAGCTGACGCCGTGGCGAGCTCGTGCTCGCCGGTGTCACCTATGTGCCTGCCTGGCGAGGGAGAAGCAGCTGGCTGGCACGAGGCAGCACAGCGCTGGGCCGGCCAGGTGGGCTGCCTGGTGGGCTGCGGCCAGGTAAGTTTCCTGCTCCTCTTTTATTTCTGTTTTTCTATTTTTCTGTAAGTTTGTGGCTTTATTAATCATAGGCTCTGTTTAGATTATTTCCAACAGCCCACACTTATTTCCAGAATTATTTGAGCATTTGAAATATTTTACAGCATTTAAATGCCCAAATTCAAATACTTATGATTTAATTCAAAGAATCCAGAATGTCCTAGAAAAGAGTGCACCATTTTTGCCAGGGGTTTAAGCCCAATCCAGAAATGATGAACATTTTGTGAAGGGCATTTTGGGTTCATTGAAAATATTTTTAGTAAACCCTAGTTGTTTCCAGGGGGTGCTGGGGTTCTGTCATCCTCATTTCAAGTTTTTGTAAAAGTAGACATGATGCAACACTGTAATGCATGAACTAGCTAGGGTGTGACAACTCACCCCCACTCAAAAGAATCTCGTCCCGAGATTTAGGATCCTCCGGGAAGAAGGTGGGGTACTCGAGTCGAAGCGATCCTTCCTTTCCGAAGTAGCTTCCTTCTTGGAATGGTGTGACCATTGAACCTTGAGAAACTTGATGTTATGGCGTCGAGTGGTACGCTCGGCTTGATCAAGGATACGAACGGGATATTCCCGATATGAGAGGTTACCTTGTAGATCAAGCGTTTTGTGGTCCACTCCATGGATAGGATTCGGGAAGCAACGCCTGAGTTGAGAAATGTGGAAGACATCGTGAACTCTGGAAAGATGCGGAGGTAGTTCCAATTGGTAGGAAACTTCTCCTCGTTTGGCAAGAATGCGAAAGGGTCCAATGTAACGAGGAGCCAATTTGCCTTTGATACCGAAGCGATGGGTTCCCTTTAACGGAGTAACCCGAAGGTAAGCCTTCTCGCCGACTTCGTAAGACATGAGCTTATGTTTACGATCATATTGGCTCTTTTAACGAGATTGGGCTGTTTTCAATTTCTCACGAATAACATGAACCTGCTCTTCTGCTTCCTGAATCATATCCGGGCCAAAGAGTTGTCTTTCCCCGGTTTCTGACCAGTTAAGAGGCGTTCGAAATTTTCGTCCATAGAGAACTTCGAAAGGAGCTTTGCGCAAGCTAGCTTGATAAATATTGTTATAAGCAAACTCTGCGAATGGAAGGCACTTCTCCCAACCCATTCCGAATGAGATGACAGAAGCTCGGAGCATATCTTCTAGAATTTGATTGACTCGCTCTACTTGACCAGTTGATTGAGGGTGAAAGGCGGTACTAAAAGAGAGACGAGTTCCCATAGCATTTTGGAAACTTCCCCAAAATCGAGAGGTGAAGAGACTACCACGGTCTGATTTAATTTCCAATGGGACACCATGAAGAGACACTATTCGGGAGATGTATAGGTCAGCTAGCTGGCTAGCGGTGATACTCTCACGAACAGGTAGGAAACGGGCTACTTTGGAAAGACGGTCGATCACGACGAAGATACCATTATTCCCTCTCTTGGTCGTAGGAAACCCAATAATGAAATCCATACTGATTTTATCCCATCTCCACTCAGGAATAGCCAAAGGTTGAAGGGTGCCAGCAGGCCGTTGGTGCTCTGCTTTAACACGACGACAGACGTCGCAACTAACAATGTATTGAGCAATTTCTCTCTTCATCCTAGTCCACCAAAACCTCTGGCGTAGGTCTTGATACATTTTAGTACTACCGGGATGAATGGTGAGAGGGGATTCATGAGCTTCCTTAAGAATCAACTGGCATAGATGTTGTTTCTTGGGAACCACCAAGCGGTTCTCGAAGAAGACAACACCTCGCTCATCCATGGAAAAACATCTAGCAACTCCGCTAGCAATGTTTTCCTTAATCCGGGATATGCCCTTATCACGCTTCTAGGCAGCTATCATTTGATCCGTAAGGTTAGGCTTCGCCACCGGGGTGGATAGGAATCCTCGAGGAACAATGTGAAGATTAAGCTTACGAAATTCCTCATGGAGAAGTGGTTGACTTTGTTGTAACATCAGGTTGTTACAATAGGATTTACGACTTAGCGCATCAACCATGACATTGGCCTTCCCCAGGGTGTAAGTTATTCCGAAGTCATAATCCGATATCAACTCAACCCAACATTGTTGGCTGAGATTCAAATCCGGTTGGGTGAAGATATATTTCAAACTTTGGTCATCGGTGAAGATCTCGCAATGATTACCGAGAAGGTAATGTCGCCAAGTTTTGAGTGCATGGACTACAGCTGCAAGCTCCAGATCATATGTGGGATATTTTTCCTGATGTGGGTGTAATTGCTGTGAGGCATAGGAAATTACCTAACGATCTTGCATGAGTATGCAACCTAGTCCTTGTCACGAGGCTTCGCAATAGATAATAAAGTCATTGGAGAAATCTAGTGGTACCAGTACGGGAGCAGATGTCAGGCGTCTTTTCAGTTCCTGAAAGCTGAACTCGCACTGTGGGGTCCACTCGAACTTTTTATCTTTCTTGAGGAGTTCAGTTAGAGGTTTAGCAACCTTGGAGAAATTCTCGACGAAGCAGCGGCAATAGCTCGCTAAGCCAAGGAAGCTCCGAACTTGCTTGACCGTCTTAAGTGGACTCCAATCAAGGACGTCTTGAACACGCTCGGGATTGACAGCAATACCTTTAGCAGAGATTACATGGCCTAGATAGGTCACTTCTGGCAACCAAAATTCACACTTGGAGAATTTGGCATTAAGGCGATGCTCTCGAAGTTTCGTCAATACCAACCTTAGATGTTCGGCATGTTCCTCTTCATTCTTGGAGTAGATGAGTATATCATCGAGGTATACTACGACGAATTTATCCAAATACTCCATGAAGACTGAGTTCATTAACTGAGAGAAGGTGGCTGGGGCATTGGTTAAACCAAAGGACATGACGGTGTACTCGTATTGGCCATTGTCGGTGTCAAAACCGGTGGATCTCGGGTAGGGGGTCCCGAACTGTGCGTCAAGGCCGGATGGTAACAGGAGACAAGGGACACGATGTTTTTACCCAGGTTCAGGCCCTCTCGATGGAGGTAATACCCTACTCCTGCTTGATTAATATTGATGATATGGGTAGTACAAGAGTAGATCTACCACGAGATCAAGGAGGCAAGACCCTAGAAGCTAGCCTATGGTATGATTGTTGTATATGGAGTTGATGTCCTACGGACTACAACCCTCCGGTTTATATAGACACCGGATAGGGTTAGGGTTACACAGAGTCGGTTACAATGGTAGGAGATCTTGAATATCCGCATCGCCAAGCTTGCCTTCCACGCTAAGGAAAGTCCCATCCGGACACAGGATGAAGTCTCCAATCTTGTATCTTCATAGTCCTGGAGTCCGCCTGAAGGTAAAGTCCGGCTACCCGAACACCCCCTAATCCAGGACTCCCTCAGCCATAACGAGTATCAAAGGCCGTTTTGGGAATTTCCCTGTTTCTGATTTTGATTTGATGGTAGCCCAATCTCAAATCCATCTTGGAAAAGACCGAGGATCCAGCGAGCTGATCATCAAGATCGTTGATTCTGGGAAGCGGATACTTGTTCTTGAAAGTGACCAAGTTGACAGGTTGGTAATCTACAACCATCTGATCCATTCCATCCTTCTTGTTGACGAAGAGGAAGGGGCAAGCCCAAGGAGAGGAACTAGGACGGATGAAACCCTTTTTCAAGGACTCGTCGAGTTGGTTCTTAAGCTCGGCTAGTTCTAAGGGTGCCATCTTATAGGGTCTTCTAGAAATTGGAACGGTTCCTGGAACGAGGTCTATCACAAACTCGACATCCCTGTCAGGTGGAACACCTGGCAGTTCTTCTGGAAAGACATCCGGAAAGTCTCGGACTAACGGAATATCCTCAAGGTCTGGAAGGGGGTTGGCATTTAGGGAGTAAAGCTGGCGCTTGGTCACTCGAGTTAAGACATTGACTGTCTTGCCCGATGGGTGAGTAAGTTCAACGGTTCTATTGGCACAATCAATCTTAGCATAATGAGCTGACATCCAGTCCATACCCAAGATGATGTTAATGTCCGAGGACTTAAGAGCTATTAAGGATGCAAGGAAGAAAAGTCTATCGACAAGAATTTCATTCCCATGGCTTACTCTAGAAGTTTGCCATCTAGAGCTAGGGGTTTGAATTTCCATGGTAGTGGGCATGTCACAGAACGTTGTGTTATGCAATCGAGCATAGCTCTCAGATATGAATGAATGAGATGCTCCAGTATCAAAAAGAACAGATGCCAGATGGCAATTAACAAGGAGCGTACCAAGGACGAGATTAGGATCCTCATGAGCCTTCTCGGCTGAGACATAGTTGACATGGCCACGTGCAGTGGTGACCGGCTTGGCGTAGAATGTCTTTCCCGCTGGCTTACCACGACCAACAGACTTTCTAGAGTGATTGGGGTTGTTGTTCTGGGGACACTCTCGACTATAGTGACCCGTCTCTCCACACTTGAAACATGTCACAACATTGGGGCGTGGAGCAGCATTAGCAGCGGGGCCACCATAGGGCTTGGGCGGTGAAAACTGCTGGTTGGGACGAGGCGCCTCAAAGGATGGCCTCGGAATGAACCTGGGTGGCAGTGCCGTCTTTGGAATCCACACCCGGCGCTTCTGAGATCCAGACCCGGGTGAAGAGCCAAAATCACGAGAGTGCTTGCGTGAAGCATCATAGTCAGACTGGCCTGTGTCAGCACTGATGGCTTTATTGACCAACTTCTGAAAGTAGGTGCACTCGTGGCGAAGCTCAGGGCTATGTCCCTTGCGGAACCTTGCCTGCTTCATAGCATCGGTGGATACCTCTTCAGGAGCATATCGTGCTAGATTCCCAAATTCACGACTATATGCATCCACAGTCAGTCTTCCTTGGTTGAAATTGTAGAAATCTTCCCTCTTGCGATCTATGAGACCTTCCGGGATGTGATGATCACGGAAAGCCTCACTGAATTCAGCCCAAGCAGTGATTTGGCCGACCGCGCGCATAGCTTCAAAGTTTTCGCACCAAAGGCTAGCAGGGCCTTCGAGGTGATAGGCAGCATAGGTAACCTTATCAGCTTCGGCTAGCTTAGCAGAATGTAGCTTGTGTGTGATGCGGCAGAGCCAGTCATCCGCGTCGAGGGGCTCGACGGAATGATTGAACTTTGGTGGGTACAACTTGATGAAGTCATTGATTGACACCAAGTTATTTCGCTGATGGCGTGCAGTGTTCTGCTCAATACGCTCCAGCAAGCGGTTAGTCTCATGCTTGTTTCTTTCCGCCTCCAGCATCACTTCGGCTAGAGAAGGTGGGTGAGGTAGATTTTCACCCCTAACTGCACTGGCTTCCCCCTGCTCTGGGGCAGCAGGGTTGCTACGGGTGTTGACCATCCTAGGAGAAAACAAGACTACGGTTTAGATAAGGATGGCACAAACTTAGCAAGGAAGTGCAGAATGTAATGGACAACATGGAATGCTAAGATGTTCATTGCACGACATGGTAATATAGAAACTGCCATATATATACCATTAGTCATACAAACCGTACATAGTTTAGTACAAGCCCAGGCTAGAGTACTACTACGGTGAAAGATATTACATCTTATCGGAGGCATTCCAAGCTCCTATACATTACTTTTCTACACCTCTGGAGCGTGATACACACCAAGTCGTATCCCACAGGTCACGCAGGCCTGTGGAGAATACAACTATTACAGTACTAGTGAAACTACAACTAGCTCAGACGGCTCCGTAGTAATCCTCATAAAAGTCACCACCGAAGCCTGGAAGTGGAACATGATCATCTGGGAACAGACGGTCCTGCGGAGCCTGTGGACCATAGGGACTCGGATGTGGCCTTGGTCCCACAGGTGGTGGTAGACGGGGACCACGAGGAGGGGTGATGCCTCCTACATCGCGCCACTCCATACAATCTGGCAATCCAGACTATACAGGGTACAGGTCCCTCATGTCCATGTATCCTGCCTGCACTGCAGGTGCAAACCGAGTCAAAGTGGCCCAATGATCAAAACGAGTGTGGAAAAGCTCCATACGCAAGGCCAGATTTTCGCGGTCCTTATCCTCGAGCATCTAGACAGTGGTGCGGAGTAGTGACTCCTCATGTGTAGAGTCATAGTACAAGGCCTGATAGTACCCCTATGCTCCAGGAAGTGAGGCTGGCATGTAATGGAAGTCGGTGTTCTGTAGCAGGGCAGTCCTGGCTCGAATGATAGTCATCATTGAATAGGCTGCATCCTGCACCGACATCTCAATAGTGACCCCAAGTCCATAGGAACAGTGAAGGGCTCAGTGGCTCCAGGATAAGAGGGATATATCCTGACGGTACATAGGTACTGGCTCTAGTTGAAGTCTCTGAACTGCTCCTCGATGGTATATTCCGGATAACACCAATAGCCTGACTCGACCATCACTCGAACCAACATGGCCGTGTGGCCGGGCACATCGAGGCACCGGGTCAGACGAACCACTTGGTTCTGCGAACGGGTGGCCATCTGAAAGCATAGAATAATGCAAAGGCATTAGAATTTTCTAGGGGAAATCGGACAGCATAATGGCTGTAAATGCTTAGAAAAAGATTTGAGACATCCACAACAGTTTGCAATACCACTCAACAACATCATATCAAGGATCTGATTCAACTGGCAACATACTAAGAGTAGTAGAAACTATACTGAGGCTGGTAACAACAATCCTATAAGCTACTACGGATTAGTAACACGTGAACCTGACAGAAGAAGAGAGCCTAATCCTTAACCCACGTTGAAAGAGAAGAGAATGACTCAGATCAGAGGGCATAAGGTAAAGGAGTAAAAAGATCCTTACGTTCCCTCCCACAATCAATTCCCCTACATATAACTAAAGCATTTCTAGACTCGACATCGACCAGTTTGGCTCAATGAACCTTCAACAGTCCGACTCTGATGCCAGCACTGTCAGGACCCCGATTCCAAGTCACAACGATCTAGCCGGTAATACCTCATATCACATTGCGGCCTCACGCACGGTATCCCCGCGGGTGTCGCCTTACCATGGCCCGGGACTGTTTGCGCCTTTTGGCTCACGTATATGATAGTGTCGCTAGCATCCATATGACAGAGAACCCAGGCCGACATGGCTAGTCGTGAACCCAAAGCGGCACAGACCTATGGAGACAGGCATACATGCATGAATCACATCGAGCATGTCAGTCATCAGCGAGTGAATCTAGGCTGTAGCACTGGGCTAACAGGACTCCGGGGAACCCGGGCTGTAGCAGGCTAGGCAGGACTCCGGAAGTCACCGCGTGACATTTCCTCGAAGGGACAGACATAGGAACGAAGTGAAACACATGCCGGCTAGTCAAGTGTCCTGAGCAGTAGTGCTGGGCTAGCAGGACTCCGCTGAACCGGGCTGTAGTGGACTACTATGGCTCGAGGAGCACTAGACTACATTTTCCCATAAGAGAGGCTGACAAGGATAAACAACTAGATTGTCGGATCTCACACATACCAAGCTTTTCAATCATACACACAATATGCTCGATATGTGCAAATACAACATGGCATCACAACAAAACTCTACAACTCAAGTACTTTATTTAAAGGCTCTAGAGAGCCATACATAACAAGTTCATACAAGTAGGGGTCACATGGCCCGACACTCAAGTCATACAACCATACAAGCACATGCGGAAGCAAATAGTCTGAGTACGAACACTAGAAAGAAAGAAGGCTTCTCGAAGCCTGTCTATCTACATAGGGCCCTCCATGGCCAGGATCACCACCTGGGTGGCAAGTCACTCATCGATGTCGAGATCTACATAAAACCCATCGGAGGGGGCGGTGTTGTCGTTTGAAAACAGTAACTAAGCAAACATGAGTACAAAGGTACTCAGCATGTCTTACATCAGAACCTACTATACATGCTCATTCTCAAGAATGTGGTGGAGTTATTGTAGCAAGCCAGCTTTGACTCTTGGCTAAGCTATCCTACGGGACACCACTAGTAAAATAGTTTTCGCACACGAGTCCACTAATCACCAACACAATACTCAACCGGAGATCCTCCCTCGTCATCCTACGAGAGAGCCATCCTCGGTACTAACACTTACCTTGAGTCTTTTAGTAGTAACCATTAACTTGTCTATGAACTGTATAGGAAACCAAATAGTCCTTTACCGCGGACGCGACTATTCGAATAGTTTTATACACTGCAGGGGTGTACTTTGTCACACATGTGCTCGGCAGACTTCAAGCGGAAGCTGACGTGGGTGTAGACCACGACCTGACTAACCGCACAAGTCTCTAGTCAAGGTTTATCGCCTATTCAGGTTCCATCCGCAAGGAAATCCGGCCGGTGTGTCCTCAACGGCCCCAAACGATGTGTACAGGGTCCCGAGACGCCAAACGGGCGCCCGGCATACACGGCCACAGTGTATCTACCGCGTCATAGCCAACCCCTAGGGTCAGCGCTACGCACGGCCGCCAACACATAACCTACAAACACCAGAAACTAGTTACAACTCCTAGACAAAGGAGGAGAGTGGTCAATAAGTCGAGCGGGGTCATATTTCAGGGCCCAATGTGTGGTACTAGCTGAATCTTAAATCACGCATACAGATCTCAGTTCTTATGGACGGCCTCAATGAAACAACCCACCATGTACTCCTACATGGCCTCTCATCGATACCTTTACCAAATCATGTTCAACACGTCCCTCACATTACCGACATAATGATTTCACTCTAGCCCATCACCCAGATGAACCAGACCTGACACAACTCTAAGCATAGCAGGCATAGCAAGGTAGGAAACACATACATGGCTCAATCAACTCCTACACATGCTAGTGGGATTCATCTAGTTACTGTGGCAATGACAGGTCATGCAGAGGATAAGGGTTCAACTACCGTAGCACACATCAGTTTGAAATGTTGTTGTCTTAATGCAGTAACTGAGAGCAGATGTGAGAACATGGGATTGTATCGATATGATCAATTGGGCTGCTTGGAGTGGTAGTAGGGTACTGCCCTTCAGTTGGATACTCGGAGATATCCTCGGAGGCAGAACCTACCATGAAAGACACCACAGAGTATAATCAACACATGGCAATATGCGACAATATGATGCATGCTATGACATGGCAAAATGATGTGTCCTGCCTAATGCAATGTGAAACAAGTTGAAATGGTTCCATTTGAATCAAAGATTCAAATGAAAGCTTAAGCTCTTATGCATAATAAGTGTATTATCTTGTTTTACCTAAACAGCAAGGTTAAAGTGTTTTGTCATGCATGAAACCATTACAAATGGACAGATTAAATTTTTCTGATCATTTTTCATATATAATTTGTTTGATTTGGAGCTATGGTTGATTTTCTATGATTTTTAGAAGTTTAGGCTATTTTCTGGAAATTCCTATATAAAAATAAATCCAGAAAATGAATAATTGCGTCAGCACTGCGTCACTATGACATCAGCGAGTCAAAGGTGCCAGCCTAGGTCAAACCTGACTGGTGGGCCCGGTCTGTCAGTGTCTCAGCTAACTAAGAGAGTTTAGTTAATACTAACTAACTGTTAGTGGGGCCTGGGCCCGCATGTCAGTGACTTAAACTAACTAAAATTAGTTAGCACTAATCCTAACCTAATTAACAGGTCGGTCCCACCTGTCATAGGCTCAGGGGGGAAGTCAACTTGGTCCAACACGGGTCAGACGTGGTAAACTCGCCGGCGGCTTGACGCCGGCGACGATAGATGCGGCGGAAGGGCTCGGGTTTTGCCCACAGTCGACCAAATCGACTGCGGTTTGGTCCTACACGTAGCTGGGAGCAAGCCGCGGCATTTGGTGGTGGAAGTGGAGCTCGGGAAGGCCAAGAACGATGCCGGCGACGACCTTGGCGATCGTCGGAGTTCGGGCGAGGATGAACCCAAGCTATGGGGCATGGCGAGGCGCGGGAAGTGGTGCGTTAGGCTCCTGGGAACATGGTGAGTGTGGTGACGCGCTCGGAATTGACCTTATGTGCCTGTGGCCACGGCGGCGACATGGCCGGCGGAGCCGAGCGCTCGGCCGTGATGGCCAACGGGGTTAAAGGGCAGCTCGAGCGACGTGGCTAGGGGAGAAGAGAGAGAAGCTCACGGCGAGTGCAGCGGGCGACGTGGTTAAAGGGCAGCTCGAGTGACGTGGCTAGGGGGAGAAGAGAGAGAAGCTCACGATGAGTGCAGCGGGCATCGAAACGGGCTCGGGGAAGCTTGGGAGGCGGCGAATCATCGGCGACAATCTCCGGTGACCGACAAGGTGAACAGTAGCAGTGGCGGCGTTGCAGCGCGTCCGAGGCCTCATGGCTCGTCGAGGAGGTCGAGGGAGATGTTGCGGAGCTCATGGGCACGGTGGCGTGACACGGGGACGATGGTGGCTGCGGCTACGGTGGCAAGACGGCGGCGGCTGCGTCGGCCATGGCTTCGGGGGAGCGAGGGAGAGAGGCAGGGGGCGAATGAGATGTCCACGGGTTCGGGGCGGCGATGTGGAGCTCGCCCAGGTGTCCTGGCCTCGTGGGCGGCAAGCAGCTGACGCCGTGGCGAGCTCGTGCTCGCCGGCGTCACCTCTGTGCCTACCTGGTGAGGGAGAAGCAGCTGGCTAGCATGGGCGAGCACAGTGCTGGGCCGGCCAGGTGGGCTGCGGCCAGGTAAGTTTCCTGCTCCTCTTTTATTTATGTTTTCTATTTTTCTATAAATTTGTGGCTTTATTAAAAATACTTAGGCACTTACAAAAATCCTGAAAATAATCATAGGCTCTGTTTAGATTATTTCCAATAGCCCACACTTATTTCCAGAATTATTTGAGCATTTGAAATATTTTATAGCATTTAAATGCCCAAATTCAAATACTTATGATTTAATTCAAAGAATCCAGAATGTCCTAGAGAAGAGTGCACCATTTTTGCCAGGGGTTTAAGCCCAATCCAGAAATGATGAACATTTTGTGAAGGGCATTTTGGGTTCATTGAAAATATTTTTAGTAAACCCTAGTTGTTTCTAGGGGGGGGTGCTGGGGTTCTGTCATCCCCATTTCAAGTTTCTCTAAAAGTAGACATGATGCAACACTCTAATGCATGAACTAGCTAGGGTGTGACACTAAAGTCTCATGACTGCCACGTGATTATACCGCAACTGCTTCCGGTTGCATAGATGGGGCTTCTACCGGAAAACGTTCGATTAGCCATTGTGAAGCTATGTGCATTCCTCAATGCAATCTGTCAGAAGGTAATCGATCCAGAAATCATACCAAGGTTAGAGAATGATTTGTTTCAATGTCTTGTCAGTTTCAAGTTGGTGTTCCCACCATCCTTCTTCAACATCATGACGCACATCCTAGTTCACCTATGCGAAGAGATTAACATTTTGGGTCCTGTATTTCTACACCATATGTTCCCCTTTGAGAGGTTCATGGGAGTCTTAAAGAAATATGTTCATAACCATGCTAGGCCAGAAGGAAGCATCTCCAAGGGCCATGAAAATGAGGAGGTCATTGAGTTTTGTATTGACTTTATTCCCGACCTTAAGTCGATTGGTGTTCCTGAATCGCGGCATAAGGGAAGACTGGATGGAAAAGGTATGCTAGGAGGGGATCAAATAATATGGATGGACGGACATTCTCTAACTGAAGCACACTACATTCTGCCTTGATGGCTCTGTATATGGACGAACAAAAGAATTTTCTACGCTCCAAACGCCCGGAGCGGTCTGATGACTGGATTACATGTGAACAAACCAGGAGTTTCGCCGGCTGGTTGCAGGCACATACCATGCATGACACCTCTATTGAAGATGACCTGTACTCGCTGTCCCAGTTACCATCTTCGAATATAATGACTTTCAAAGGGTACGAGATAGATGGTAATACATTTTACATGATCGCCCAAGATAAGAAGACCACCAACCGAAACAGTGGTGTCCGCTTTGATGCAACAACCAAGACGGGAAAGGAAACATATTATGGTTACATAGAGGAGATATGGGAACTTGAGTATGGACGTGGTTTGAAGGTCCCTTTGTTTCGGTGCAAATGGGTCAATATGACACGAGGCGGGGTAACAGAAGACCGGCAGTATGGAATGACAACAGTGGATCTCAACAATCTTGCGTATGCAGATGAACCATTCGTCCTAGCTAATGATGTGCCACAGGTTTTCTATCTGAAGGATATGTCTACCAAGCCGAGAAAAAGAAAAGATAAGGAAGCGAATGCATCATACGATGAGCCAAAGCGCCACATAGTTCTTTCTGGGAAGAGAAAAATTGTGGGAGTGGATGACAAGATAGACATGTCAGAAGATTATGAAAAGTTTGATGAAATTGATCCATTCATAGTGAATATTGACCCGAGCATCATGTAAAATTATGAAGATTTTCCATGGCTACGGCGCAAAGGGACACACGCCAAGAAAAAGTTTCACACCCAAAGATCTGGGATGTGATCGGCTTCACCGTCATCCCTTTCTTCTATGTTTCACACCCAGGAGGGAATCTCTGTAATAGTTAGGGTAGTTATGTGTTTTGGCATTTGAAACGCGAAGAAATTTTATGTGCAAACAAATTCTTTCATGCATTTACTAATTTTTTCAGCTAAATGACCCTGAAATTGAAAAGCATTTCAAATGAACTCAGAAAATGTTGAAAGTTGGCATGGTATCATAATTTCACCCACATAGCATGTGCAAAAAAGTAGAGAGGGTTTCTCCAAAAACTAGATGCACTTCGTCTACAAAATGGACAATCTCTTTCGAAGTATCAGGGTTTTGGACGAAAACTCATCCGTTACAAAGGCATTTCATTTTTTAAATAACCTAAGCATTACCAAATTGAATATAATGATAAAACACACTAATATTAAACATAATAAAAAAGAATCACTGAAAAATCTATTTTCAAAGTTAAGTTATTCACAAACTAGTGATTCACACAAATTTCGAATAATTCAAAATTTAAACTATTCAAATTTTTAAACTACCGGCACTAACAGAAAATTTGTAATTTTTTGTACCTAAAGCAAAAATATTCACAAAGAAACTCTATATATAGAAAAAAACAACTCAAAAATAAATAAAACAAAAATAAAAAAGCCTGCCTACTGCGCCACAGCGGCTTGCATACGACTAGAAACCCAACTTGTTGTTGGGCCAGGATACAGGCACACAAAGGCCCAGCAGGCCCATAGGGCAGCACAGAACATTTAGGCCGAGTAGGCCTGCTTTGGAAAGGAGCTCGAGAGAGCAACCGCACTGGGGCTTAGAAACCAGTGCGGACGCCCCTCGGCTAGCGAGGTGGGACTAAACATGACGCACCGCACCTGCGCCAGCGCACCCCCTTTAGTACCGGGTGGTGGCTCAAACCAGTACTAAAGGGGGGTCATTAGTACCGGTTGGAGCCACCACCCGGTAATTAAGGGGTGCCGTTCCTGCCGCTTGGCCTGGCCAAAACAGACCTTTAGTACCGGATGGTGGCTTCAACCGGTACTAAAGGTTGTTCTATATAAGAAAACACTTCAAAAAATTTGTCAGTTTCTCATCTCTCCCACTGCTTCTTTCTCCTGTGCCCCGTCGCTGCCGCCCCTCGCCGCCGCCCCCGTCGCTGTTCGTCGCCGTCCCCGTCGTCCTCGTCGCCGCGCCGCGCCCCATCCTCCCGTCGTCCCCGCCTGGCCCGTCCCCGTCCCCGTCGTCGCCGCCCCGTCCCCATCCCCGTCGTCACCGCCCGTCTCCGTCCCTGTCGCCGCCCCCCATTGTCGCGCCTCGCCGGTGAGCTCCTGCCCCGGCCGCCATGTACCACACACACACCCATTTGTTATATAAATGTTAGCAATTTTTTCTGTTTTTTAGTTATAGAAATATTAGAAATGTTAGTTATATAGAAATGTTTTTTAGTTATAGAAATATTAGAAATGTTAGTTATATAGAAATGTTAGTTATATACAAATGTTTTTTAGTTATAGAAATATTAGAAATGTTAGTTTTAGTTATAGAAATATTAGAAATGTTAGTTTTAGTTATAAAATTTAGAATTTGCATATATGAAATCACAATCCATCATTTTAAAAATGTTACTTTACTTTTGCGGCATATAGTATTTGTTGTCGATGATGCCCGGCCAGCGTCCTCGCCGTCGACCAGTTCGCGACGACGTCCTGCTTCAGAGGACCCATGTCCGGGACTGGGTTCCGCCGGGCTGGCACTGGGAGGTGCTACCTTCAGGGGCGCGACGCTTGGTGAGGAACCCGGCCCCGGGTCCCGTCGTCGACCCTGATCTCCTTTGGTGGCGTTCGCGTGGGTCACTTTCGGTGCGGAGGGAGCCGGCCCCGCTGAAGATGGTACGTCGCCGTGTCAGGGAGGAGGACGAGCACGTCCATCGCTACATGGCTGCTATGGACGTCATGTTCTCCAATACCTGGCAGGTTCTTTTGGGAGATCACCCGAGCTATGATCCAGTGATGGTTCCTTCACTTTGGTTGTCCACCGCCCGCGCCTCAGGAACCGCGAGTGGCCTAGATTACTCTATAGTATTCGATCTATATTAGCTAGCTAGGTAGTGATGTATTCAATATATAATATTCGAGATTATATATATCTACTATATCTAAATAGGAGCTCCCCACTACATGATTTCTCGTGACATGCAGCCCATCCACATCATCAAGCCATGTCAGCAACATCACTTTTATTTTTTCAATCAGCTTTCATGACACATCACATTATTTACGTTATTATTTTGCCCCTTCGTTCTTCGGCACGCACCGCTTCATTTTCTGCACAAGCCCCGCTACGCGCTGGGCCTAATCAAAACGCCTCCTCCGCTTCAGTGTCTTTCCCCAGTGAATTCCACATCAAAGCGCCCGATGGTTCCCTCGAAAATAAAAACGGTGCAAGATGGCACCGCTTGTTCGCCACTTCTGTTTCTTCCCCATATATTCTCCGTCGCTGCGTGCTTCTTCTCCAGTCTCCACAACAGCTCTCCCCTTGCTGCAACTACTAGCGCCGTAGCGCGTCACCCGCCGCCCTACCCATGTGCGGTGTCTTCGCCTGCCGCCAACCAACCTCACCGCCAAGCCCGCTGCCAGCCCACCTCACCTCCTCAGGGCCTCCTCACCACCATCACACGGGGGCGTAGCGCCGGAGTTCGTCCTTCCCTGGAGCATCGATTGTCCAACAGATTCCACATCCATAGTAGCTGATAGTCTCATAGCAAAGAGGGGACGAGAGCACAATCTCATTATAATCTGCCATCACAAAAAGTATAACCTGATCTGATTCCTCTCTCTCTCTCTCTGTTATGATGTTCTGCGATTACTCATCTCCTTATTTGTTTGCAGAATTAAATCAGCTTTGCGGAGAGAGGTTATCTTGAAATAACGCAGAAACTAAAATGCATGAAATTAATTAAAGGTATTCAAACATCATTATCTTCCCTTATTCTCCCCAATATTTATATACAATCAATATACTAATTTTCCATCCAATTTTCTCATATTCGGCTCGCAAACGGCAAGGGGCATAGACGATTGTCAACCATCTGGGTCCTTACACTCAAGAGTATTGTTTCTTGATAGTGTGTTATTCTTCAGTTAAGTTACGGCCCCTTAACAGTTTGGTACTAAATTTGCTTATAGGATTCCTCCTTAAATTGTGTTTTCTACAACTATCCCTACAAACTTTGGTACATATGCTCCCTAGTGATCTACTACCTTTGAAAAGTTGTATGCCCTTGGTAATAATTTATTACTCTCATGGTCTCACCCTTGAAACATACACGTGTGTTGCTTCTGAGTAAGTACAGGGCACAAACGTAGACCACTTATGTATAAAAACTAAGAAAAAGATAAAGGTTAGTTAAGATCATTATGCCGATTCAAAACTTTCACATCCATTGATATCTTTCTAACTAATGTTATACACATGTTCTTTTATTCATATCCCTGAATTCAGGTCTTTTGCAGTCTATTTATTTCTGAAAAATATTGTTTATGTAAGTCGACAAGATGTTTGTCATATAGTTGTTGTAATGGCTGTAAATGTCATATTGCTCACCATGAAGGCTTAAAGTTTGCATTTGTTGATTTGTGTTTGCTATATTTGATCTAGATTTTACTATAGAGGTGCAAGCCCACAGACAAGAAGAGAGATATGTAACTTATCTGTGTGTAGCATTTTATTTTATTCATATGCATATCTTAGGTTATTCTTATCCATCAGGTATGTCAAGTAAAGGGCCATCTGCAAGCACTTGCCATGGCACAAGGATTGCATATTAGATTCTAGATCGTTCACTTACTATTGTATATAAGCATACCTATTATGTCACCTCATCAAGAACTTCTATCCGAAAATGTATGTAATAAGTAGCTGCTATAGTGTTGTTTGCTATCGTCACAATTGTACTCTATCACTATTACATTTATGATTTAATTTTGAAAAATCACATGTGCTTAATTATGAAGTCCCATCTAGTATTATTCGAGACGATGTATTCGAGATTATATCTGTTATTCGAGACGATGTATTCGAGATTATATTCGATGATGCTTATTATGTACTATGATTGATTCAGTTTTTCCTTATTAATTGATTGCATCCATGCATTGTAATTTGAATATATTTCTTTTGTATTAGTTAAATAAAACCTATGGCGGACAATACCGGTAGAGAGGGAAAAGAGGCCCTGTTCAATATCGTACGCAATCCTCGCGGGCCAGATGATGATCAGAGTGAAGAGAATTATGACGGCTGCAAATATCTAAACAACACTAGGGAGGGTGATATGATATTCGATCGCGACGGCCGATTTGATGAAGTCATGAACTATGAACATGACGAAGAAAATGTTCATCTTGAAACAACAAAGACCGGCGAGGTATATTTATATAAGCAGGCATCTGGTGATCATCACATGTTCAAAATGACTTGAAGATATAAATTAACGAATCGATCTTTCTTCTTTCAGCCATCCGGATCGAGCAAATCTTCAGGCAGCAGGACAGTACGAGGCCCAAACAAAAAGTTGAAGGAGGGCGTGAAGTATAATATCGAGCCCATCAAACCTAATGGCGAACCATTAGCGCCTAAGAAGATTGCGGACAAGTTCATTCGTTAGTGCGGAGTTCTTGTGAAGGACCAACTCCCTATCTCCCTTCAAGAATGGAGAGAGCCAGCAAAGCCACGTCTAGATCTTCCTTTTGTCGACGACAGACAAAAACTTCTGCTTTGGGAAACGCGCATGGAACATTTCACCCTACTAGATCATTTCCCAAATGCAGATGTGGAGAAAGTCAAGGACGCTGCTCTTAGGAAGATGGTGGTTGCATTCAAGAACCACAAGAATCGTGTATGGAACCAGTACGTCAAGGGAGGAAAGAAGACTCCAGTATTCAAGGGAACACTAGAGAAGCAAAGTGCTCATTGGGACGATTTCGTGAAATTCAAGGAATTGGAATTATCTAACGAACGGTTGAGAATAAACAAGGCCAATGCTGAAAAAAGGATAAGTTCCATAAGCTGGGGCCAGGTGGCTACGCGGTGGCAATGCCTAAGTGGGATAAGTCTGAGAAAGAGATGGAGGATGCAGGTGTCACTCCAGAAATATTGAGCTGGCCCCCCAGGTACAGGACTTGGTTCTATGCGCATGGGGGGGAATTGGACCCGAAGACAGGCAAAGTTTCATAGAAGGCATGTCTGAAAGGAGCCGAAGATATGCTACTTGTTGCAATAGAAGAGGCTCAATCGGGGGTGTTCGAGCCCAACAGAGAGAACGACGAGCTTACGCGTGCCCTGGGAAATCCTGAACACCTGGGAAGAACACGAGGCAAGGGCGCTATTCGGTCGTATGAGGGGTTTTCGAACTGGAACACCGACTACAGAACCCGTGCGAGAAAGAAGATTGCGGAGGAGAAGAAGAGGAAGATGGAGGAGGAGCAGAGGAAGCTGGACTATGAACGCCTTCGAGGCCTAGAATCAGCGCACGCAGACGTGGCAGTTAAATTCCAGCGGCAGCAGGAGCAAATCGACTCACTTAGCCAGCAAAGGGGGTCTCAGCAGCTGTAGTAGCTAGCGGATGATCCAGCATTGGATAGCACCGTGCCATCCATGCCGAGAAGCAGCGTGGGTTCTGCCCCGGGCGACGCATTGCTGGATAGCTACCAAGTGGATGACATCATGGAGAACACTAACTGTGAGCTACACTTCAAAATGAAGAACATATCCATGAAGGTGGCCAACGCCGTTGCTTTTACAAATCCCCCCGAGGCAACCTTCCATTGCAACCCGATTCTAGCGGGCTATGCTCGTGTCTTGGTTGATGAGGTGGTGGACCAATATTGAGGGCTAGAGCTTGACATTCCTGGAGGTGACGAGGAGCACAAACTGGGAGAGGCCAACCATCATATCATCCTATGGAGAAAGGATTGCATCATCTTTCGAAGGCCAACGACACCGCGTTTGCCGACTCCTTGTCGAAGTCCGCCACCGAATCAGCAGACTCCCGCTCCTCCAAGTCCACCAACGCGTTAGGTCACTCCTCCTCCTCCAAGTCCGGCAAAGCATCTGACCACTCCTCCTCCAAGTCCGGCACAGCTTTATGATGGGTTTGGTAGTAATTTCAAAATTTTCCTACGCTCACGTAAGATCATGTGATGTATAGCAACGAGAGGGGAGAGTGTTGTCTACATACCCACGCAGACCGACTACGGAAGCGTTGACGCAACATAGAGGAAGTAGTCGTACGTCTTCACGATCCAACCGATCAAGTACCGAAACTACGGCACCTCCGAGTTCGAGCACACGTTCAGCTCGATGGCGATCCACGGACTCCGATCCAGCAAAGTGTCAGGGAAGAGTTCCGTCAGCACGACGGCGTGGTGACGATCTTGATGCACTACAGCAGGAGGGCTTCGCCTAAACTCCGCTACAGTATTATCGAGGAATATGGTGGCTGGGGGCACCGCACACGGCTAAGGAATAGATCACGTGGATCAACTTGTGGGTTCTAGGGTGCCTCTACCTCAGTATATAAAGGACTAGAGGGGGGGAGGCTGGCTGGCCAAGGTGTGGCGCGCCAGGAGAGTCCTACTCCCTCTGGGAGTAGGACTCCCCCCCAATCCTAGTTGGAATAGGATTCGCAGAGGGGGGAAAGAGAGAGAGGGGGCCGGCCACCTCTCCTAGTCCTAATAGGACTAGGGGAAGGGGGGAGGCGCACAGCCACCTTGGGCTGCCCCTTTCTCCTTTCCACTAAAGCCCACTAAGGCCCATATAGCTCCCGGGGGGTTCCGGTAACCTCCAGGTACGCCGGTAAAATCCCGATTTCACCCGGAACACTTCCGATATCCAAACATAGGCTTCCAATATATCAATCTTTACGTCTCGACCATTTCGAGACTCCTCGTCATGTCCGTGATCACATCCGGGACTCCGAACAACCTTCGGTACATCAAAATGCATAAACTCATAATATAACTGTCATCGTAACCTTAAGCGTGCGGACCCTACGGGTTCAAGAACAATGTAGACATGACCGAGACATGTCTCCGGTCAATAACCAATAGCGGGACCTGGATGCCCATATTGGCTCCTACATATTCTACGAAGATCTTTATCGGTCAGACCGCATAACAACATACGTTGTTCCCTTTGTCATCGGTATGTCACTTGCCCGAGATTCGATCGTCGGTATTCCAATACCTAGTTCAATCTCGTTACCAGCAAGTCTCTTTACTCGTTCTGTAATACATCATCCCGCAACTAACTCATTTAGTTGCAATGCTTGCAAGGCTTAAGTGATGTGTAATACCGAGAGGGCCCAGAGATACCTCTCTGACAATCGGAGTGACAAATCCTAATCTCGAAATACGCCAACCCAACATCTACCTTTGGTGACACCTGTAATGCTCCTTTATAATCACCCAATTATGTTGTGACATTTGGTAGCACCCAAAGTGTTCCTCTGGTAAACGGGAGTTGCATAATCTCATAGTCATAGGAACATGTATAAGTCATGAAGAAAAGCAATAACAACATACTAAACGATCGGGTGCTATGCTAATGGAATGGGTCATGTCAATCAGATCATTCAACTAATGATGTGACCTCGTTAATCAAATAACAACTCTTTGTTCATGGTTAGGAAACATAACCATCTTTGATTAACGAGCTAGTCAAGTAGAGGCATACTAGTGACACTCTGTTTGTCTATGTATTCACACATGTATTATGTTTCCGGTTAATACAATTCTAGCATGAATAATAAACATTTATCATGATATAAGGAAATAAATAATAACTTTATTATTGCCTCTAGGGCATATTTCCTTCAGTCTCCCACTTGCACTAGAGTCAATAATCTAGATTACATTGCAATGATTGTAACACCCATGGAGCTTTGGTGCTGATCAAGTTTTGCTCGTGCAAGAGGCTTAGTCAACAGGTCTGCAACATTCAGATCCGTATGTATCTTGCAAATCTCTATGTCTCCCACCTGGACTAGATCCCGGATGGAATTGAAGTGTCGGTGTACTAGAGTAGGGGTACCCTAGTATCCCGAACTTGTGCACGAGCAGTCGCAGCATCCCGCGGCAAGGCTTGCCAGGTGACCGCCAAGGTCCTCCGTGGTTCCGTTGGAGCCATTCAAGAACAAAGTATCCAAGCCAACGCATTTCAAGACCCCGGCAAGAGGACCTTGCCGGGAAGGCCAATCAAGGCACCTCAAGACCCCCGCAAGAGGAGCTTGCCGGGAAGGCCAATCAAGGCACCTCAAGACCCCGGTAAGAGGAGCTTGCCGGGAAGGCCAACCAAGGCATCTCAAGGAGCTTGCCGCGACGCGCCACGCGTCCCGGCAAGGCCCGGTGAGCGACAAGCTCCCGGGCGTGACAAGACAACAACCGCGGCAAGGCGTTCGCCGCGGCAAGCCACCACTCTGCCCGCGCTCCAGCACATCCACCAACGTGTCGCTCTGGGACCCTTCCAGGCGTGCGTGGCGGGAGGCTGTGCAGCCAGCGGTGCGCAGTGGCGAGCGGCGCTGACAAGATTGCCATCGTGGCGAGCAGTGGCGTCCCTGACGGTCCCTTTTGCACTATTTAGGCGACACAGACGGGCATTTAATGCCCTTGTCCCCTGCCGTCAGGGTTAGGTACGATACACTATAGCAGGTAGCTGTACCTACCGCAGCACCTTTCATTCTTACCCTTCGTCTCCGTTGTCACCTGTCGGTGACCCCTTGAGCTTATAAAAGGAGGCCCGTGCGCAACGTAGAGTGGGTGAGCTAGTTCGGAGAACACTCACGCTCGGTCTCGTTAGCTGCTGGTGTTTACCGTAGCACCCCACGCTCCCGAGCAAGAACTCAATACAAACCACAAAGCAGGAGTAGGGTTTTACGCATCCGTGCGGCCCGAACCTGGGTAAACTGCTCGTGTGCTTCGCCTCGATCCGCTCTTCGTGCGACCTCCGCCCCCGCCGAACCGAAAGGGACTCGGTCCGACGGTCCCATAGGTGTTCGTGGATCAGTCCCCCGACATCTTTGGCGCGCTAGGTAGGGGGCATCGAGGTTGTGTGAACCAGATCCGGCGTTCGCGCGAGCTAGATCTTCATTATCTTCATCGACATGCCGCCGAAGAAGAAGGCTTCGGAGGCAGCTGCTCCGTCCGCACCGAGCCCACCACCGCCCGAGCAAACGGCTGGTGGGGCAGACGCCGGCGGAAGAACGGGCATCGACGGAGGAGCTCATAGTGCTGCCAGGTCCAAGGACAAGGCTGCGCTACCCATCGGCGGCGTAGCCGGCTCCCACAACAACCGGGCACACTCCAAGACCTCGGCGTCCGTACATGCACCACGCCCATCTCAGGAGGCGTGGGACCGGCAGCATTATGGTACTCACGGTACCATGCGTTTGCTGGACCAAGATCGAGCTGGTGGATCTCGGAGTGCTCAAGACCAGCATGCACACCAACGTGCTGGCACGAGCGAGGCACGGTCGCCTGGACGGGACAATGCTCCTTCTAACATAGTTAGAAGTCCGAGCATATCCCGCTCCTCGCACCGTTCGCCACCGCCACCCGCCACTGCAGCAGAAGCTTTAGCGCGAGCTCAACTGCTCCTGGACTACCCTCCAACGGCAGACAAGATCGATGACTGGAGGGCCACCATTCAGAGTCTCATCGGCTTCGCCAACGGCGACACACAACAGCAGCCGAGCACGTCGCAGCCGCGGCAAGCCAGCCAGGCACGAGCCGGTGGCGACAAGACCGGTGGGGGTGCAACCACTGTGCACTCCCCGCCCCGAAGGCAAAGATCACCGACTCGCTGGACCCACCTCGACAGCGACTCCACCGCGTCATCAGATCCACAAGCTCGTCACGATCAGCGCCAAGTTCTTCATGACCGACAGCAAGAAGACGCTCGTACACGCATCGAGCGCCGAAGAGAAGCGCGACGTCAATCAGACCAGCGCGCTGGGCCCTCTGTCGACTTGCATGTGCCAGGGGAACCAGGCGACTTGCCGTACGCGGTAGGTTGCCCTGCGTTTACTCGTGAGCTGCGGCAAGTCCAGTGGCCCAACATGAAGAATTTCAAGCCAGATGTACCAGAGAAGTACGATGGCAAGTCGCATCCGTCGGAGTTCCTCAGCATCTACACCATCGCGGTGCATGCTGCCGGGGGACGCGACGACAAGATCCTTGCCAACTACTTCCCGCTAGTGCTCAAGCCCAACGTCAGGTCCTGGCTCATGCACTTGCCAGACAACTCCATATCCTCTTGGGCAGCCCTATGCCATCAGTTTGTCGGCGCCTTTACAGGCGGCCACAAACCTCATGGCCAAGAGAGTGACCTTCATCTGCTCGCCCAGAAGGAAGGAGGGCCCCTGCGCAAGTACATTCAGAGATTCAGCCGTGTACAGCACAACATCCCATATGTCCACCCTGCCGCGGTCATCAGCGCGTTCCATCAGAACGTGCGTAACCGCAGGATGCGGGAGGAGATGGCGATGTGCAAGATCAGAGACGTCAGTGAGCTGTATGCCCTGGCCGACAAGTGTGCACGTGCTAAGGAAGGGAGGAAACTCCCCGGAGAGAATACAGGAGCAGGAGAATCTGACAGCGAGGATGCTGCGCCGGCAAAGAAAAACCGGCGGCAGAACAGGAAGAAGAAAGGCAAAGATGTGCTAGTCGTTGAGCAGTCCGGCAACGAAGGTGGCGCCAAGAAAGCCAAAGTTGGTCGCTCCGGCAAGGAGATTGCCGCATGCACCAACTTCCAGGCTGTGGCAGTCGCCGACAAGCAGGACGGCACCGACAAGCAGTACTGCGAGATCCACTGCACCAAGGGCCATGACCTCCAGAGCTGCAAGAAAGTCGAGCATCTTGTCCAGCAGCAAAAAGCCAAATACGAGCGACGCGACAAGGAGAGGGCCCAAGGTGGCGATGGAGAATCCGGCAAGAAGCGCGCCGGCCGAGGAGGACGCCGCGGCAAGGCCAAGCAGCGGCAAGGAGACAGACCTCCCCGCGGCCGCGACAAGGATGAAGATGACGACGATGATGAAGACATGGAGGATGTCGAGACTAGTGAGCAGGAGTTCCAGAAAGCCACAGAGGTCTTGTGCGTTGATGGCGGCGCTTCTCTGCATACTTCACACCGCCAACTCAAGCAGTGGGTGTGGGAAGTCAATGCGGTGGAGCCACCCGTCGAGTCACGCAAGCTTCTGAAATGGTCCAGCACGCCTATCATCTTTGATATTGAGGACCACCCTGATCGCACAACTGCGGTCGGGTGCTTGCCGATGTTGGTTTCACCAACTATCCGCAACCTCAAGGTCACTAAGATGCTAGTTGACGGCGGGGCCGGCTTGAACCTGATCTCCTCCGCGGTACTCCAGAAACTCCAGATCCCTGACAGCGAGCTTGAAGAGACCGGCACATTCCAAGGAATCAACCCGGGAAGGAGCAAGCCGAAGGGGAAGGTCACGTTGCCTATAACATTTGGAAGTGGGCTGAACTTCAGGACTGAGAGGGTTACTTTTGACGTTGCTGATATTCCATTGCCTTACAATGGGATACTTGGCCGTCCAGCACTCGCCAAGTTCATGGTGGCCTCTCACTACGCATACAACATGCTGAAGATGCCAGGCCCGATAAGCGTCATCTCTGTCCCCGGCGATAAGAAGGATGCTCTTATCTGCGCCGACAAGATCTACCGGGAGACGGTAGCCGCAACAGATCGCAAGTCACTTGCCGTTGAAGCTCCCGGGGGGAAGAAGAAGACCAAGTCCGGCAAGAGTTCTGATGCCCGCTCCGGCAAGCGTACCTCTTCGGAGTGGTGCGCTGCTGTCGAGGACGCACCACTCGAGCTCCACCGGCAAGTGTAAGAAGACAATGGCGGCTCCGCCAGAGACGAAGAAGGTGTCCGCCAAGGAGGACGGCACTGGTGGTACCTTCACCATCAGTGCCACTCTCGACCCTAAATAGGAAAGCGCGCTCATTGCTTTCCTACGGGCGAATGTCGACGTGTTTGCGTGGCAACCGTCTGACATCCCCGGTGTTCCCAGGAAAGTAATTGAGCACCACCTTACCGTTTGTCCTCATGTGCGGCCCGTCAAGCAGAAGGTCAGGAAGCAAGCAGTGGAGCGCCAAGAATTCATTGCAGAAGAGATCAAGAAGTTGGAAGCAGCAGGCCTTGTCAGAGGAGTGCTCCATCCTACGTGGTTGGCCAATCCTGTAGTCGTGCGCAAGGCGAATGGGAAATGGAGACTTTGTATCGATTTTACCGATGTTAACAAAGCTTGTCCCAAAGACCCATTTCCTTTGCCGCGCATTGACCAGATTGTTGACTCCACAGCCGGATGTGATTTGCTTTCATTTCTTGACGCATATTCAGGATACCATCAGATCTTCATGGCAGAAGAGGATGAGGAGAAGACCGCATTTATTACTCCATGTGGCACGTACTGTTTCATACGGATGCCTTTTGGTTTAAAAAATGCTGGTTCAACATTTGCAAGAGTAGTCCATGTTGCTCTTGAGCCACAAATACACAGAAATGTGGAAGCCTACATGGACGACATAGTGGTCAAGAGCAAGGACAAGGCAACTATGATCCAAGATTTAGACGAGACCTTTGCAAATCTGCGCAAGATCAGCCTCAAGCTCAACCCAGAGAAGTGTGTGTTTGGAGTTCCCTCCGGCAAGCTTCTCGGGTTCTTCGTGTCTCAGCGGGGAATTGAAGCCAATCCCGACAAGATCAAGGCCATTGAGCAGATCAAAGCACCAAAGCGCGTCAAGGATGTACAAAGACTTGCCGGTTGCATGGCTGCTCTCAGCAGGTTTATCTCTAGGTCTGCTGAGCGCGCCCTGCCGTTTTTTAAATTATTGAAAAAGGCAGGTCCAATGAAATGGACTCCGGAAGCGGAGGCTGCGCTGCAAGACTTGAAGAGATAGCTGTCCTCCCCTCCAATACTTGTCGCACCTAAGCCACAAGAGAAGTTGCTGCTGTATATAGCGGCAACCAATCAAGTGGTTAGTGTTGCGTTAGTAGCAGAGAGGGAGGCGGATGATGAGCCAGCAACCACGGCAGGCACATCCAGCGACAAGCAGGAGGCTTCCCCGGCAAGCTCTGGTCCCGACAAAGATGGATCTGCGCAGATGCGCGAGGAGATACAAAAGAAAATGGTGCAGCGCCCAGTTTACTTTGTCAGTTCCCTTCTGCAGGGGGCTAGGTCAAGGTACTCTGGTGTGCAGAAATTGCTTTTCGGCCTTCTCATGGCCTCGAGAAAGCTGTGCCATTACTTCCAAGCACATGAGATCACAGTTGTCACTCGCTTTCCGCTGAAGAGGATACTACAAAATCCAGAAGCGACAGGCAGGATTGTTGAGTGGGCACTGGAACTGTCAAGCTGTGGCCTCAAGTTTGAGAGTACTTCAACTATCCAAAGCAGAGCATTGGCAGAATTTATAGCAGAATGGACGCCAACACCAGATGAAGAAATTCCAAAAACGAGCATCCCCGTCGACGAAGCAAGCAAAGAGTGGCTGATGTACTTTGATGGTGCTTTTTCGCTACAAGGCGCCGGTGCTGGCGTGCTGCTTATCGCACCCACTGGAGAGCACCTCAAGTACATAGTCCAGATGCACTTTCCCAAGGAGCAAGCAACAAACAATACTGCAGAGTATGAAGGCTTGCTTGCCGGTCTCAGGATTGCGGCAGACCATGGGATCAAGAAGCTCATTGTCCGGGGTGACTCACAGCTTGTCATCCGCCAAGTGAACAAGAGTTATCAGAGTCCATTGATGGAAGCTTACGTCGATGAAGTGAGAAAGCTAGAAGAGCACTTTGACGGCCTGCAGATGGAGCATGTTCCAAGAGCACAGAACGCCATTGCCGATGGCCTGTCAAAGTGCGCTGCACTTAAGTTACCTGTGGAACCAGGGATCTTTGTGCTCAAGCTGACTCAACCGTCCGTGACGCCATCAACTGGACAGAGCAAGAAGAGGAAGTTGATTTCTGGTGACTATTTGCCGGCAGAGCTTCCCGAAGCCGCCGCCAAGAAGGTCCCCAAGATCAATGCTAAGAGCGCTAAGGAGCAGTCTGCTCCGGCAAGCCCTAGGGTTTGTTCCATTGAAGCAGAAGCTCCCGGCAAGTTTTTCTCCGGCAAGCTTGTCGGGGAACGCCAAGCTCCGGCAGAGCTGCAGGTTCTCGCCGTAGAAGCGGACGTTCCCACAGCAACAGATTTGCCTTGCGCTGAGGAGCAGTCTGCTCCGGCAAACCCTAGGGTTCGTTCCGTCGAAGCAGAAGCTCCCGACAAGTTTTGCTCCGGCAAACTTGCCGGGGAACGTCAAGTTCTGGCAGAGCCGTAGATTCTCGCCGTAGAAGTGGATGTTCCTGCAGCCGCTGATTTGCCTTTAGTCCTTGTTGTCGAGCCACAAGCTCCAGCATGGGCACAGCAGATTGTCCGTTTCCTTCAGACAGGAGAACTTCCCGAAGAGCAAGAAGAAGCGGAAAGAGTAGCCCGGCAGTCAAGTATGTACCAGTTTGTCGACAAGACACTATACAGAAGAAGACTCAACGGTGTGAAATTGAAGTGTATTCACCGGGAAGACGGACAAAAGCTGTTGGCAGAGATACATGGAGGCATATGTGGTCACCACATTGGCACAAGAGCACTTTTCAGCAAAGCATTCCGGCAAGGTTTATTTTGGCCGACAGCCCTCCAGGATGCAACTGCACAAGTAACCAAGTGTGAAGCGTGCCAGTTCCATTCCAAGCAGATACACCAACCAGCTCAAGCTCTCCAGACGATCCCTTTATCCTGGCCATTTTCGGTCTGGGGGCCCTTTCCCCTAGCAGTTGGGGGCTTTGAGTACTTGTACGTCGCAATCGACAAGTTCACAAAGTGGCCGGAAGTGGAACCAGTGAGGAAGGTGACAGCACAGTCAGCAGTCAAGTTCTTCAGGTCGATTGTTTGCCGCTTCGGGATCCCTAACAGGATAATCACCGACAACGGTACGCAATTCACGAGCTGCACCTTCATGCAGTACGTCCAAGATCTTGGCGCCAAGGTTTGCTTCGCTTCTGTTGCTCACCCGAGAAGCAACGGTCAATCGGAGAGGGCAAATGCTGAAGTGCTGCGCGGGCTCAAGACCAGGACTTTCGACAGGCTCCACAAGTGTGGAAGAAACTGGATCGAGGAGCTGCCGGTGGTTCTTTGGTCGATCAGAATGACGCCAAATCGAGCCACTGGCCATACACCTTTCGCTCTAGTCTATGGAGCAGAGGCAGTTCTCCCCACAGAACTCGTATACGGGTCACCTCGAGTGCTCGCTTATGATGAGCTCGAGCAAGAGCAGCTGCGACAAGATGACGCGCTGCTCCTTGAGGAAGACCGTCTTCAGGTTGCTGTGCGAGCTGCTCGCTACCAGCAAGCTTTGCGCTGCTACCATAGCCGCAAAGTTAACGCCAGAAGTTTCCAGGAAGGCGACCTTGTTCTTCGGCGTGTTCAGTCCGCCAAGAATTCCAACAAGTTGACGCCGAAGTGGGAAGGCCCTTACCGGGTGAAACGAGTCACTAGGCCTGGCGCTGTCCGCCTTGAGACCGAAGATGCCATTCCGGTGAGCAACCCCTGGAACATTGAGCATCTTCGTAAGTTTTACCCGTAAGGCGCGGTTGCCGGAACCTGTTCCGGCAACCACCTTTTGTACAAGTCTTGCCGCTGTTGCATGTAATCCTTTGTACAAAGCCGGGCGCAGACCCCGTGCATAAGTAAAGCTCATGTGCTCCGCACATTTTGTCAATTTCATGCTTTCTATTTTTGGCATATATGATCTGACACTTTGTGCAGCACCTACTCCAAGGTAAGCAATAACGAGCCGTAAAGCTCCGTATCTTTATTTTCTCTTCTTTCTTTTTTCTCAAGGAAAGGAAGGTTCCCTCGCCCACAAGTTTGCCGGGGAGGAAAGGAGAAGATAATGGTATGGGCCAGGCGTCGTTCAAGAAAATTCCGCCTTTACCGGGAAGCAAACAACAGAAAAGCTAAGTTGCCAAAGTTTGAGCAATCAGATTTTTTAAATGTTAAGTTATCTCCCTTGAACGACCACACTTTGTATGGAAAACCTTTGCGCGGAGGAACCAACTCGTAGCTAGTTGCGCCCTTACTTTGTTTCGAGTCCGCTCAACAACTTAAGTGAGCTGCAACTAGTTGCGACAAGGTTTCTTGTCGGTAGCGGCACCGCCAGCAGGCTGCTGACGTCCCACACTCAGCGCTCGCGGCTCGGGTGCCTGCACCGGCAAGTTCCCTAAAAGCGTAGGGCAAAAACATACAAAGGAAGGAAACAAGTAAAGGGAATAACATTGCAGTCATTACCCAGAATAGAGTTATATTACAAAGATAGCTTGTCGCAGCTCTAACAGACTGTTTTCATAACATGACAAACAGCGACAAGAAAAGAAGAAATGGGCGTCCTAATCTACGCGATTGCCTTCGATCCTCTTGATCCCGCTCACCTTGTCCACAATGGGTGCGACAAGAGCCTTGAGCGCCTCCAGATCAGCATCCGGCGGCAGGGTCCTGAGGACGTTGGTGAGGTTGAGGCCCGGGTTGCGGAAGGCCACCTTCATCAACACTTTTTGGAGAGCTCCCGCGCAGATCTTGCGCGACTCGTCGGCCAGCTGCCTTGGGATCTTCTCCTGGAGCCGCTGGAGGGTCGTCGCCACGCCCTTGAAGAACAAGACGAGCTTGGCGCTGGGTTGGAGGTTCTCGTCGGAAGGCTACCCGAGATCCTCCATCCCCAGCTGCGCCAGCTCCTTGTCGATGTCTGTGGCGGCATTCACAAGACTCTCCGTCCAGTGCTCCACAGTTTCCCTGAAGGCATTTTGGGTGGCGGCAACACTCTTTAGCAGCGCCTTGTCGGCCTTGATCTCCTCCCTCAAGGCCGCCTCCTGCTTCTTGGCGCTGTCCAATGTCTTGGTCAAAGCGGTCAGCTTCAACTCAAGACCCGTGTTGGAGTCCTTGGCGGCGCTGAGCTCTTTGCCCTTCTCGGCAAGATTGGCCTCCAGCTGCGCCGCCTTCATCTCCAGCTCCTTCTTGGCGGCTTCGGCGGCTGCGGAAGCATCCTCTGCTTGCTTGAGGGCTCCGCCGAGTTTTTCCTCGCGCACGGCGAGCTCCTCCTCGTGGGCGTCAAGATTAACCTTCCGCTGCGCCAGCTCACCCTCCTCCGCGGTTAGATTCACGGCGGCAAGCCGCTGTTGCTCTTCGACTTCAGCCTTCTCGAGGAGGAAGGCCTTCTGTGCTTCGGCGAGCTGCTCCCGCTCCTCCACCAGGGACCGGAGGGCTTCCCGATGGAAACCCCCGATCTCTTCCGCGCGCTTCTCGATGTCTGCTCCCGCCTTCACGACAAGCGCCTCGCGGGATTCCAGCTTGGCTTGCCCCGCGTGGTAGAGCGACAACAACTTCTGCAGCAGCAGCTCTTCCTCGCTCTCGTTGCTGCTGCTGCTTGGCGCGTCAACCACCGTCAACCCAGCAGAGGCGAGCACCTCCACGTCGAAGGTCTCTCCCTCGACCGGCGCCCTGGAGCTTGACGCCCAGGGGAGGTTGATGAAGACGTCATGGCCGGCCTTCAAGTAGACGCCCGGCTGGGGCTCCTCGAAGCTTGGCGCCGCGGCTTCGGCGGACGGGTCGGCGGTCGGCGTAGCGCCTGGCGCTCCTGCGGCCTCTGGGCCGTCAGTACGATCGCCAGACCCCTTGCCAGTTGCTGCGGCGGCAGCCTTGGCGGCCTCGGTGCCGGTGGGATCGCCAGCGCCGGTTGGTTCTTCGGCGGCGACCTTGGTCTCCATCTGCTCCGCAGCAGATGGGTCTGACAGCCGACAAGGGGAGAAGAGTCAAGCAAAATCCAGCAAAAACCCAGGAAGATCAAGAGAAGAAGGACCCAAGGGAAGTTTTGCAGCAAAAGGATTACCTGTGCCAGTTTTTGCAGTCAGGTTCTCCGCCGTCGGAGGGCCCCTGGCGCTGTCCCTTGCCGGAGAACCCTCCCTTGCCGGAGACTTCTCTCTTACCAGAAAGCCCTCCCTCGCCGGAGGACTCTCCCTTGGCTCCTGGTGGGGCTGCTGGGCTCCTACACAAATCAACAAGCAGATATCAGCAAAGACAAGTACCCATGCGCGCCTCGCAGTGGAAAGTAAATCATACACTTACGCTGGGGGCTGCTCTGGAGAAAATTCGCCGGGTCCGGCAAGGTTGTCTCGGGCGCGCCACCTGCTGTCGCAGTGGGCTCATCCTCGATGACAATCACCGGGACCTTAGCTCTCTTTGCCGCTCTCTGGTACAGAGTCCTGAAGAGGAACAAGTTCAGTGTAAAGCAAATGAGATACAAGACAAACAGCAAGAATTGAAGAACTACAAGTATAGCAAGAGAAGCTTAATCTTCTTCTTCTTCCTCGTCGGAGCTGAACGCGGAGAAGTCGAAGTCCGGCGCGCGCCCGGCGCGAGGAGGCGGAGGAGAAGCTTCCCTTGGCCGCTTGGCGGGAGCAGTGGCGGTGGTCTGAGACAACCCCACTCCAGCTGCTGGCGCGGCGTGAGCAGCGGCAGGAACTGAAGCGGTGGTCCGGCTAGATCCCGCCCCAGTTGCCGTCGCAGCATGAGGCACTCCCGCGGAAATGGTGTTTGCCGCGGTGGAGCGTGTCACGCGGCGCGGCGACTGTTGACCCGCTTGCCGCTCCGCTACATCACCGGCCTTGCGGAGACGCCTTCTTGGTGGGGATGAAGGTTCTGCTTGCGGCGAGCTGCCCGCAGATGAGGAGGAAGAGGAGTTGATTTCCAGCGAGCCGCTCGTGTCCTTGGCGGGCTCGCTCGGCTCGGCGTCACGCCCGGCAAGCTCCTTCTTGCCGGCGGGCTCCCCTCGCTCGGCACGGCTTGCCGCTTCTGCTGCATCTTCCTCCTCCACGGTGAATCCAAATTCGCCCGCGGCTGCGGCTGCCGCTGCCTCTTCCATCCTATTGGCAATGAGCGCCATCTCTGCATCAGTGGTGTCGCGGGTGAGGCTGTCCTTCTCGTCGGAGCGGATTGGCACTTCCACCAGGTCATCGAAGAACTGCTGCACGACGTCGTCCGCAGGCTCCTGCCAAGTTGGCACAATTCCATGCGAGTCGCACAGCGGCATCATTGCACGGATGCGGTCGAGCGAGGAATTGTTGCACAGTGGAACGACACCCCCCGGCAACCTGAACACCTCGGGATGTTGGGGGTCATACTTGAACAGCTCCTGCAGCATCGCGTTGAGCTCCAGGACAGTGAAGTTGAAATTGAGGCCCGGCCGCAACCTCATGATATCTGCCGCATTCTTGAACTCCCGGGCAGGTCTCCCTCGTTCCTGCAAGGGGGCGATGCAGCAGCGAAGAAAGTCTGCGCCAACAGCGCCTATAGTAAGCCCGGCAAGCCTGAGGCGTAGGATCCTGGTGACGGCAATCTTCAGCCTGTCATCTTCCGGGGCCACGTCACTCGAATCGCTGCCGCGTGCTACTGGGGTTTGGCACCGGGTGGTGAATGGCTGCGGGTTCTCCTCGTCAATCCAGCACCAATCTGCTCTCCACTCCTCCCACTTGCCGCGGAACTCTCCCTCCAGATAGGTTTCTTTCTTGCCGGCCCTCGAGATCTAGGCGATTCTGCCGGATAATGGCTCCCCTCTCTCTACTCGGGGTATGAAGAAATGGCGGAAGAGGGCTACACTGGGGTGGACTCCAACAAAGTTTTCGCAGAGATGTGCGAATATTGCCATGGTCAGAACGGCATTGGGGGTGAAGTCAAGGAGGTGGAATCCGTAGGTATTCATGATGTCGCAGAAGAATTCAGAGAATGGCGGGCAGAGCCCGCAGTAGAAGAACAATGCGAAGAAAGGGTATCCGTTTGGGGCCTTCTTCCAAGCGGCGGCGGGGAGTACCTTCGTGCGCGGATGCGCGCGCGTCTCCGTCAACCAGAAGAGGTAGTAGTTCTCCCTCAGCTCCTTCGCGGCAAGCTTGGGGGGAAAGACGGCCCGCTCCTTCCGCAGCGCCGCAAGCCGCTGCGCCTCGGTCGACTTCACGACCTTCCCCTTGTCGGCTTTTGGAGCCATGGCGGAAGTGGTGGAGGAGGTCGACGGCGTTGGTGGTGCTGGTGGCGATGAGGGGCGGAGCGCTGCTCTCTCTCTCTCTCTCTCTTAGCTTTGGGAAGGCGAGGGAGCAGCGGAGATTTCTGAGATTGGAAGCAGCAATGGGCGAATGGGCGAACTTCCCCTGTTTCCCCTGCTTATAAAGAGGGAGGGGGCGGACGTTCCGCATTTCCGAATAAAGAAACCACCCACGATCTCTCCCACGATGCCGCATTCAACGCATGCCGTTCGGGGAGGGCGCGGCGGATACGGAGTAAGATACGGCGTAACCTAGACCGCGCGTGCCCGTGCCCTGTTTTGGGCCTGGCCCAACAGCGCTCGGCACCGTGTATGGCCCAGGCCCGGGGGCTCCTGTCGGTGTACTAGATTAGGGGTACCCTAGTATCCCGAACTTGTGCACGAGCAGTCGCAGCATCCCGCGGCAAGGCTTGCCAGGTGACCGCCAAAGTCCTCCGTGGTTCCTTTGGAGCCATTCAAGAACAAAGTATCCAAGCCAAGGCATTTCAAGACCCCAGCAAGAGGAGCTTGCCGGGAAGGCCAATCAAGGTACCTCAAGACCCCCGCAAGAGGAGCTTGACAGGAAGGCCAATCAAGGCACCTCAAGACCCCGGCAAGAGGAGCTTGCCGGGAAGGCCAACCAAGGCATCTCAAGGAGCTTGCCACGACGCGCCACGCGTCCCGGCAAGGCCCGGTGAGCGACAAGCTCCCGGGCGCGACAAGACAACAACCGCGGCAAGGCGTTCACCGCGGCAAGCCACCACTCTGCCCGCGCTCCAGCACATCCACCAATGTGTCGCTCTGGGACCCTTCCAGGCCTGCGTGGCGGGAGGCTGTGCAGCTAGCGGTGCGCAGTGGCGAGCGGCGCTGACAAGATTGCCATCGTGGCGAGCAGTGGCGTCCCTGACGGTCCCTTTTGCATTATTTAGGCGACACAGACGAGCATTTAATGCCCTTGTCCCCTGCCGTCAGGGTTAGGTACGATACACTGTAGCGGGTAGCTGTGCCTACCGCAGCACCTTCCCATTCTTACCCTTCGTCTCCGCTCCCACCTGTCGGTGACCCCTAGAGCATATAAAAGGAGGCCCGTGCGCAACGTAGAGGGGGTGAGCTAGTTCGGAGAACACTCACGCTCGGTCTCGTTAGCTGCTGGTGTGTACTGTAGCACCCCACGCTCCCGAGCAAGAACTCGATACAAACCACAAAGCAGGAGTAGGGTTTTACGCATCCGTGCGGCCCAAACCTGGGTAAACTGCTCGTGTGCTTCGCCTTGATTCGCTCTTCGTGCGACCTCCGCCCCCGCCGAACCGAAAGGGACTCGGTCCGCCGGTCCCATAGGTGTTCGTGGATCAGTCCCCCGACATGAAGCGTCTCTTGATGTGTTTGGTCCTTTTTTGAAATCTGGATTCCTTTGCCAAGGCAATTGCACCAGTATTGTCACAAAAGATTTTCATTGGACCCGATGCACTAGGTATGACACCTAGATCGGATATGAACTCCTTCATCCAGACTCCTTCGTTCGCTGCTTCCGAAGAAGCTATGTACTCCACTTCACATGTAGATCCTGCTAGAACGCTTTGTTTAGAACTGCACCAACTGACAGCTCCACCGTTTAATGTAATCACGTATCTGGTTTGCGATTTAGAATCGTCCGGATCAGTGTCAAACTTGCATCAACGTAACCTTTTACGGTGAGCTCTTTGTCACCTCCATATACGAGAAACATATCCTTAGTCCTTTTCAGGTATTTCAGGATGTTCTTGACCGCTGTCTAGTGATCCACTCCTGGATTACTTTGGTACCTCCCTGCTAAACTTATAGCAAGGCACACATCAGGTCTGGTACACAGCATTGCATACATGATAGAGCCTATGGCTGAAGCATAGGGAACATCTTTCATTTTCTCTCTATCTTCTGCAGTGGTCGGGCATTGAGTCTGACTCAACTTCACACCTTGTAACACAAGCAAGAACCCTTTCTTTGCTTGATCCATTTTGAACTTCTTTAGAATCTTGTCAAGGTATGTGCTTTGTGAAAGTCCAATTAAGCGTCTTGATCTATCTCTATAGATCTTTATGCCTAATATGTAAGCAGCTTCACCGAGGTCTTTCATTGAAAAACTCTTATTCAAGTATCCCTTTATGCTATCTAGAAATTCTATATCATTTCCAATCAGCAATATGTCATCCACATATAATATCAGAAATGCTACAGAGCTCCCACTCACTTTCTTGTAAATACAGGCTTCTCCGGAAGTCTGTATAAAACCAAAAGCTTTGATCACACTATCAAAATGTTTATTCCAACTCCGAGAGGCTTGCACCAGTCCATAAATGGATCGCTGGAGCTTGCACACTTTGTTAGCTCCCTTTGGATCGACAAAACCTTCCGGTTGCATCATATACAACTCTTCTTCCAGAAATCCATTCAGGAATGCAGTTTTGACATCCATCTGCCAAATTTCATAATCATAAAATGCGGCAATTGCTAACATGATTCGGACAGACTTAAGCATCGCTACGGGTGAGAAGGTCTCATCGTAGTCAACCCCTTGAACTTGTCGAAAACCTTTTGCGACAAGTCGAGCTTTGTAGACAGTAACATTACCATCAGCGTCAGTCTTCTTCTTGAAGATCCATTTATTCTCAATTGCTTGCCGATCATCAGGCAAGTCAACCAAAGTCCATACTTTGTTCTCATACATGGATCCCATCTCAGATTTCATGGCTTCAAGCCACTTTGCGGAATCTGGGCTCACCATCGCTTCTTCATAGTTCGTAGGTTCATCATGATCTAGTAGCATGACTTCCAGAACAGGATTACCGTACCACTGTGGCGTGGATCTTACTCTGGTTGATCTACGAGGTTCAGTAGTATCTTGATCTGAAGTTTCATGATCATCATCATTAGCTTCCTCACTTATTGGTGTAGGTGTCGTAGAAACAGTTTTCTGTGATGTACTACTTTCCAATAAAGGAGCAGGTACAGTTACCTCGTCAAGTTCTACTTTCCTCCCACTCACTTCTTTCGAGAGAAACTCCTTCTCTAGAAAGGATCCATTCTTAGCAACGAATGTCTTGCCTTCGGATATGTGATAGAAGGTGTACCCAACAGTCTCCTTTGGGTATCCTATGAAGACACATTTCTCCGATTTGGGTTCGAGCTTATCAGGTTGAAGCTTTTTCACATAAGCATCGCAGCCACAAACTTTAAGAAACGACAACTTTGGTTTCTTGCCAAACCACAGTTCATAAGGCGTCGTTTCAACGGATTTTGATGGTGCCCTATTTAACGTGAATGCGGCTGTCTCTAAAGCATAACCCCAAAACGATAGCGGTAAATCAGTAAGAGACATCATAGATCGCACCATATCTAGTAAAGTATGATTACGACGTTCGGACACACCATTACGCTGTGGTGTTCCGGGTGGCGTGAGTTGCGAAACTATTCCACATTTTTTCAAATGTACACCAAACTCGTAACTCAAATATTCTCCTCCACGATCAGATCGTAGAAACTTTATTTTCTTGTTACGATGATTTTCAACTTCACTCTGAAATTCCTTGAACTTTTCAAATGTTTCAGACTTATGTTTCATTAAGTAGATATACCCATATCTGCTTAAATCATCTGTGAAGGTGAGAACATAACGATATCCGCCACGAGCCTCAATATTCATCGTACCACATACATCTGTATGTATGATTTCCAACAAATCCGTTGCTCTCTCCATAGTACCGGAGAACGGTGTTTTGGTCATCTCGCCCATGAGGCACGGTTCGCAAGTACCAAGTGATTCATAATCAAGTGGTTCCAAAAGTCCATCAGTATGGAGTTTCTTCATGCGCTTTACACTGATATGACCTAAACGGTAGTGCCACAAATAAGTTGCACTCTCATTATCAACTCTGCATCTTTTGGCTTCAACATTATGAATATGTGTGTTACTACTATCGAGATTCAACAAGAATAGACCACTCTTCAAGGGTGCATGACCATAAAAGATATTACTCATATAAATAGAACAACCATTATTCCCTGATTTAAATGAATAACCGTCTCGCATTAAACAAGATCCAGATATAATGTTCATGCTCAACGCTGGCACCAAATAACAATTATTTGGGTCTAATATTAATCCCGAAGGTAGATGTAGAGGTAGCGTGCCGACCGCGATCACATCGACTGTGGAACCGTTTTCCACGCGCATCGTCACCTCGTCCTTTGCCAGTGCCCGCTTATTCCGTAGTCCCTGTTTTGAGTTGCAAATATTAGCAACAGAACCAATATCAAATACCCAGGTGCTACTGCGAGCTCTAGTAAGGTACACATCAATAACATGTATATCACATATACCTTTGTTCACCTTGCCATCCTTCTTATCCGCCAAATACTTGGGGCAGTTCCGCTTCCAGTGACCAGTCTGCTTGCAGTAGAAGCACTCAGTTTCAGGCTTAGGTCCAGACTTGGGTTTCTTCTCCTAAGCAGCAACTGTCTTGCCGTTCTTTTTGAAGTTCCCCTTCTTCTTCCCTTTGCCCTTTTTCTTGAAACTAGTGGTCTTGTTAACCATCAACACTTGATGCTCCTTCTTGATTTCTACCTCCGCAGCTTTCAGCATTGCGAAGAGCTCGGGAATAGTCTTGTTCATCCCATGCGTATTATAGTTCATCACGAAGCTCTTGTAGCTTGGTGGCAGTGATTGGAGAATTCTGTCAATGACGCAATCATCCGGAAGATTAACTCCCAATTGAATCAAGTGATTATTATACCCAGACATTTTGAGTATATGCTCACTGACAGAACTGTTCTCCTCCATCTTGCAGCTATAGAACTTATTGGAGACTTCATATCTCTCAATCCGGGGATTTGCTTGAAATATTAACTTCAACTCCTGGAACATCTCATATGCTCCATGACGTTCAAAACGTCGTTGAAGTCCCGACTATAAGCCGTAAAGCATGGCACACTGAACTATCGAGTAGTCATCAGCTTCGCTCTGCCAGACGTTCATAACATCTGGTGTTGCTCCAGCAGCAGGCCTGGCACCTAGCGGTGCTTCCAGGACGTAATTCTTCTGAGCAGCAATGAGGATAATCCTCAAGTTACGGACCCAGTCCGTATAATTGCTACCATCATCTTTCAACTTTGCTTTCTCAAGGAACGCATTAAAATTCAACGGAACAACAGCACGAGCCATCTACCTACAATCAACATAAACAAGCAAGATACTATCAGGTACTAAGTTCATGATAAGTTTAAGTTCAATTAATCAAATTACTTAAGAACTCCCACTTAGATAGACATCCCTCTAATCTTCTAAGTGATTACGTGATCCAAATCAACTAAACCATAACCGATCATCACGTGAGATGGAGTAGTTTTCAATGGTGAACATCGTTTATGTTGATCATATCTACTATATAATTCACGCTCGACCTTTCGGTCTCCATGCTCCGAGGCCATATCTGCATATGATAGGCTCGTCAAGTTTAACTTGAGTATTCTGCGTGTGCAAAAACTGGCTTGCACCCGTTGTAGATGGACGTAGAGCTTATCACACCCGATCATCACGTGGTGTCTGGGCACGACGAACTTTGGCAACGGTGCATACTCAGGGAGCACACTTCTTGATAATTTAGTGAGAGATCATCTTATAATGCTACCGTCAATCAAAGCAAGATAAGATGCATAAAAAGATAAACATCACATGCAATCAATATAAGTGATATGATATGGCCATCATCATATTGTGCTTGTGATCTCCATCTCCGAAGCATCGTCATGATCACCATCGTCACCGGAGCGACACCTTGATCTCCATCATAGCATCGTTGTCGTCTCGCCAATCTTATGCTTCCATGACTATCACTACCGTTTAGTAATAAAGTAAAGCATTACATCGCGATTGCATTGCATACAATAAAGCGACAACCATATGGCTCCTGCCAGTTGCCGATAACTCGGTTACAAAACATCATCATCTCATACAATAAAATTTAGCATCATGCCTTGACCATATCACATCACAACATGCCCTGCAAAAACAAGTTAGACGTCCTCTACTTTGTTGTTGCAAGTTTTACGTGGCTGCTACGGGCTTAAGCAAGAACCAATCTCACCTACGCATCAAAACCACAACGATAGTTTGTCAAATAGACTCCGTTTTAACCTTCGCAAGGACCGGGCGTAGCCACACTTGGTTCAACTAAAGTTGGAGAGACTGTCGCCCGCAAGCCACCTATGTGCAAAGCACGTCGGGGGAACCGGTCTCGCGTAAGCGTACGCGTAATGTTAGTCCGGGTCGTCTCGTCCAACAATGCCGCCGAACCAAAGTATGACATGCTGGTAGGAAGTATGACTTATATAGCCCACAACTCACTTGTGTTCTACTCGTGCATATAACATCAACATAAATAACCTAGGCTCGAATGCCACTGATGGGTTTCATAGTAATTTCAAAATTTTCCTACGCTCACGTAAGATCATGTGATGTATAGCAACGAGAGGGGAGAGTGTCTATGTACCCACGCAGACCGACTGCGGAAGCGTTGACGCAACGTAGAGGAAGTAGTCATACGTCTTCACGATCCAACCGATCAAGTACCGAAACTACAGCACCTCCGAGTTCGAGCACACGTTCAGCACGATGACGATCCCCGGACTCCGATCCAGCAAAGTGTCGGGGAAGAGTTCCGTCAGCACGACGGCGTGGTGACGATCTTGATGCACTACAGCAGGAGGGCTTCGCCTAAACTCCGCTACAGTATTATCGAGGAATATGGTGGCTGGGGGCACCGCACACGGCTAAGGAATAGATCACGTGGATCAACTTGTGTGTTATAGGGTGCCTCTACCTCAGTATATAAAGGACTAGAGGGGGGAGGCTGGCCGTCCAAGGTGTGGCGCGCCAGGAGAGTCCTACTCCCTCTGGGAGTAGGATCCCCCCCCCCCAATCCTAGTTGGAATAGGATTCGTGGAGGGGGGAAAGAGAGAGAGGGGGCCGGCCACCTCTGCTAGTCCTAATAGGACTAGGGGAAGGGGGGAGGTGCACAGCCACCTTGGACTGCCCCTTTCTCCTTTCCACTAAAGCCCACTAAGGCCCATATAGCTCCCGGGGGGTTCCGGTAACCTCCCGGTACTCCGGTAAAATCCCGATTTCACCCGGAACACTTCCGATATCCAAACATAGGCTTCCAATATATCAATCTTTACGTCTCGACCATTTCGAGACTCCTCGTCATGTCCGTGATCACATCCGTGACACCGAACAACCTTCGGTACATCAAAATGCATAAACTCATAATATAACTGTCATCGTAACCTTAAGCGTGCGGACCCTACGGGTTCGAGAACAATGTAGACATGACCGAGACATGTCTCCGGTCAATAACCAATAGCGGGACCTGGATGCCCATATTGGCTCCTACATATTGTACGAAGATCTTTATCGATCAGACCGCATAACAACATACGTTGTTCCCTTTGTCATCGGTATGTAACTTGCCCGAGATTCAATCGTCGGTATTCCAATACCTAGTTCAATCTCGTTACCGGCAAGTCTCTTTACTAGTTCTGTAATACATCATCCCGCAACTAACTCATTTAGTTGAAATTCTTGCAAGGCTTAAGTGATGTGTAATACCGAGAGGGCCCAGAGATACCTCTCCGACAATCGGAGTGACAAATCCTAATCTCGAAATAAGCCAACCCAACATCTACCTTTGGTGACACCTGTAATGCTCCTTTATAATCATCCAGTTACGTTGTGACGTTTGGTAGCACCCAAAGTGTTCCTCCGGTAAACGGGAGTTGCATAATCTCATAGTCATAGGAACATGTATAAGTCATGAAGAAAAGCAATAGCAACATACTAAATGATCGGGTGCTAGGCTAATGGAATGGGTCATGTCAATCAGATCATTCAACTAATGATGTGACCTCGTTAATCAAATAACAACTCTTTGTTCATGGTTAGGAAACATAACCATCTTTGATTAACGAGCTAGTCAAGTAGAGGCATACTAGTGATACTCTGTTTGTCTATGTATTCACACATGTATTATGTTTCCGGTTAATACAATTCTAGCATGAATAATAAACATTTATCATGATATAAGGAAATAAAAAATAACTTTATTATTTCCTCTAGGGCATATTTCCTTCACTTTAGGCCACTCTTCCTCCTCCAAGTCCGGCAAAGCGTCAGGCCGCTCCTCCTCCAAGTCCGGCACAGCTTCAGGCCACTCCTCATCCTCCAACTCAGCCACGTCAGCCATCTCCGCCACCTCAGCAATCACGGAAGAGAGCCGCCTCAGCTATGGTGTGTGGCGGTACAAGTCGAGGTAGTACTGGAGGTACAGGCGGAGGAAAGCGATTTCAATATGGTCCAAGCAGCCTCGCGCCTCTTCCGCAAAGGCCTCACGACAAGTCCGAGGAGGAAAATGCAGCCATATCGAAGGCCGAGCTAGAAGCCCATTTTGCACCGAAACCGCCACCGCCGCCAAGGGAGAAAGTGCCCGAGGAAAAGATTGACCACTTCATTCGTATGGCTAGAGCACCAGCTCCCAAGCCTGTTGACACAGACTATGAGCGCCACCTCAGGAAGTTAAATCGAGCACGTCTACAGAAAGAGGCGAGCTCGAGCTTGAGCAAATCAGCTGGCAAAAGGAGCGGTAAAACAGTTTCCTAGCTGGGAGAACAGGCGGCGCAATCAATCCCCCCGCTTGTTGTGACAACAACACATGAGAGTACGCGCGCCCAATATTATTGTGGGCAAACCGTTAACGTTCCCGGGCTAGGCGATGTGGTGATAACCGAGGAGCATATTGAGCAGGCTGAAAGGCTCATGATCACTGTTGGATAAATCCTTGATATCGAGCCCATGTCTCTGATTAGAGAGGAGGAAATAAAATGTAAATATGTCTGGGGCCAACCTTTGGTCGAGCCAGACGAGGTCAATGTCACAGCCCCAGTTCAGCCCTTGCTTGTCTTTGCATCATCATCTTGCATCATGATTAAATTCCATTAAAATTTGAAATGGGGATTGCCTAAACCCTAGCATTAAAGGATTTAACTAGGTTCAAACTTAAAACTTTTCAATGAATCCAAAATGCCCTTCATAAATGTCCACCATCTTTTGTCCTGGCTAAACCCTCTGCCAAAAATGGTTTCATATTTTTGGAGGCTATTCTGGAATTTTGAATTAAATCATAAGTATTTGAATTTGGACATTTTAATTCTATAAAACATTTTAATTGTTCAAATAATCTTGAAAGCATTTGAGGGCTATTGGAAACAGTTTCAAAAGTGCCCACAATTATTTTCAGGATTTTACAAAATGAATTAGTATTTTTACTAATTCAAAACAGAAAAGAAAAAAAATAGAAAACAGAAACTAAATAAGAGAGAGAGAGAGAGTAACCTCACCTGCAGCCCACCAGCTGGCAGCCCAGCCAACTGGCCCAGCCCACCAGGGGCACGCTTGTCTTCTTCCCCTTGCCAGCGCACGAAGCAGCTCGGTGGCGAGCGCCGACGACGCGCCTGGCCACCTCCTGCATGCTGCCGCCTCCCCGACGTCGCCCTGGAGACGCCACGCGCCCCCTCAGGCCCTCTCAGCCTCTCCCCGTGCTCCTCTCCCTCCTCTGGCTCTCCTCCCGCACGCACCCGAGAGCCATCATCGCCGCCGCACGCTGCTGTCGTGGCCACGACCACTGCCTCGCCTCGCTGATGTGCTCAGACGCTCCGCCTCGACCCCCTCTTCCTCTCCACCGTGCCGCGCCCCGCCGGAAGCCCTGTAGCACCGTCCCTGACATCGTCTTCAACCTCTGGCCGCCGGCGAACTCTTCGGGAATTCGCGAGCTTCATCTCATCCCCGGCCTCGCCGTTGCCTCTACTGGAATCGCCGTGAGCCCCTCCCTCTTTCCCCTCTCTCCCCGTGCTCTCCCGCGCCTTCTAGCCACCGTGGCCATCGGAGCCGATTGCTCCTCGCCGCCGGCCATGTCGCCACCGCGGCTACCGCCGTGCAAGCACGCGCCCGAGCTTACCGCTGAGATCACCGCACCCCCACGAGTCCAACACACCTAACCGCGGTTCCTGCCGTTCCCTGCAACGCCGATCCGCTCAACTCCCGAACTCCGGCCGCCGCGCAAGTCGCCGCCGCCGTCGTTTTAGGCCACTAGAGCTGCTGCTGTGAGCACCACTGGACGCGGACGAGTCCCCTCGTCACGTAGAGCCTCTCGGCTGCTAATTTGGTCACCGGAGGGCAAAATCCGAGCCCCTCCGCCGTCTCGGCCTCGCCGGCGACTCAAGGCCGGCAAGGTTGACCCCTGTTTGACCTCCTCGGTGTCCTGACATGTGGGCCCGGGCCCCTGTTTAATTAGTGCTAGGTAATTACTGTTAATTAACTTAGTTAACCAGATGAGCCACTGACATGCGGGCCCAGCCCTAGATTAGTTAAGTTAATCACCTACTTAGCACTAACAGGCACTGTTAGTTAGATGTGACACCGACACGTGGGTCCCACAGGTCAGGTTTGACCTGGACCGGGCCTGTTGACCTGCTGACGTCGGCATGACCTAATGCTGACGCAGTATTACTTTTCTGGATTTAATTTAATTCAGGAAATTCCAGGAAATGTTTAAAACTTTAAAAATTCATAGAAAATCAACAGTAGCTCAGAATGAAATAAATTATATATGAAAGATTATCAGAAAAATTCAAGGAATCCATCTGTGCCATTTTCATGCATGTTTGAACAATGTTTGTCCTCTGTTTTGGACAAAACAAATAAATGGCATTTAACTAATCATATATGGAGTTTAAATTTGAATCTTGTATTCAAACCAACTTCATTTAATTGTGTTGCAAGTTGCATTAGCTCAATCAACAACATATTGCTATGTCATTATCATGCATCATGTTGTGCATTGCATTGATTGTATTCTTCCTTGTTTGCTGGAGATTGTCCCCTCTCGGTAGACGCTGCTCCGATGCTGTGATCGTTGACACTAATGAAGACTCAATGTTATCTTCAGAAGTGCCAGGCAAGCACAACCCCCTTGTTCATTCTGATAGAAGCCCACTCTCTCGCTCCTGCTCTCTTTTACTGCATTAGGACAACAACGATTCATCTGTTACTTGTTGCGGTAGTGGAACCCCTTATCCTCTACATGACCTGTCATTGCCACAGTAAATAGATGAAACCCACTAGCATGAGTAGGAGTTGTTTGAGCCCTGATGTGCCTACTCATTCATGCTTGTTTGTCATGCCTGCTACTGCTTAGAGTTGAGTCAGGTCTGATTCATCGGGATGAATCGGAGGTGTGTAAACATGTCCTACTGTTGAGGGCTAAGTGTGTGAACACGATTTGGTAAAGGTAGTAGTGAGAGGCCATGTAGGAGTGCATGGTGGGTGTCTCATTGATGCCGTCCTCAGGAACTGAGTTCTGTATTTGTGATCCATGAAACAGTTACTGCCACGCATTGGGCCCGAAACCAATGGACCCTCTCGGCTTCTTGATCACCCTTGTCCTCTGTCCAGGAGTTGCAACTAGTTTCTGGGGTTATAGGATATGTGTTGGCGGCCATGCATAGCGCTAACCCTAGGGGTGGGCTATGATGCGGTAGATACACCGTGGCACGGTGTACCGGGCGCCCGTTTGGTGTCTCGGGAACCCTGTTCACATCATTCGGGGCCGTATGTGGAAACCTCGGCCGGACTCCCTGCGGATGGAACCTGGATAGGCGATAAACCTGGACTAGAGACTTGAGTGTTTAGGTAGGCCGTGGCCGACACCCTCGTTGGGCTTCCGCTTGAAGGTTGCCGAGTACATGTCATGTAAACGGCGGTAAGTGGTGAGAGCGTGTGTGAAGAAGTACACCCCTGCAGGGTTATCATCATCTATTCGAATAGCCATGTCCGCGGTAATGGACTTCTGGGTTGCCTATAACAGTTCATAGACAAGTGAAAGTGGATACTCTAAAACTCGCAAGCTAAGTGTGAGTGCTATGGATGGCCTTCTCGTAGGGAGATGGGCGCGGATCCATAGTGGTGTATTGAATGGTGAATATGTGGACTCGTGTGCGCCACCTCAAAAGAGTTGCTTGCAATCGTAGTTCAGGTTAACCACTGAGTCAAAGCTGGCTTGCTGCAGTTAAACTCCACCACCCCCCTTGTTGATACCGATGCATATGTAGCTAGTTCTGATGTAAGTCTTGCTGGGTACATTTGTACTCACGTTTGCCTATTTTATGTTTTGCAGAGAGACGTCCATCTCGCTGGTAGTTCCACGTGGACTTCGACGTTTATCTTGATACCTCAGCTACGATCTTGTGCCCTTGGCAGGATCTGGTAGATAGTCAGGCTTCTCAGCCTTCTTCATTTGTAGTTGTCTGTACTCAGACAAGTTAAGCTTCCGCACTTGTTGCTTGTATGCTCTGTGTGTTGGGTCATAAGACCCATGTTTGTAATATCTCGCTCCTCGGAGTCTAATGAATAAATACTTGAGTCGTAGAGTTATGTTGTGATGCCATGTTGTATTTACACATATCGAGCATATTGTGTGTATGACTGAAATGCTTGGTATGTGTGGGATCCGACAATCTAGTTGTTTATCCTTGGCAGCCTCTCTTATGGTGAAATGTAGTCCAGTGCTTCCTTGAGCCATAGTAGTCCGCTACAGCCCAGTTCACCGGAGTCCTGCTAGCCCAGCACTACTGCTCAGATCACTTGACTGGCCGGCATGTGTTTCAGTTCGTTCCTGTGTCTGTCCCTCCGGGTAAATGTCACGCGGTGACATCCGGAGTCCTGCCTAGCCTGCTACAGCCCGGGTTCCCGGAGTCCTGTTAGCCCAGTGCTACAGCCCGGATTCACATGCTACTGACCGACATGCTCGATGTGATTCATGTATGCCTGTCCCCATAGGTTAGTGCCGCTTTGGGTTCACGACTAGCCATGTCGGCCCGGGTTCTCTGTCATATGGATGCTAGCGACACTATCATATACGTGAGCCAAAAGGCGCAAACGGTCCCGGGCCATGGTAAGGCGACACCCGTGGGAATACCGTGCGTGAGGCCGCAAAGTGATATGAGGTGTTACCGGCTAGATCGATGTGACTTGGAATCGGGGTCCTGACAGCGTTGGTATCAGAGCATGACTGCCTGTAGGATTACCAAGCCAAACTGGTTGAAGTCGAGTCTAGAAATGCTTTAGTTATGTAAGGGAATTGATTGTGGAAGGGAACGTAAGGCTCTTTTTACTCCTTTACCCTATGCCCTTCTGATCTGAGTCAACCTCTTCTTTTCTACGGGGATTAAGAATTAGGCCTTCTCATCTATCTATCAGGATGACGTGCTACTAATCCATAGACTTATAGAATTGATAGTTTCAAGCGTCAGTTCCGTTCCTACTACTTCTGTATGTTGATAGTTGATCTTAGAACCTTGATATTGTGTCGTTGAGTGGTTATGCCACCATTTTGCAGGATGTCTCAAATCATTTTGAGCATTTACAGCCGTTATCCTGTCCGAGTCATCCTAGGTTTCTAACTAGTCTGATGCATTTGCAAATTCCTTCTTCCGTTACCGACGTTTCTTTGGGCCAGTTTATCCACACTAATCAGTGAGTTGAGGTACTCTGTTGCCTCGACATATATGTTGGAGCTATTATTATGACCCTAGGTGTTGTATGGAGTCACCTAGTAATCTAGCCTTGTTTTGTGTTCCCGGTGAGATAATTCTGGCCACCATTCTCGAAAGCATCCCGTGATGCCATTTAGTTAGTAGGTATTCTACTCCTGGGTTCTTGAACCCGAGATTCCCCTACTTATCTCATGTTGATAGTGTTGCTAGTTCCTTTAGGATATTAGTAACCTTTGCGATAGTCCTCGAGGTTCGTGGTACATCCTTCTTCCAATTATCATGAGCCATTCTTGGCAGGAGTTCTTTTGAACAAAAAGGTCACGACAGAGTGATCCTGATGAGTTCTCCATTCTATGTTGTGACTCTGCCAACCCTACCTTTCTGCATGGGTTATCCGGAAGAAATATGTTGAACTCGTTCGACATACTAATCCATGCATCCACAACTCAGAAAATTATATGTTCCTTTGAGTTGTCCCTCTTTAGTTGTATTCTGAACCTCGTCCATCAATTGTTGGTCAAGAGTAGTTGTGCATTGGTGTTATCGATGCCTATTATTCATGTGATCCATCAAGCCATTCCATTCCAGAATGACTAGGAGAAACAAACTCCAGTACCTCATCCATATCCAGGATTGGGTCAAAGCAGTTGTATTCCGCAGGTGAAAGTGCTAATCCAGCTTTTGATTCTGTTCTACCCTGAAGTATTACCCACTTTTATGTCAGGAACGTCATGAGAATTGCACCTTATCTTATGAATTCTTGATGCAGTGATACTCTCACCGTCATTGTTCATTCCTCGGTCCCGTGTTGCCATAACCGGAATGCCGACAAGTGAAATGTGATGTGTGAAACCAATACTCCTAGCAATCTCGATGCTTGGTAGTTAATGGACAATATTCTCATTCTTAGCGTGTTGGTTATTGACTCATCATTCTAAGATTGATCATGCTACCTGATCCTTTTGCCTAGTGCACTCTTCGATCAAGAGTTGGGACTGTGTCTATCCTTGCTTATTTGATCATATCGTCTTGCCCTGAAAAGCAAGATTGTCTCGAGCTTAGTAACATATCGGTGGTTCGTTATTTCCAAAGATCTTCTCGGAAGTATTACCTGGCTGTCACCTGACCGGTATGTTGAGTTCGTGATTAAATGGGTTTTCTTATAAATCACCTCTTCTCCAAGAATCTGCGTTGGTTACCCCTGAACTAGTTGAATAAGCTAAACAATAACTTGGAGAGTTGGAAGATAAAAGCTTGCCTAACTCAGTTTATTACAAAGGGATATCTTGCGTGTGTGTGCGTGTGTGTTGAAGAAAGATGATATCTTCATCAATTGATCCTTGTGATCAGTTGTTCGATCTATTATCTTGTCAAAACTTTGACTTGAGTATGGGTTATCGTCAAGTCAAATCAGAACCAACGATGTTCGTAGTGTTGTCTTACTCGTGGTTGATCCCTCGAGAATACACCATTACATATTTTGGTCTGACCAATGCAATCACCGTGTTCACATGATGGTGGAAGTCCAATGATATGGAAATTCCGATGAGTTGTTGTTGAGCCCATCAGCAGCATCTTATTTTCTCCATGGCTCATGTCGAACATCAAGCTAGTGTTGGAAACTTGTGCAAGCACATCTTCATGCTCTGTTCATGAAGTATCTGTCTGGATGAAAGAAGTGACTTCCTCTGGTTCACGTGCAATCGATGCAAGTTGCCGCCGTGAATTCGAGAAAGATTGTTTTTGTTTCCTCTGGAATCTTCCCAAGTTAGTCACGCATAGGTGCGAAGTACTCTATGGTTTGATAGGTTGGCCGCCTCCATTCTATATGTATTTCCTAGCACACCAAGCCACTGACTGATTTGTTCAAGGAAAAGAAGTTCCTTCTTAAGAATCATAACTTATGTTAGGACTTCGCTATCCTCGTTGATGGTTCCCCACCTGAACTCGGTAGTGCTTTATCATAAGACTACTATGTGGTCATGCTTGTCTTGGACAACATGTTCACATGTGTGTAGCAGAACCAGCTCATGTTTTGGAGCTTGCTATCGTAGTTCATCTCCCGAGAGTCCCACAACATTATCTCGTCGACTTGTGTTGCAACCATTCTTTTCTAGACATCATGTCTGAAAAATCCTATTACCAGCCAGATCTGAATCTCAGGCAGATATGATGGCTGGAACATTTCCAAGATCTGTGATGTAGATCCCGACGAGGTTGATGTTCTGGCCGACACACCTAGCCGGAAGATCTATTATTGTAGCATCTTGACTGGTCAATTTCACCATCTTCTCCGTGAGGATCTTGTGTGACTTATTTTAGAAGTTGTTCCTTAGGGATTCTTGTGCTGTTGGTATTCCTCGATTATGCTATACCATTCAAATGGTGGAATTGCTCTCGACTGTTGAGTTATCTCCCAGTTACCAGAACCATTCCCAGCATTTGCATTTTGTTCCCAGCCTATACCACCATTGTGCCATTCTACCATGGACTATCCCTCTCGGTAACCTCTGGTCAGGATCATTTCCAAAAGTGGTCCTACAATGGGTCCCATCCATTTCCGATGATAAGGAAAAAAATCATCCATTGCGTTGTCTTCAACAAGGTAGTCCACATCATCCATTCTGGTGTGAGTATGCCATTCTTTCGAATTCATTCAAACGATCGTTTGTGATTGCCTTGGGATGGTATAGAGAGTTGCAATGATCTTTGAATCAAAAGTAATTCTTTTTTCCACTTAAGGAAATAGTTCCATGAGTCACCTTCCCCAAGGTGTCCCGCTATGGAATCATGGCAATTATCTCCTCGCCGTTTGAAACCATGCACCATTCTACTGCAACGTGAAGATGTTGCCTACCAAATTGGACCTTTGTCATCTGCTACCCTTTTCCTCATTCCAAATGTTTGTCTTGTGTCTCAGCTCAAGAGATGTTTCAATGTCTCATCCCATGAGTTGGTCCTGAGTTGTTTGATCTTCGAGAAGATCGATTCTTCTAGAATTTTTCCTTTCCTCTCCTGTCATGTTAGTTGGAGTTCTCAGAGCAAGACATCGAGACAAAGATGGTGATAGCGTCAACGTTCCTATGCAGTGCAACCTGGATCGTGAAGATCGTGTTAGTTGTGCCCCTCTGTCTTTTTACCTCATGTCTTGAATCTCGGGACGAGATTCTTGTTTAGTGGGGGTGAGCTGTCACAGCCCCAGTTCAGCCCTTGCCTGTCTTTGCATCATCATCTTGCATCAGGATTAAATTCCATTAAAATTTGAAATGGGGATTGCCTAAACCCTAGCATTAAAGGATTTAACTAGGTTCAAACTTAAAACTTGTCAATGAATCCAAAATGCCCTTCATAAATGTCCACCATCTTTGGTCCTGGCTAAACCCTCTGCCAAAAATGGTTTCATATTTTTGGAGGCTATTCTGGATTTTTGAATTAAATCATATGTATTTGAATTTGGACATTTTAATTCTATAAAATATTTTAATTGTTCAAATAATCTTGAAAGCATTTGAGGGCTACTGGAAATAGTTTCAAAAGTGCCCACAATTATTTTCAGGATTTTACAAAATGAATTAGTATTTTTACTAATTCAAAACAGAAAAGAAAAAAAATAGAAAACAGAAACTAAATTAAGAGAGGGAGAGAGAGAGTAACCTCACCTGCAGCCCACCTGGCCGGCCCAGCTGGCAGCCCAGCCAACTGGCCCAGCCCACCAGGGGCACGCTTGTCTTCTTCCCCTTGCCAGCGCACGAAGCAGCTCGGTGGCGAGCGCCGACGACGCGCCTGGCCACCTCCTGCATGCTGCCGCCTCCCCGACGTCGCCCTGGAGACGCAACGCGCCCCCTCAGGCCCTCTCAGCCTCTCCCCATGCTCTTCTCCCTCCTCTGGCTCTCCTCCCGCACGCACCCGAGAGCCATCGTCGCCGCCGCTCGCTGCTGTCGTGGCCACGGCCACTGCCTCGCCTCGCTGATGTGCTCAGACGCTCTGCCTCGACCCCCTCTTCCTCTCCACCGCGTCGCGCCCCGCCGGAAGCCCTGCAGCGCCGTCCCTGATATCGTCTTCAACCTCTGGCCGCCGGCGAACTCTTCGGGAATTCGCGAGCTTCATCTCATCCCTGGCCTCGCCGTTGCCTCTACTGGAATCGTCGTGAGCCCCTGCCTCTTTCCCCTCTCTCCCCGTGCTCTCCCGCGCCTTGTAGCCACCGTGGCCATCGGAGCCGATTCCTCCTTGCCGCCGGCCATGTCGCCACCGCGGCAACGGCCATGCAAGCACGCGCCCGAGCTTACCGCTGAGATCACCGCACCCCCACGAGTCGAACACGCCTAACCGCGGCTCCTGCCGTTCCCTGCAACGCCGATCCGCTCAACTCCCGAACTCCGGCCGCCGCGCAAGTCGCCACCGCCGTCGTTTTAGGCCACTAGAGCTGCTGCTGTGAGCACCACTGGACGTGGACGAGTCCCCTCGTCACGTAGAGCCTCTCGGCCGCTAATTTGGTCACCGGAGGGCAAAATCCGAGCCCCTCCGCTGTCTCGGCCTCGCCGACGACTCAACGCCGGCAAGGTTGACCCCTGTTTGACCTCCCCGGCATCCTGACATGTGGGCCCGGGCCCCTGTTTAATTAGTGCTAGGTAATTACTGTTAATTAACTTAGTTAACCAGATGAGCCACTGACATGCGGGCCCAGCCCTAGATTAGTTAAGTTAATCACCTACTTAGCACTAACGGGCACTATTAGTTAGATGTGACACTGACACGTGGGTCCCACAGGTCAGGTTTGACCTGGACCGGGCCTATTGACCTGCTGACGTCCGCATGACCTAATGCTGACGCAGTATTACTTTTGTGGATTTAATTTAGTTCAGGAAATTCCAGGAAATGTTTAAAACTTTAAAAATTCATAGAAAATCAACAGTAGCTCAGAATGAAATAAATTATATATGAAAAATTATCAGAAAAATTCAAGGAATCCATCTGTGCCATTTTCATGCATGTTTGAACAATGTTTGTCCCCTATTTTGGACAAAACAAATAAATGGCATTTAACTAATCATATATGGAGTTTGAATTTGAATCTTGTATTCAAACCAACTTCATTTAATTGTGTTGCTAGTTGCATTAGCTCAATCAACAACATATTGCTATGTCATTATCATGCATCATGTTGTGCATTGCATTGATTGTATTCTTCCTTGTTTGCCGGTGATTGTCCCCTCTCGGTAGACGCTGCTCCGACGCTGTGATCGTTGACACTGATGAAGACTCAATGTTATCTTCAGAAGTGCCACGCAAGCACAAACCCCTTGTTCATTCCGATACAAGCCCACTCTCTCGCTCCTGCTCTCTTTTACTGCATTAGGACAACAACGATTCATCTGTTACTTGTTGTGGTAGTGGAACCCCTTATCCTCTACATGACCTGTCATTGCCATAGTAAATAGATGAAACCCAATAGCATGAGTAGGAGTTGTTTGAGCCCTGATGTGCCTACTCATTCATGCTTGTTTGTCATGCCTGCTACTGCTTAGAGTTGAGTCAGGTCTGATTCATCGGGATGAATCGAAGGTGTGTAAACATGTCCTACTATTGACGGCTAAGTGTGTGAACACGATTTGGTAAAGGTAGCGGTGAGAGGCCATGTAGGAGTGCTTGGTGGGTTGTCTCATTGAAGCCGTCCTCAGGAACTGAGTTCTGTATTTGTGATCCATGAAACAGTTACTACCACGCATTGGGCCCGAAACCAATGGACCCTCTCGGCTTCTTGATCACCCTTGTCCTCTGTCCAGGAGTTGGAACTAGTTTCTGGTGTTTATAGGATATGTGTTGGCGGCCGTGCGTAGCACTGACCCTAGGGGTGGGCTATGATGCGGTAGATACACCGTGGCACGGTGTACCGGGCGCCCGTTTGGTGTCTCGGGAACCCTGTTCACATCGTTCGGGGCCGTATGTGGAAACCTCGGCCGGACTCCCTGCGGATGGAACCTGGATAGGCGATAAACCTGGACTAGAGACTTGAGTGTTTAGGTAGGCCGTGGCCGACACCCTCGTTGAGCTTCCGCTTGAAGGTTGCCGAGTACATGTCGTGTAAACGGCGGTAATTGGTGAGAGCGTGTGTGAAGAAGTACACCCCTGCAGGGTTATCATCATCTATTCGAATAGCCGTGTCCGCGGTAATGGACTTCTGGGTTGCCTATAACAGTTCATAGACAAGTGAAAGTGGATACTCTAAAACTCGCAAGCTAAGTGTGAGTGCTATGGATGGTCTTCTCATAGGGAGACGGGAGCGGATCCATAGTGGTGTATTGAATGGTGAATATGTGGACTCGTGTGCGCCACCTCAAAAGAGTTGCTTGCAATCGTAGTTCAGGTTAACCACTGAGTCAAACTTGGCTTGCTGCAGTTAAACTCCACCACCCCCCTTGTTGATACCGACGCATATGTAGCTAGTTCTGATGTAAGTCTTGCTGGGTACATTTGTACTCACGTCTGCCTATTTTATGTTTTGCAGAGAGACGTCAGTCTCGCTAGTAGTTCCGCGTGGACTTCGACGTTTAGCTTGATACCTCAGCTACGATCTTGTGCCCTTGGCAGGATCCGGTAGATAGTCAGGATTCTCAGCCTTCTTCATTTGTAGTTGTCTATACTCAGACAAGTTAAGCTTCCGCATGTGCTTGTTGCTTGTATGCTCTGTGTGTTGGGTCATAAGACCCATGTTTGTAATATCTCGCTCCTCGGAGTCTAATGAATAAATACTTGAGTCGTAGAGTTATGTTGTGATGCCATGTTGTATTTACACATATCGAGCATATTGTGTGTATGATTGAAATGCTTGGTATGTGTGGGATCCGACAATCTAGTTGTTTATCCTTGGCAGCCTCTCTTATGGTGAAATGTAGTCCAGTGCTTCCTTGAGCCATAGTAGTCCGCTACAGCCCGGTTCACCGGAGTCCTGCTAGCCCAACACTACTGCTCAGATCACCTGACTGGCTGGCATGTGTTTCACTTCGTTCCTGTGTCTGTCCCTCCGGGGAAATGTCACGCGGTGACATCCGGAGTCCTGCCTAGCCTGCTACAGCCCGGGTTCCCGGAGTGCTGTTAGCCCAGTGCTACAGCCCGGATTCACACGCTGCTGACCGACATGCTCGATGTGATTCATGTATGCCTGTCCCCATAGGTTAGTGCCGCTTTGGGTTCACGACTAGCCATGTCGGCCCGGGTTCTCTGTCATATGGATGCTAGCGACACTATCATATACGTGAGCCAAAAGGCGCAAACGGTCCCGGGCCATGGTAAGGCGACACCCGTGGGAATACCGTGCGTGAGGCCGCAAAGTGATATGAGGTGTTACCGGCTAGATCGATGTGACTTGGAATCGGGGTCCTGACAGCGTTGGTATCAGAGCCTGACTGCCTGTAGGATTACCAAGCCAAACTGGTTGAGGTCGAGTCTAGAAATGCTTTAGTTATGTAAGGGAATTGATTGTGGAAGGGAACGTAGGGCTCTTTTTACTCCTTTACCCTATGCCCTTCTGATCTGAGTCAACCTCTTCTTTTCTACGGGGATTAAGAATTAGGCCTTCTCATCTATCTATCAGGATGACGTGCTACTAATCCATAGACTTATAGAATTGATAGTTTCAAGCGTCAGTTCCGTTCCTACTACTTCTGTATGTTGATAGTTGATCTGAGAACCTTGATATTGTGTTGTTGAGTGGTTATGCCACCATTTTGCGGGATGTCTCAAATCATTTTGAGCATTTACAGCCGTTATCCTGTCCGAGTCATCCCAGGTTTCTAACTAGTCTGATGCATTTGCAAATTCCTTCTTCCGTTACCGACGTTCCTTTGGGCCAGTTTATCCACACTAATCAGTGAGTTGAGGTACTCTGTTGCCTCGACATATATGTTGGAGCTATTATTATGACCCTAGGTGTTGTAGGGAGTCAGCTAGTAATCTAGCCATGTTTTGTGTTCCCGGTGTGATAATTCTGGCCACCATTCTCGAAAGCATCCCGTGATGCCATTTAGTTAGTAGGTATTCTACTCCTGGGTTCTTGAACCCGAGATTCCCCTACTTATCTCATGTTGATAGTGTTGCTAGTTCCTTTAGGATATTAGTAACCTTTGCGATAGTCCTCGAGGTTCGTGGTACATCCTTCTTCCAATTATCATGAGCCATTCTTGGCAGGAGTTCTTTTGAACAAAAAGGTCACGACAGAGTGATCCTGATGAGTTCTCCATTCTATGTTGTGACTCTGCCAACCCTACCTTTCTGCATGGGTTATCCGGAAGAAATATGTTGAACTCGTTCGACATACTAATCCATGCATCCACAACTCAGAAAATTATATGTTCCTTTGAGTTGTCCCTCTTTAGTTGTATTCTGAACCTCGTACATCAATTGTTGGTCAAGAGTAGTTGTGCATTGGTGTTATCGATGCCTATTATTCATGTGATCCATCAAGCCATTCCATTCCGGAATGACTAGGAGAAAAAAACTCCAGTACCTCATCCATATCCAGGATTGGGTCAAAGCAGTTGTATTCCGCAGATGAAAGTGCTAATCCAGCTTTTGATTCTGTTCTACCCTGAAGTATAACCCACTTTTATGTCAGGAACGTCATGAGAATTGCACCTTATCTTATGAATTCTTGATGCAGTGATACTCTCACCATCATTGTTCATTCCTCGGTCCCGTGTTGCCATAACCGGAATGCCGACAAGTGAACTGTGATGTGTGAAACCAATACTCCTAGCAATCTCGATGCTTGGTAGTTAGTGGACAATATTCTCATTCTTAGCGTGTTGGTTATTGACTCATCATTCTAAGATTGATCATGCTACCTGATCCTTTTCCCTAGTGCACTCTTCGATCAAGAGTTGGGACTGTGTCTATCCTTGCTTATTTGATCATATCGTCTTGCCTTGAAAAGCAAGATTGTCTCGAGCTTAGTAACATATCGGTGGTTCGTTATTTCCGAAGATCTTCTCGGAAGTATTACCTGGCTGTCACCTGACCGGTATGTTGAGTTCGTGATTAAATGGGTTTTCTTATAAATCACCTCTTCTCCAAGAATCTGTGTTGGTTACCCCTGGACTAGTAGAATAACCTAAACAATAACTTGGAGAGTTGGAAGATAAAAGCTTGCCTGACTCAGTTTATTCCAAAGGGATATCTTGCGTGTGTGTGCGTGTGTGTTGAAGAAAGATGATATCTTCATCAATTGATCCTTGTCATCAGTTGTTGGATCTACTGTGTTGTCAAAACTTTGACTTGAGTATGGGTTATCGTCAAGTCAAATCAGAACCAACGATGTTCGTAGTGTTGTGTTACTCGTGGTTGATCCCTCGAGAATACACCATTACATCTTTTGGTCTGACCAATGCTATCACCGTGTTCACATGATGGTGGAAGTCCAGTGATATGGAAATTCCGATGAGTTGTTGTTGAGCCCATCAGCAGCATCTTATTTTCTCCATGGCTCATGTCGAACATCAAGCTAGTGTTGGAAACTTGTGCAAGCACATCTTCATGCTCTGTTCATGAAGTATCTGTCTGGATGAAAGAAGTGACTTCCTCTGGTTCACGTGCAATCGATGCAAGTTGCCGCCGTGAATTCGAGAAAGATTGTTTTTGTTTCCTCTGGAATCTTCCCAAGTTAGTCACGCATAGGTGCGAAGTACTCTATGGTTTGATAGGTTGGCCGCCTCCATTCTATATGTTTTTCCTAGCACACCAAGCCACTGACTGATTTGTTCAAGGAAAAGAAGTTCCTTCTTAAGAATCATAACTTATGTTTGGACTTCGCTATCCTCGTTGATGGTTCCCCACTTGAACTCGGTAGTGCTTTATCATAAGACTACTATGTGGTCATGCTTGTCTTGGACAACATGTTCACATGTGTGTAGCAGAATCAGCTCATGTTTTGGAGCTTGCTATCGTAGTTCATCTCCCGAGAGTCCCGTAACGTTATCTCGTCGACTTGTGTTGCAACCACTCTTTTCTAGACATCATGTCTGAAAAATCCAATTACCAGCCAGATCTGAATCTCAGGCAGATATGATGGCTGGAACATTTCCAAGATCTGTGATGTAGATCCCGACGAGGTTGATGTTTTGGCCGAGACACCTAGCCGGAAGATCTATTATTGTAGCATCTTGACTGGTCAATTTCACCATCTTCTCCGTGAGGATCTTGTGCGGCTTATTTTAGAAGTTGTTCCTTAGGGATTCTTGTGCTGTTGGTATTCCTCGATTATGATATACCATTCAAATGGTGGAATTGCTCTCGACTGTTGAGTTATCTCCCAGTTACCAGAACCATTGCCAGCATTTGCATTTTGTTCCCAGCCTGTACCACCATTGTGCCATTCTACCATGGACTATCCCTCTCGGTAACCTCTGGTCAGGATTATCTCCAAAAGTGGTCCTACCATGGGTCCCACCCATTTCCGATGATAAGGAAAAAATCATCCATTGCGTTGTCTTCAAGAAGGTAGTCCACATCATCCATTCTGGTGTGAGTATGCCATTCTTTCGAATTCGTTCAAACAATCGTTTGTGATTGCCTTGGGATGGTATAGAGAGTTGCAATGATCTTTGATTCAAAAGTAATTCCTTTTGCCACTTAAGGAAATAGTTCCATGAGTCACCTTCCCCAAGGTGTCCCGCTATGGAACCATGGCAATTATCTCCTCGCCGTTTGAAACCATGCACCATTCTACTCCAACGTGAAGATGTTGCCTACCAAATTGGACCTTTGTCATCTGCTACCCTTTTCCTCATTCCAAATGTTTGTCTTGTGTCTCAGCTCAAGAGATGTTTCAATGTCTCATCCCATGAGTTGGTCTTGAGTTGTTTGATCTTCGAGAAGATCGATTCTTCTAGAATTTTTCCTTTCCTCTCCTGTCATGTTAGTTGGAGTTCTCAGAGCAAGACATCGAGACAAAGATGGTGATCGCGTCAACGTTCCTATGCAGTTCAACCTGGATCGTGAAGATCGTGTTAGTTGTGCCCCTCTGTCTTTTTACCTCATGTCTTGAATCTCGGGACGAGATTCTTGTTTAGTGGGGGTGAGCTGTCACAGCCCCAGTTCAGCCCTTGCTTGTCTTTGCATCATCATCTTGCATCAGGATTAAATTCCATTAAAATTTGAAATGGGGATTGCCTAAACACTAGCATTAAAGGATTAAACTAGGTTCAAACTTAAAACTTTTCAATGAATCCAAAATGCCCTTCATAAATGTCCACCATCTTTGGTCCTGGCTAAACCCTCTGCCAAAAATGGTTTCATATTTTTGGAGGCTATTCTGGATTTTTGAATTAAATCATAAGTATTTGAATTTGGACATTTTAATTCTATAAAATATGTTAATTGTTCAAATAATCTTGAAAGCATTTGAGGGCTATTGGAAATAGTTTCAAAAGTGCCCACAATTATTTTCAGGATTTTACAAAATGAATTAGTATTTTTACTAATTCAAAACAGAAAATAAAAAAAATAGAAAACAGAAACTAAATTAAGAGAGAGAGAGAGAGAGTAACCTCGCCTGCAGCCCACCTGGCCGGCCCAGCTGGCAGCCCAGCCAACTGGCCCAGCCCACCAGGGGCACGCTTGTCTTCTTCCCCTTGCTAGCGCACGAAGCAGCTCGGTGGCGAGCGCCGACGACGCGCCTGGCCACCTCCTGCGTGCTGCCGCCTCCCCGACGTCACCCTGGAGACGCAACGCGCCCCCTCAGGCCCTCTCAGCCTCTCCCCATGCTCTTCTCCCTCCTCTGGCTCTCCTCCCGCACGCACCCGAGAGCCATCGTCGCCGCCGCTCCCTGCTGTCGTGGCCACGGCCACTGCCTCGCCTCGCTGATGTGCTCAGACGCTCCGCCTCGACCCCCTCTTCCTCTCCACCGCGCCGCGCCCCGCCGGAAGCCCTGCAGCGCCGTCCCTGACATCGTCTTCAACCTCTGGCCGCCGGCGAACTCTTCGGGAATTCGCGAGCTTCATCTCATCCCTGGCCTCGCCGTTGCCTCTACTGGAATCGTCGTGAGCCCCTGCCTCTTTCCCCTCTCTCCCCGTGCTCTCCCGCGCCTTCTAGCCACCGTGGCCATCGGAGCCGATTCCTCCTTGCCGCCGGCCATGTCGCCACCGCGGCAACGGCCATGCAAGCATGCGCCCGAGCTTACCGCTGAGATCACCGCACCCCCACGAGTCGAACACGCCTAACCGCGGCTCCTGCCGTTCCCTGCAACGTCGATCCGCTCAACTCCTGAACTCCGGCCGCCGCGCAAGTCGCCGCCGCCGTCGTTTTAGGCCACTAGAGCTGCTGCTGTGAGCACCACTGGACGTGGACGAGTCCCCTCGTCACGTAGAGCCTCTCGGCCGCTAATTTGGTCACCGGAGGGCAAAATCCGAGCCCCTCCGCTGTCTCGGTCTCGCCGACGACTCAACGCCGGCAAGGTTGACCCCTGTTTGACCTCCCCGGCATCCTGACGTGTGGGCCCGGGCCCCTGTTTAATTAGTGCTAGGTAATTACTGTTAATTAACTTAGTTAACCAGATGAGCCACTGACATGCGGGCCCAGCCCTAGATTAGTTAAGTTAATCACCTACATAGCACTAACAGGAACTGTTAGTTAGATGTGACATCGACACGTGGGTCCCACAGGTCAGGTTTGACCTGGACCGGGCCTGTTGACCTGCTGACGTCGGCATGACCTAATGCTGACGCAGTATTACTTTTCTGGATTTAATTTAGTTCAGGAAATTCCAGGAAATGTTTAAAACTTTAAAAATTCATAGAAAATCAACAGTAGCACAGAATGAAATAAATTATATATGTAAAATTATCAGAAAAATTCAAGGAATCCATCTATGCCATTTTCATGCATGTTTGAACAATGTTTGTCCCCTGTTTTGGACAAAACAAATAAATGGCATTTAACTAATCATATATGGAGTTTGAATTTGAATCTTGTATTCAAACCAACTTCATTTAATTGTGTTGCTAGTTGCATTAGCTCAATCAACAACATATTGCTATGTCATTATCATGCATCATGTTGTGCATTGCATTGATTGTATTCTTCCTTGTTTGCCGGTGATTGTCCCCTCTCGGTAGACGCTGCTCTGACGCTGTGATCGTTGACACTGATGAAGACTCAATGTTATCTTCAGAAGTGCCAGGCAAGCACAAACCCCTTGTTCATTCCGATACAAGCCCACTCTCTCGCTCCTGCTCTCTTTTACTGCATTAGGACAACAACGATTCATCTGTTACTTGTTGCGGTAGTGGAACCCCTTATCCTCTACATGACCTGTCATTGCCATAGTAAATAGATGAAACCCAATAGCATGAGTAGGAGTTGTTTGAGCCCTGATGTGCCTACTCATTCATGCTTGTTTGTCATGCCTGCTACTGCTTAGAGTTGAGTCAGGTCTGATTCATCGGGATGAATCGGAGGTGTGTAAACATGTCCTACTATTGACGGCTAAGTGTGTGAACACGATTTGGTAAAGGTAGCGGTGAGAGGCCATGTAGGAGTGCTTGGTGGGTTGTCTCATTGAAGCCGTCCTCAGGAACTGAGTTCTGTATTTGTGATCCATGAAACAGTTACTACCACGCATTGGGCCTGAAACCAATGGACCCTCTCGGCTTCTTGATCACCCTTGTCCTCTGTCCAGGAGTTGGAACTAGTTTCTGGTGTTTATAGGATATGTGTTGGCGGCCGTGTCCGTGGTAATGGACTTCTGGGTTGCCTATAACAGTTCATAGACAAGTGAAAGTGGATACTCTAAAACTCGCAAGCTAAGTGTGAGTGCTATGGATGGCCTTCTCGTAGGGAGACGGGAGCGGCTCGGTGGCGAGCGCCGACGACGCGCCTGACCACCTCCTGCGTGCTGCCGCCTCCCCTACGTCGCCCTGGAGACGCCACGCGCCCCCTCAGGCCCTCTCAGCCTCTCCCCGTGCTCCTCTCCCTCCTCTGGCTCTCCTCCTGCACGCACCCGAGAGCCATCGTCGCCGCCGCTCGCTGCTGTCGTGGCCACGACCACTGCCTCGCCTCGCTAATGTGCTCAGACGCTCCGCCTCGACCCCCCTCTTCCTCTCCACCGCGCCGCCCCCCGCCGGAAGCCCTGCGGTGCCGTCCCTGACATCGTCTTCAACCTCTGGCCGCCGGCGAACTCTTCGGGAATTCGCGAGCTTCATCTCATCCCCGGCCTCCCCGTTGCCTCTACTGGAATCGCCGTGAGGCCCTGCCTCTTTCCCCTCTCTCCCCGTGCTCTCCCGCGCCTTCTAGCCACCGTGGCCATCGGAGCCGATTGCTCCTCGCCGCCGGCCATGTCGCCACCGCGGCTACGGCCGTGCAAGCACGTGCCCGAGCTTACCCTGATATCACCGCACCCCCACGAGTCCAACACGCCTAACCGCGGCTCCTGCCGTTCACTGCAACGCTGATCCGCTCAACTCCCCAACTCCAGCCGCCGTGCAAGTAGTCGCCGACGTCGTTTTAGGCCACTAGAGCTGCTGCTGTGAGCACCACTGGACGCGGACGAGTCCCCTCGTCACGTAGAGCCTCTCGGCCGCTAATTTTGTCACCGAAGGGCAAAATCCAAGCCCCTCCGCCGTCTCGGCCTCGCCGGCGACTCAACGCCGGCAAGGTTGACCCCTGTTTGACATCCCCGGCGTCCTGACGTGTGGGCCCGGGCCCCTGTTTAATTAGTGCTAGGTAATTACTGTTAATTAACTTAGTTAACCAGATGAGCCACTGACATGCGGGCCCAGCCCTAGATTAGTTAAGTTAATCACCTACTTAGCACTAACAAGCACTTTAGTTAGATGTGACACCGACATGTGGGTCCAACAGGTCAGGTTTGACCTGGACCGGGCCTGTTGACCTGCTAACGTCGGCATGACCTAATGCTGACGCAGTATTACTTTTTTGGATTTAATTTAATTCAGGAAATTCCAGGAAATGTTTAAAACTTTAAAAATTCATAGAAAATCAATAGTAGCTCAGAATGAAATAAATTATATATGAAAAATTATCAGAAAAATTCAAGGAATCCATCCGCGCCATTTTCATGCATGTTTGAACAATGTTTGTCCCCTATTTTGGACAAAACAAATAAATGGCATTTAACTAATCATATATGGAGTTTGAATTTGAATCTGGTATTCAAACCAACTTCATTTAATTGTGTTGCTAGTTGCATTAGCTCAATCAACAACATATTGCTATGTCATTATCATGCATCATGTTGTGCATTGCATTGATTGTATTCTTCCTTGTTTGCCGGTGATTGTCCCCTCTCGGTAGACGCTACTCCGACGCTGTGATCGTTGACACTGATGAAGACTCAATGTTATCTTCAGAAGTGCCAGGAAAGCACAACCCCCTTGTTCATTCTGATACAAGCCCACTCTCTCGCTCCTGCTCTCTTTTACTGCATTAGGACAACAACGATTCATCTGTTACTTGTTGCGGTAGTGGAACCCCTTATCCTCTACATGACCTGTCATTGCCACAGTAAATAGATGAAACCCACTAGCATGAGTAGGAGTTGTTTGAGCCCTGATGTGCCTACTCATTCATGCTTGTTTGTCATGCCTGCTACTGCTTAGAGTTGAGTCAGGTCTGATTCATCGGGATGAATCGGAGGTGTGTAAACATGTCCTACTATTGAGGGCTAAGTGTGTGAACACGATTTGGTAAAGGTAGCGGTGAGAGGCCATGTAGGAGTGCATGGTGGGTTGTCTCATTGAAGCCGTCCTCAGGAACTGAGTTCTGTATTTGTGATCCATGAAACAGTTACTACCATGCATTGGGCCCGAAACCAATGGACCGTCTCGGCTTCTTGATCACCCTTGTCCTCTGTCCAGGAGGTGCAACTAGTTTCTGGTGTTTATAGGATATGTGTTGGCAGCCGTGGGTAGCGCTGACCCTAGGGGTGGGCTATGATGCGGTAGATACACCGTGGCACGGTGCACCGAGCGCCCGTTTGGTGTCTCGGGAACCCTGTTCACATCGTTCGGGGCCGTATGTGGACACCTCGGCCGGACTCCCTGCGGATGGAACCTGGATAGGCGATAAACCTGGACTAGAGACTTGAGTGTTTAGGTAGGCCATGGCCGACACCCTCGTTGGGCTTCCGCTTGAAGGTTGCCGAGTACATGTCATGTAAACGGCGGTAAGTGGTGAGAGCGTGTGTGAAGAAGTACACCCCTGCAGGGTTATCATCATCTATTCGAATAGCCGTGTCCGCGGTAATGGACTTCTGGGTTGCCTATAACAGTTCATAGACAAGTGAAAGTGGATACTCTAAAACTCGCAAGCTAAGTGTGAGTGCTATGGATGGCCTTCTCATAGGGAGACGGGAGCGGATCCATAGTGGTGTATTGAATGGTGAATATGTGGACTCGTGTGCGCCACCTCAAAAGAGTTGCTTGCAATCGTAGTTCAGGTTAACCACTGAGTCAAACTTGGCTTGCTGCAGTTAAACTCCACCACCCCCCTTGTTGATACCGACGCATATGTAGCTAGTTCTGATGTAAGTCTTGCTGGGTACATTTGTACTCACGTCTGCCTATTTTATGTTTTGCAGAGAGACGTCAGTCTCGCTAGTAGTTCCGCGTGGACTTCGACGTTTAGCTTGATACCTCAGCTACGATCTTGTGCCCTTGGCAGGATCCGGTAGATAGTCAGGATTCTCAGCCTTCTTCATTTGTAGTTGTCTATACTCAGACAAGTTAAGCTTCCGCATGTGCTTGTCGCTTGTATGCTCTGTGTGTTGGGTCATAAGACCCATGTTTGTAATATCTCGCTCCTCGGAGTCTAATGAATAAATACTTGAGTCGTAGAGTTATGTCGTGATGCCATGTTGTATTTACACATATCGAGCATATTGTGTGTATGATTGAAATGCTTGGTATGTGTGGGATCCGACAATCTAGTTGTTTATCCTTGGCAGCCTCTCTTATGGTGAAATGTAGTCCAGTGCTTCCTTGAGCCATAGTAGTCCGCTACAACCCGGTTCACCGGAGTCCTGCTAGCCCAGCACTACTGCTCAGATCACTTGACTGGCCGGCATGTGTTTCACTTCGTTCCTGTGTCTGTCCCTCCGGGGAAATGTCACGCGGTGACATCCGGAGTCCTGCCTAGCCTGCTACAGCCCGGGTTCCCGGAGTCCTATTAGCCCAGTGCTACAGCCCGGATTCACACGCTGGTGACCGACATGCTCGATGTGATTCATGTATGCCTGTCCCCATAGGTTAGTGCCGCTTTGGGTTCACGACTAGCCATGTCGGCCCGGGTTCTCTGTCATATGGATGCTAGCGACACTATCATATACGTGAGCCAAAAGGCGCAAACGGTCCCGGGCCATGGTAAGGCGACACCCGTGGGAATACCGTGCATGAGGCCGCAAAGTGATATGAGGTGTTACCGGCTAGATCGATGTGACTTGGAATCGGGGTCCTGACAGCGTTGGTATCAGAGCCTGACTGCCTGTAGGATTACCAAGCCAAAGTGGTCGAAGTCGAGTCTAGAAATGCTTTAGTTATGTAAGGGAATTGATTGTGGAAGGGAACGTAAGGCTCTTTTTACTCCTTTACCCTATGCCCTTCTGATCTGAGTCAACCTCTTCTTTTCTACGGGGATTAAGAATTAGGCCTTCTCATCTATCTATCAGGATGACGTGCTACTAATCCATAGACTTATAGAATTGATAGTTTCAAGCTTCAGTTCCGTTCCTACTACTTCTGTATGTTGACAGTTGATCTCAGAACCTTGATATTGTGTTGTCGAGTGGTTATGCCACCATTTTGCAGGATGTCTCAAATCATTTTGAGCATTTACAGCCATTATCCTGTCCGAGTCATCCCAGGTTTCTAACTAGTCTGATGCATTTGCAAATTCCTTCTTCCGTTACCGACGTTCCTTTGGGCCAGTTTATCCACACTAATCAGTGAGTTGAGGTACTCTGTTGCCTCGACATATATGTTGGAGCTATTATTATGACCCTAGGTGTTGTAGGGAGTCAGCTAGTAATCTAGCCATGTTTTGTGTTCCCGGTGTGATAATTCTGGCCACCATTCTCGAAAGCATCCCGTGATGCCATTTAGTTAGTAGGTATTCTACTCCTGGGTTCTTGAACCCGAGATTCCCCTACTTATCTCATGTTGATAGTGTTGCTAGTTCCTTTAGGATATTAGTAACCTTTGCGATAGTCCTCGAGGTTCGTGGTACATCCTTCTTCCAATTATCATGAGCCATTCTTGGCAGGAGTTCTTTTGAACAAAAAGGTCACGACAGAGTGATCCTGATGAGTTCTCCATTCTATGTTGTGACTCTGCCAACCCTACCTTTCTGCATGGGTTATCCGGAAGAAATATGTTGAACTCGTTCGACATACTAATCCATGCATCCACAACTCAGAAAATTATATGTTCCTTTGAGTTGTCCCTCTTTAGTTGTATTCTGAACCTCGTCCATCAATTGTTGGTCAAGAGTAGTTGTGCATTGGTGTTATCGATGCCTATTATTCATGTGATCCATCAAGCCATTCCATTCCAGAATGACTAAGAGAAACAAACTCCAGTACCTCATCCATATCCAGGATTGGGTCAAAGCAGTTGTATTCCGCAGATCAAAGTGCTAATCCAGCTTTTGATTCTGTTCTACCCTGAAGTATAACCCACTTTTATGTCAGGAACGTCATGAGAATTGCAACTTATCTTATGAATTCTTGATGCAGTGATACTCTCACCATCATTGTTCATTCCTCGGTCCCGTGTTGCCATAACCGGAATGCCGACAAGTGAACTGTGATGTGTGAAACCAATACTCCTAGCAATCTTGATGCTTGGTAGTTAATGGACAATATTCTCATTCTTAGCGTGTTGGTTATTGACTCATCATTCTAAGATTGATCATGCTACCTGATCCTTTTCCCTAGTGCACTCTTCGATCAAGAGTTGGGACTGTGTCTATCCTTGCTTATTTGATCATATCGTCTTGCCCTAAAAAGCAAGATTGTCTCGAGCTTAGTAACATATCGGTGGTTTGTTATTTCCGAAGATCTTCTCGGAAGTATTACCTGGCTGTTACCTGACCGGTATGTTGAGTTCGTGATTAAATCGGTTTTCTTATAAATCACCTCTTCTCCAAGAATCTGTGTTGGTTACCCCTGAACTTGTTGAATAAGATAAAAAATAACTTGGAGAGTTGGAAGATAAAAGCTTGCCTAACTCAGTTTATTCCAAAGGGATATCTTGCGTGTGTGTGCGTGTGTGTTGATGAAACATGATATCTTCATCAATTGATCCTTGTGATCAGTTGTTGGATCTATTGTTTTGTCAATACTTTGACTTGAGTATGGGTTATCGTCAAGTCAAATCAGAACCAACGATGTTCGTAGTGTTGTCTTACTCGTGGTTGATCCCTCGAGTATACACCATTACATCTTTTGGTCTGACCAATGCTATCACCGTGTTCACATGATGGTGGAAGTCCAGTGATATGGAAATTTCGATGAGTTGTTGTTGAGCCCATCAGCAGCATCTTATTTTCTCCATGGCTCATGTCGAACATCAAGCTAGTGTTGGAAACTTGTGCAAGCACATCTTCATCCTCTGTTCATGAAGTATCTGTCTGGATGAAAGAAGTGACTTCCTCTAGTTCACGTGCAATCGATGCAAGTTGCCGCCGTGAATTCGAGAAAGATTGTTTTTGTTTCCTCTGGAATCTTCCCAAGTTAGTCACGCATAGGTGTGAAGTACTCTATGGTTTGATAGGTTGGCCGCCTCCATTCTATATGTTTTTCCTAGCACACCAAGCCACTGACTGATTTGTTCAAGGAAAAGAAGTTCCTTCTTAAGAATCATAACTTATGTTAGGACTTCGCTATCCACGTTGATGGTTCCCCACCTGAACTCGGTAGTGCTTTATCATAAGACTACTATGTGGTCATGCTTGTCTTGGACAACATGTTCACATGTGTGTAGCAGAACCAGCTCATGTTTTGGAGCTTGCTATCGTAGTTCATCTCCCTAGAGTCCCGCAACGTTATCTCGTTGACTTGTGTTGCAACCATTCTTTTCTACACATCATGTCTGAAAAATCCTATTACCAGCCAGATTTGAATCTCAGGCAGATATGATGGCTAGAACATTTCCAAGATCTATGATGTAGCTCCCGAGGAGGTTGATGTTCTGGCCGACACACCTAGCCGGAAGATCTATTATTGTAGCATCTTGACTGGTCAATTTCACCATCTTCTCCGTGAGGATCTTGTGCGACTTATTTTAGAAGTTGTTCCTTAGGGATTCTTGTGCTGTTGGTATTCCTCGATTATGCTATACCATTCAAATGGTGGAATTGCTCTCGACTGTAGAGTTATCTCCCAGTTACCAGAACCATTCCCAGCATTTGCATTTTGTTCCCAGCCTGTACAACCATTGTGCCATTCTACCATGGACTATCCCTCTCCATAACCTCTGGTCAGGATCATCTCCAAAAGTGGTCCTACCATGGGTCCCATCCATTTCCGATGATAAGGAAAAAATCATCCATTGTGTTGTCTTCAACAAGGTAGTCCACATCATCCATTCTGATGTGAGTATTCCATTCTTTCGAATTCGTTCAAACGATCGTTTGTGATTGCCTTGGGATGGTATAGAGAGTTGCAATGATCTTTGATTCAAAAGTAATTCTTTTTGCCACTTAAGGAAATAGTTCCATGAGTCACCTTCCCCAAGGTGTCCCGCTATGGAATCATGGCAATTATCTCCTCGCCGTTTGAAACCATGCACCATTCTACTCCAACGTGAAGATGTTGCCTACCAAATTGGACCTTTGTCATCTGCTACCCTTTTCCTCATTCCAAATGTTTGTCTTGTGTCTCAGCTCAAGAGATGTTTCAATGTTTCATCCCATGAGTTGGTCCTGAGTTGTTTGATCTTCGAGAAGATCGATTCTTCTAGAATTTTTCCTTTCCTCTCCTGTCATGTTAGTTGGAGTTCTCAGAGCAAGACATCGAGACAAAGATGGTGATCGCATCAACGTTCCGATGCAGTGCAACCTGGATCGTGAAGATCGTGTTAGTTGTGCCTCTCTGTCTTTTTACCTCATGTCTTGAATCTCGGGACGAGATTCTTGTTTAGTGGGGGTGAGCTGTCACAGCCCTAGTTCAGCCCTTGCTTGTCTTTGCATCATCATCTTGCATCAAGATTAAATTCCAATAAAATTTGAAATGGGGATTGCCTAAACCTTAGCATTAAAGGATTTAACTAGGTTCAAACTTAAAACTTTTCAATGAATCCAAAATGCCCTTCATAAATGTCCACCATCTTTGGTCCTGGCTAAACCCTCTGCCAAAAATGGTTTCATATTTTTGGAGGCTATTCTAGATTTTTGAATTAAATCATAAGTATTTGAATTTGGACATTTTTAATTCTATAAAGTATTTTAATTGTTCAAATAATCTTGAAAGCATTTGAGGGCTATTGGAAATAGTTTCAAAAGTGCCCACAATTATTTTCAGGATTTTACAAAATGAATTAGTATTTTTACTAATTCAAAACAGAAAAGAAAAAAAAATAGAAAACAGAAACTAAATTAAGAGAGAGAGAGAGAGAGTAACCTCACCTGCAGCCCACCTGGCCGACCCAGCTGGCAGCCCAGCCAACTGGCCCAGCCCACCAGGGGCATGCTTGTCTTCTTCCCCTTGCCAGCGCACGAAGCAGCTCGGTGGTGAGCGCCGACGACGCGCCTGGCCATCTCCTGCTTGCTGCCACCTCCCCGACGTCACCCTGGAGACGCCACGCGTCCGCTCAGGCCCTCTCAGCCTCTCCCCGTGCTCCTCTCCCTCCTCTGGCTCTCCTCCCGCACGTACCCGAGAGCCATCGTCGCCGCCGCTCGCTGCTGTCGTGGCCACGGCCACTGCCTCGCCTCGCTGATGTGCTCAGACGCTCCGCCTCGACCCCCTCTTCCTCTCCACCGCGCCGCGCCCCACCGGAAGCCCTGCAGCACCGTCCCTGACATCGTCTTCAACCTCTGGCCGCCGGCGAACTCTTCGGGAATTCGCGAGCTTCATCTCATCCCCGGCCTCGCCGTTGCCTCTACTGGAATCGCCGTGAGCCCCTGCCTCTTTCCCCTCTCTCCCCGTGCTCTCTCGCGCCTTCTAGCCACCGTGGCCATCGGAGCCGATTGCTCCTCGCTGCCGGCCATGTCGCCACCATGGCTACGGCCGTGCAAGCACGCGCCCGAGCTTACCGCTGAGATCACCGCACCGCCACGAGTCCAACACGCCTAACCGCGGCTCCTGCCATTCACTGCAACGCCAATCCGCTCAACTCCCGAACTCCGGTCGCCGCGCAAGTCGCCGCCGCCGTCGTTTTAGGCCACTAGAGCTGCTGCTGTGAGCACCACTGGACGCGGACGAGTCCCCTCGTCACGTAGAGCCTCTCGGCCGCTAATTTGGTCACCGGAGGGCAAAATCCGAGCCCCTCCACTGTCTTGGCCTCGCCGGCGACTCATGGCCGGCAAGGTTGACCCCATGGGTGGGCTATGATGCGGTAGATACACCGTGGCACGATGTACTGGGCGCCCGTTTGGTGTCTCAGGAACCCTGTTCACATCGTTCGGGGCCGTATGTGGAAACCTCGGCCGGACTCCCTGCGGATGGAACCTGGATAGGCGATAAACCTGGACTAGAGACTTGAGTGTTTAGGTAGGCCGTGGCCGACACCCTCGTTGGGCTTCCGCTTGAAGGTTGCCGAGTACATGTCGTGTAAACGGTGGTAAGTGGTGAGAGCTTGTGTGAAGAAGTACACCCCTGCAAGGTTATCATCATCTATTCGAATAGCCGTGTCCGCGGTAATGGACTTCTGGGTTGCCTATAACAGTTCATCGACAAGTGAAAGTGGATACTCTAAAACTCGCAAGCTAAGTGTGAGTGCTATGGATGGCCTTCTCGTAGGGAGACGAGAGCGGATCCATAGTGGTGTATTGAATGGTGAATATGTGGACTCGTGTGCGCCACCTCAAATGAGTTGCTTGCAATCGTAGTTCAGGTTAACCACTGAGTCAAAGCTGGCTTGCTGTAGTTAAACTCCACCACCCCCCCTTGTTGATACCGATGCATATGTAGCTAGTTCTGATGTAAGTCTTGCTGGGTACATTTGTACTCATGTTTGCCTATTTTATGTTTTGCAGAGAGACGTCAGTCTCGCTAGTAGTTCCGCGTGGACTTCGACGTTTAGCTTGATACCTCAGCTACGATCTTGTGCCCTTGGCAGGATCTGGTAGATAGTCAGGCTTCTCAGCCTTCTTCATTTGTAGTTGTCTGTACTCAGACAAGTTAAGCTTCCGCATGTGCTTGTTGCTTGTATGCTCTGTGTGTTGGGTCATAAGACCCATGTTTGTAATATCTCGCTCCTCGGAGTCTAATGAATAAATACTTGAGTCGTAGAGTTATGTTGTGATGCCATGTTGTATTTACACATATCGAGCATATTGTGTGTATGATTGAAATGCTTGGTATGTGTGGGATCCGACAATCTAGTTGTTTATCCTTGGCAGCCTCTCTTATGGTTAAATGTAGTCCAGTGCTTCCTTGAGCCATAGTAGTCTGCTACAGCCAGGTTCACCGGAGTCCTGCTAGCCCAGCACTACTGCTTAGATCACTTGACTGGCCGGCATGTGTTTCACTTCGTTCCTGTGTCTGTCCCTCCGGGGAAATGTCACGCGGTGACATCCGGAGTCCTGCCTAGCCTGCTACAGCCCGGGTTCCTGGAGTCCTGTTAGCCCAGTGCTACAGCCCGGATTCACACGCTGCTGATCGACATGCTCGATGTGATTCATGTATGCCTGTCCCCATAGGTTAGTGCCGCTTTGGGTTCACGACTAGCCATGTCGGCCCGGGTTCTCTGTCATATGGATGCTAGCGACACTATCATATACGTGAGCCAAAAGGCGCATACAGTCCCGGGACATGGTAAGGCTACACCCGTGGGAATACCGTGCGTGAGGCCGCAAAGTGATATGAGGTGTTACCGGCTAGATCGATGTGCCTTAGAATCGGGGTCCTGACAGTCAAGAAGCTCCCAACGAGAATGTATGAATTGCATCAATGGTACATGGACATTACCAAGATTTCCAATCGAGAGTCCCTCATGGTGTATGTCAAGAAGGATCATTACTTCCATGAGAAAGTTGTGTCCGTTGAGTATTCAGAACTATTTCAGTTATACAATCAAGATGCAATCGACAAATCTATCGTCAGTTGCTATTGTCTGTAAGTGATTTCTTTTTGTAATTGAAGTCTCAAGATAGCTGTAGTGATCATTTCGATCAATCATTACCTATAATTATCCTCACTATATTCTTTTCTGTAGTATTATGTAGGATGAAGATGCATGAAATGAAAAAAGGTGGACGCTATGGCATTGGGTTCATTGACCCAAATATCATTAATGAATACACATGGAAATTAGATGCATATTTATGAAAAAGTGTAGAGGAAAGCATGCTAGAGTTCTTCAAGTGCCCCAATACCAATGAAGATATACTACTTCCTTACAACTTCGAGTTAGTCACACTGTCTTGTACTACAAATTCTGTTTTTGCCTACTAGCTAGCTACATGTTTTTGCTTACATATGCCCGTTTAATTAAGACATGCAAATGTGTGTGCATGCAGATTTCACTGGATCTTGTTAATCATTAAAGTTGATGAAGGAACGGTTGAAATACTGGACTCATTACTTAAAAAAGCAAGTGACTACACCATCTTGTTTTGGATAGTCAACATGTAATTTAAATCATTATTAACTATATCTCGTCCTATTTAGTCTGTCATTTCCTGATATGAACTATTTAATAACCCTTTACTCATTTTCTTTGTCGGCAGGCAGGGCTTGGGCAAAGTTCATCAGCGTCACTCCAGGCCAATGGAAACGAAAGCCGAAATGGTATCGACCCAAGGTAAGTAATTAAGTAGTACTAGCTAGCTAGCTGCCATCTCTTTAATTATCATGCTTGATTAATTATTATCTGATCAAATTCCATTCTTGTAAAGGCCCTGAAGCAAGCGCCGGGGAATAATCTGTGTACATACTACGTTTGCGAGAACATTCGCATGATGGATCCGAAAGGAGCAGATCTCAAAGACAGGACTGGGTACATTTGTCAGAACACTATTCACAATTTTTACACCATTATCGATATCTAGTCACACAACTAATACACATGCATATTGATCTCCTTCTGAACAGTTCAGAGAGGTGTGGGAGAAGCTCCTAACAGAGGAGCGCATAGAAGCAATTCAAGAGGAAATAGCGGGATTTTTGCTCGATCAGGTCATAGATCCCAAAGGAGAATACTATTACCCGCTACCGCCCCCATGAACCACTTCCAATTGTCATCGTGCTCCGAAGGCACCAATTAGGAGATATTGTATATAGCTAGCTAATTATATATATACATGTGTGTATATATGTGTGAATTAATGGTGGTTGTGAGACATTCGATGATATATATATATATATATATATATATATATATATATATATATATATATATATATATATATATATATATATATATATATATATATATATATGATCGGTTCTACTAGAAATTCTATTTATATATATGCATAACGTGTACAATATGTAGTATCTAAAATACCAGCAAACAAAAAAGAATTAAATGGAAAACACAAAATTAAATGAAAAAGAAATCATAAACCCAAAACCCCCCAACCTTTTAATACCGCTTGGTGTCACTAACCGGTACTAAAGGGCTCCCTGCCCCCGGAGCCGGCTCGTGCCACGTGGTTGCCCTTTAGCACCGGTTCATGTTGAACCGGTACTAAAGGGGGGGGGGGCTTTAGTGCCCACACTTTAGTGCCAGTTACCGAACTGACACTAAAGGGCCTTACGAACCGTCGCTATTGCCCGGTTCTGCACTAGTGTTGCAAACTTGTGTCATTCATAATAGGCTCGATCAGGAACGATGAACTAATCATATTTATAAAAACAAGAGAGGCCGAGTTCATACCAGCTTCTCTCATCTCAATCAGTCCATCATATATCGTCATTATTGCCTTTCACTTGCACAACCGAATTGTGTGGATAAAAATAATAATAGTGCACGTGCATTGGACTAAGCTGGAATGTGCAAGCAGTCAATTCAAGGGAGAAGACAAGATAATATGGGCTCTTGGTTAATCAACAATAATGCATATGAGAGCCACTCCACATTTTCATTATGGTATTCTCCTCTCGACCCCCAAAGAAAAGAAAGTAAATAAAACTATTTACACAGGAAAGCTCCCAACAAGAAAAAGAGGAACGAGAAATATTTTTGGGTTTTCTTTTTAATTATTACTACTACAGGCATGGAGAGTAAACTAGCTAAAAGCTAAAACTAACTTCTTTTGGTTTTTCTTAAGGTTTTTCAAACTCACAAGAAGAAAGCTTAAAAAGAAAATAAACTAGCATGGATAGTACAATGAAAAAGTATGAGCACCGACAACTGGCATGAGTGTGTGAACATGAATGTAATGTCGGTGAGAAATACGTACTCCCCCAAGCTTAGGCTTTTGGCCTAAGTTGGTCTATGGCCATGGATCAAAGCTGCCCTCTCCGGTGTACTGAGGAGGATCCTCAGGGTGCCACTAGTTAGCGATCTCCTCCGGATCCCACTGATAAACGGACTGACGGTGCGGATCAAGTGGTGGCTCCGGCTCAGGCTCTGGAGCTGATGTCAGGCCCCGGTATGCATGAACGGCCTCCAGCAAAACAAGCTATGTGCCTCAAATATGTTGATCAAAGAGGGAGCAAGCAAGGTAATAGTCTCAAAGTAATTCTTATCAAATATCAGTCTATAGTTGAGCATCTTCTTCTTATTCTTAACAAGAATGTCATGTGCTCCCATACTCTTATAATCTAGAAAAATATGAGGCAACAACTTTTCCTCTTTCTCATAATGCCTAATAGGTATATTAAAGTGTGCAACAAGTCATGAGGCAAAGATGCCTCCTAAGACGGGACCCTTTGTACGGTTCAGATTTAACCGTTTAGCAACAATAGCGCCTAAACTAAAAGTGGTATCATGAAATAAATCATGGTGCAAAATAACAATATCAGGGGCACTAAGATTTCCATAGTTCCCGCGACCTATTAAGCATATACTAGCAAATATTGCGAAGTAACGTAGAACAGGAAAATGTATGCTAGTAATTCTTGCATCGGAAACCTTCCTCCTTTCCCCTACAGCAATCATATCAATGAATCCTTCCACATCATTACGATGTGGTTCCTCTATGCTGCCCTCAAAGTGTATCCTACAAACCCGGGAAAAATCATAAATTGACATCTCCGTATACTCATCATCCAAATAAAAATCCACAGAAGGTGGCAAGCTCCTAGCATGGAAATGAAAATTTTGCACAAAAATATTAGTGAGTAGGAGATACTGTTCGCACTGGTCATGGAGGAAGTCGGTGAGGCCTGCATTCTCAGTCAAATAATAAAAATCTTCATAAATCCCGGCTTCTCTCTAGAACTCGTCACAACGCCATTCACACGGCCGAACCTGCGTAGTGCGGGGGAGATTATATTTGGGCTTCTTATTTTCTTCACTTTGCTTATCCTTCGAGCTTCTGCTCGAAGAGCCCCTCAAAAATCTCATCATCTTGTTCTGAAATTTTCTGAAATTTTTAGTAACTCAAAAATAAAAGTGAACCAATCTCAACAAAATTGATAGCAACTACTCCTACAAGTGCCTAGAGGCTATATCAGGCATTAAAACTACTTTTGACCACATAAATTTAACATGCAAGCTCAAGAACAGGGTCACCTAAGAAGCAAAAATTTGCAATGAATAAAGCACTAGTACAAAGAATAATTCGACCATTGGAGGAGTCAGATACCAAAGAACATTCCCCCAAAGCAGTTTTGTTAATGGAGCTTTGAGCAAGGAGATCGAAAGTGGCAGCAAGATGAGCTAGAACTCGGGTTTGAGCTCGTGGATGATTTTTTCTGTAGGAAGACGAAGTGTGTGGGTTCCAGAATAAGTGGAGGGGGCCCATGTGGGGTCCACGAGGCAGGGGCGCTCCCAGGGGTAGTGCGCGCCCTCCACCCTCATGGGCACATGGTGAGGCCCCCTGGTGTGTTCTCAGTGCCAATAATTCTTAAATATTCCAGAAAAAATCATATTAAATTTTTAGGGCATTTGGAGAACTTTTATTTTCGGGGTATTTTTTATTGCAAGGATAATTAAGAAAATAGACAACAATTAATATTTTTCCTTTATTTAAACCAAATAACAGAAAGTAAAAAGAGGGTACATAAGGTTGTGCTTTCTAACTTCATCCATCTCATGCTCGTCAAAAGGAATCCACTAACAAGGTTGATCAAGTCTTGTTAACAAACTCATTCCGAATCGCATGAAACTAGAGAAATTTCGAATAACACTGGGTTACCTCAACGGGGATATGCACATCCCCAACAATAAGAATATCATGTTTCTTCTTGACAGTAGGAAGAGGAAATTCAAAAGATCCAATAGTAATTGTTGGAATTTTTCCAATAGAATTGATAATGTGGACTTGAGGTTGTTTCCTCAGAAAGTGTATTGTATGCTCATTACCATTAACATGAATCTGCAGTATTCAGAAAGGGTCTACCAAGAATAATAGACATACTATCGTCCTCAGGAATATCAAGTATAACAAAGTCTGTTAAAATTGTAACGTTTGCAACCACAATAGGCACATCCGCACAAATACCGACAGGTATAGCGGTTGATTTATCATCCATTTGCAAAGATATTTCAGTAGGTGTCAACTTATTCAAATCAAGTCTACGATATAAAGAGAGGCATAACACTAGCACCGGCTCCAAGGTCACATTAAGCAGTTTTAACATAGTTTCTTTTAATGGAGCATGGTACAATTGGTACTTCGGGATCTCCTAGTTTCTATGGTATTCCACATTTAAAAGTATAATTAGCAAGCATGGTGGAAATTTCAGCTTTCGGTATCTTTCTTTTATTAGTAACAATATCCTTCATGTACTTAGCATAAGGGTTCATTTTAATTATATCAGTCAAACGCATACGCAAAAAGATAGGTCTAATCATTTCAGCAAAGCCCTCAAAATCCTCATCATCCTTTTTCTTGGATGGTTTAGGATGAAAAGGCATGGGTTTCTGAACCCATGGTTCTCTTTCTTTACCATGCTTCCTAGCAACAAAGTCTCTCTTATCATAACATTGATTCTTTGATTGTGGGTTATCAATATCAATAGCAGGTTCAATCTTACATCATAGTTATTACTAAGTTGAGAATCAACATGAACATCATCATTAATATTATCATTAGGTTCATGTTCAATACCAGATTGTGTTTCAGCATCGGAAATAGAAATATCATTGGGATTCTCAGGTGTGTCAACAGCAGGTTCACTAGAAGCATGCAATGTCCTATCATTTTACTTTTTCTTCTTCTTAGAGGAACTAGGTGCATCAACATTAAATCTCAGAGAATCTTGCTCAATTCTCTTAGGGTGGCCCTCAGGATACAAAGGTTCCTGAGTCATTTTACCCCCTCTAGTCATAACTCTAACAACATTATCATTCTTCTTATTATCTAATTCATTGAGTAAATCATTCTGAGCATTAAGTAGTTGTTCTACTTGAGTGGTAACCATCCATAGAAATAAGTTTAAGTTCACTTTTAACTCTAGACATATAATCACTCAAGTGTTCAAGCATATCAGCATTGTGTTTCAATTGTCTACCAACATAAGCATTGAAGTTTTTTTGTTTAACAATAAAATTATCAAACTCATCTAAGCATTGGCTAGCAGACTTCTAACGAGGAATATCACCTTCAGCAATTCTATAGAGAGAATTTACCTTTACTACCTATGTCGGGTTATCAAGACCATCTATTTCTTCAATAGGTGGTAAATTATTAACATCTTCAGCTTTAATAACTTTTTATTTCATAGATTTCTTTGCCTCTTGCATATCTTCAGGACTGAGAAATAGAATACCCCTTTTCTTCGGAGTTGGTTCAGAAAGTGTCCAATCATTTTCATTACTCAACATATTATTCGGTAGCAATTCAGCATGATCAACAGTTCTTTCCCTGAAAACACAACCAAAACAACTATCCAGGTGGTTGATGACCCACAAGTGTAGGGGATCTATCATAGCCTTTTCAATAAGTAAGAGTGTCGAACCCAATGAGGAGTAGAAAGAAATGATAAGCGGTTTTCAGCAAGGTATTCTCTACATTCACTGAAATTATCAGTAACAGATAGTTTTGTCATCAGGTAATTTGTAATGGGTAGCAAGTAATAAAAGTAAACAAGGTGCATAAAGATGGAACAATCCTTTTTGTAGCAAAGGACAAGCCTGGACAAACTCTTATATAAAGGAAAGCACTCCCGAGGACACATGGAAATTATTGTCAAGCTAGTTTTCATCACGTTCATATGATAAGCGTTCGGTACTTTGATAATTGATGACCCACAAGTCTTGGGGATCTATCGTAGTCCTTTCGATAAGTAAGATTGTTGAATCCAACGAGGAGCAGAAGGAAATGATAAGCGGTTTTCAGCAAGGTATTCTCTACAAGCACAAAAATTATAGATAACAGATAGTTTTGTGATAAGATAATTGGTAACGAGCAACAAGTAACAAAAGTAAATAAAGTGCAGCAAGGTGGCCCAATCCTTTTTGTAGCAAAGGACAAGCCTGGACAAATTCTTATATAGATAAATGCGCTCCTGAGGACACGTGGGAATTATCGTCAAGCTAGGTTTCATCACGATCATATGATTCGCGTTCGGTACTTTGATAATCAGATACATGGGTGGACCGGTGCTGTCCTTACTTGGACAAGCATCCCAGTTATGATTAACCTCTATTGCAAGCATCCGCAACTACACCAAAAGTATTAAGGTAAATCTAACCATAGCATGAAACATGTGGATCCAAATCAACCCCTTATGAAGCAACACATAAACTAGGGTTTAAGCTTCTGTCACTCTAGCAACCCATCATCTACTTATTACTTCCCAATGCCTTCCTCTAGGCACAAAAAATGGTGCAGTGTCATGTAGTCGACGTTCACATAACACCACTAGAGGTGAGACAACATACATCTCATCAAAATATCAAACGAATACCAAATTCACATGACTACTAATAGCAAGACTTCTCCCACGTCCTCAGGAACAAACGTAACTACTCACAAAGCATATTCATGTTCATAATCATAGGGGTATTAATATGCATATAGGATCTGACTATATGATCTTCCACCAAATAAACCAACTAGCATTAACTACAAGGAGTAATTAATACTACTAGCAACCCACAGGTACCAATCCCGGACTTAGAGACAAGAATTGGATACAAGAGATGAACTAGGGTTTGAGAGGAGATGGTGCTGGTGAAGATGTTGATGGAGATTGACCCCCTCCCGATGAGAGGATCTTTGGTGATGACGATGGCGATGATTTCCCCCTCCCGGAGGGAAGTTTCCCCGGCAGAATAGCTCCACCGATGCCCTAGATTGATTCTGCCAAGGTTCCGCCTCGTGGCGGCGGAGTCTCATCCCGAAAGCTTATTTATGATTTTTTTCCTCATCGAAAGACTCCATATAGCAGAAGATGGGCATCGGAGGGCCACCAGGGGGCCCACGAGGCAGGGGGGCGCGCCCAAGGGGTAGGGCGCGCCCCCACCCTCGTGGCCAGGGTGTGGCCCCCCTCTAGAACTTCTTGCGCTCAGTATTTTTTATATATTCTGAAAATGACTTCCGTGAAGTTTCAGGACTTTTGGAACTGTGCAGAATAGGTCTCTAATATTTGCTCCTTTTCCAGCCCAGAATCCTAGCTGCCGGCATTCTCCCTCTTTATTTAAACCTTGCAAAATAAGAGAGAATATGCATAAGTATTATGACATAATGTGTAATAACAGCCCATAATGCAATAAATATTGATATAAAAGCCTGATGCAAAATGGACGTATCAACTCCCCCAAGCTAAGACCTCGCTTGTCCTCAAGCGAAAGCCGAAATCGAAAAATGTGTCCACATGTTTAGAGATAGAGGTGTCGATAAAAATAAAATACGGACATGAGGGCATCATGATCATTCTTAGAACAACAACTTATATACTTCTTGTGATATGATCTCTTATGCAAGAGAAATAATTCAATCACAATTTCAAGTATGAATCATAAACTTCATTGAAAACTAACAAACTATAATATCAGTCATTGGAGCAATTGCAATTTATCATAACATAGGAAAGAGTCAATATAAGAGCTTTTCAGTAAGTCCACATACTCAACTATCATATAGTCTTTCACAATTGCTAACACTCACGCAATACTTATGGGTATGGAGTTTTAATCGGACACAGAGAAAGATAGGGGCTTATAGTTTTGCCTCCCAACGTTTTACCTCAAGGGTAAAGTCAACAATAGTTGTTCATGAAAACTCACATCCAATGAGCCATATATACCAGGATCTTTCCAACATGTTGTGCTTGCGAAAAGATAAAATTTAAAAAGGAAGGGTGAAGATCACCAAGACTCTTATGCAAGGGAGGAGATAAAAGTAAAGGATAGGCCCTTCACAGAGGGAAGCAGAGGATGTCATGCGCTTTTATGGTTGGATGCACAAAATCTTAATGCGAAAGAACGTTACTTTATATTGCCACTTGTGATATGGACCTTTATTATGCAGTCCGTCACTTTGATTTCTTCCGTATCACATGATCGTATAAAGCTTATTTTCTCCCACACTAATAAGTCATACATATTTAGAGGGCAATTTTTATTGCTTTCACCGATGACAACTTACTTGAGGGATCTTACTCAATCCATAGGTAGGTATGGTGGACTCTCATGGCAATCTAGTTTAAGGGTGTTTGGAAGAACAAGTAAGTATCTCTACTTGGTGTAAGGAATTTGGCTAGTATCAGGGGGAAAGGCAAGCTCAATCATGTTGGATGATCCATGACAATATAATTTATCTCAGATGTAAGAAAACATCACCCATTACGTTGTCTTCCTTGTCCAATGTCAACTCTTTAGCATGTCATATTTTAATGAGTGCTCACAATCATAAAAGATGTCCAAGATAGTGTATTTATATGTAAAGACCTCTCTTTCTTTATTACTTCCTATTAATTGCAACAATGACCAAAACTATGTTTGTCAACTCTCAACAACTTTTAATCATCATACTCTTCCTATGTGAGCTCATTACTCTCCATAAGATCCATATGATCTCTTTGTTTCTTTTTATTTCTGCTCTTTTCTTTTATTCACTTAAGATCATGGCAAAATAATCAAGCCCTTGACACAAAACTAATCTTTATTATATATAGCTCACGGACTCGATTATATAGAAGGATCATAAAGCAAAAGTCACAACTATATCATACTAAAACTTTATGCTTGTAGATCACGATATTACCAAAAGGATCAAACTAAGAAAAATGGTAAAGATAAAAGTGATGGTGATACGATACTGGGGCAACTCCCCCAAGCTTGGCAGTTGCCAAGGGGAGTGCCCATACCCGATGCTCCGTTCTTCTTTGTTGGTGAAGAAGGTGATGGTTTTGTTGATGGCATAGGCTTCTTCCTTAATTTTTGCTTGAGGACATAATTTTGGTCCCTTAGGTCATCGATCTCCTGCTCCAGGCTCAGTATCTTTTTGCATAGTTCCTTCTTGTTTTCCTGCAAGAGGAGAAAAGGGATAAACTAGATCTTAGGTTTCTTTACTCTATCCGGGAGGCTTGACTTTTTGAACTCCACATGCATGTCCCCAGGTTGAGGTAATGGGACTTCATCTTCTTCTGAGCTCGTCTCCTCCTTCCCTTGGGTTCATAGTCCTCTTCTTCTTCTGTAGTCCAACCACAACGCCCCACATCCCCATAGACCTTAGGATCTGCAAGGTAATCAGCCACATAGCTTTCTGCTTCCGAATCGTGGGACAACATGTTGATCTAATCTGCAGCAGGACAGCTCGAAACAAAAACAGGAGATAATTGCTTGATACAGGGGTCAAAACCTTCGAGAGATTATATAATGAATTTTTACCGACCAAAATACGTAACGTGCAAGAAAACGGAGTCCGGAGAGCGCACGAGGTGCCCACGAGGTAGGGGGCGCGCCCAGGGGGGTAGGTCGCGCCCTCCACCCTCGTGTCCTTCCCGGACTGCTTCTTATTTTTCTATTTTTCTAAATATCCTAACACGGAAGAAAATTGCCATTAGAACTGTTTTGGACTCGGTTTACTTACCGTACCATATACCTATTCCTTTTTGGAGTCTGAAACATTCTGGAAAGTGTCCCTTATGTATTCCTCTGGGTTACGGTTTCAATAACATTGGTTTCAACACTTATAGGATTACCTGAGATATAATGTTTAATTCTTTGACCGTTCACCACCTTCGGATTTGTGCCTTCGAAGTTGTTGATTTTTATGGCACCAGAATGATGGACCTCCTCGATAATGTAAGGACCTTCCCATTTAGAGAGAAGTTTTCCTGCAAAAAATATTAAACGAGAGTTGTATATAAATACATAATCACCTACATTAAACTCACGCTTTTGTATTCTTTTGTCATGCCATCTTTTAACTTTTTCTTTAAATAATTTGGCATTGTCGTAGGCTTCGGTTCTCCATTCATTGAGTGAGCAAATGTCAAATAACCTCTTCTCACTGGCAAGTTTGAAATCATAGTTGAGCTTTTTAATAGCCCAATAAGCCTTATGTTCTAGTTCGAGAGGTAAGTGACATGCTTTTCCATAGACCATTTTATACGGAGACATACCCATAGGATTTTTATATGCAGTTACATAGGCCCATAATGCATCATCAAGTTTCTTGGACCAATTCTTTCTAGATCTATTAACAGTCTTTTGCAAAATTAATTTGAGCTCTCTATTACTCAATTCTACTTGTCCACTGGACTGTGGGTGATAAGGAGATGCAATGCTATGATTAACATCATATTTAGCAAGCATTTTACGGAAAGCACCATGAATAAAATGTGAACCACCATCAGTCATTAAATATCTAGGGACTCCAAACCTTGGAAAAATAACTTCTTTAAGCATCTTAATAGAGGTGTTATGATCAACACTACTAGTTGGAATAGCTTCTACCCACTTAGTAACGTAATCAACAACAACTAAAATATGTGTGTATCCATTGGAGGCAGGAAAGGGTCTCATATAATCAAAGCCCCAAACATCACATGGTTCAATAACAAGTGAATAATTCATAGGCATTTCTTGACGTCTACTAATATTACCAATTCTTTGGCATTCATCACAACATACAACAAACATACGAGCATCCTTGAAGAGAGTATGCCAATAAAAACTGGATTGCAATACCTTATGTGCAGTTCCATCTCCAGTGTGGTGACCTCCATAAGCTTCGGAGTGAAACTTGCGTCGGATCTGTTCCCGTTCATGCTCAGGTATACAGTGTCTAATAACACCATCTACTCCTTCTTTATAAAGATGTGGCTCATCCCAAAAGTAATATCTCAAATCATAGAAAAACTTTTTCTTTTGCTGGTATGTGAAACTAGGTGGTATAAAGTTAGCAACAATATAATTAGCATAATCAGCATACCATGGAGCAGCATGAGAAGCATTTATGACATTTAATTGTTGATCAGGAAAGCTATCATCAATAGGTAGTGGGTCATCAAGAACATTCTCTAGCCTAGACAAGTTCTCTGCAACGGGGTTCTCAACTCCCTTTCTATCAATAATATGCAAATCAAATTCTTGTAGCAAGAAAAGCCATCTTATGAGTCTAGGTTCAACATCTTTCTTTTCCATAAGATATTTAATAGCAGCATGATCCGTGTGAATAGTTACTTTAGAATCAACAATATAAGGTCTAAACTTATCACAAGCAAATACAACTGCTAAGAATTCTTTTTCAGCAGTAGCATAATTTCTCTGGGCATTGTCTAGAGTTTTACTAGCATATTGAATACAATTTAATTTCTTATCAACTATTTGCCCTAGAACAAAACCTACAGCATAATCACTAGCATCACACATAATTTCAAAGGGTAAATTCCAATTAGGTGGTTGTACAATAGGTGCAGAGACAATGCTTTATTAAGTATTTCAAATGCTTCTACCCAACCATCATAGAAAACAAATGTTATATCTTTTTGTAATAAATTAGTCAGAGGCCGAGAAGTTTTTGAGAAGTCCTTAATGAACCTCCTATACAAACCGGCGTGACCAAGGAAACTTCTTATACTTTTCAATAGCGCCAACCTTAGCTTTACCAACTTCAATAGCATCAACCTTAGCTTTACCAACTTCAATACCTCTTTAAGAAACTTTATGCCCCAAGACAATACCTTCATTAACCATAATGGGGCACTTATCCCAATTCAAGACAAGGTTAGTTTCTTCACATCTCTGCAAAACTCGCTCAAGGTTGCTTAAGCAATCATCAAAAGAGGATCCATATACGGAGAAATCGTCCATGAAAACCTCACAAATCTTTTCACAAAAGTCAAAGAATATAGCCATCATGCATCTTTGGAAGGTAGCAGGTGCATTACATGAACCAAAAGGCATATGGCTATAAGCAAAATTACCGAACGAGCAAGTAAAATTGGTCTTAGATTGATCATCAGCTGACACAGGTTTTGAGAGAAACCAGAATAACCATCTAGAAAGCAAAAATGTGTATGTTTGGATAATATTTCTAGCATTTGATCCATAAAAGGTAAGGGGTAATGATCTTTTTTACTAGCCTTATTTAATTTGCGGAAATTAATTACCATCCTATAACCTATAATAATTCTTTGCGGAATCAATTCATCTTTATCATTAGGAATGACAGTAATACCTCCCTTTTTAGGGACATAATGGACAAGACTTACCCACTGACTATCAGCAACGGGATAAATTATACCTGCCTCCAGGAGCGTTAGTATTTCCTTTCTTACCACTTCTTTCATCTTAGGATTCAGCCGTCGTTGGTGATCATGAACTGGTTTGGCATCTTTCTCCAAATTTATTTTGTGTTGACATAGTGTGGGACTAATGCCCTTAAGATCATCGAGAGTATATCCAATAGCAGAACGGTGCTTCTTCAGAGTTTTCAATAATCTCTCTTCTTCATGCTCTGAAAGGTTAGCACTAATAATAACATGATATATCTTTTTCTCATCAAGATAAGCATATTTAAGAGTATTAGGTAACGGTTTGAACTCAAACACGGGATCAACCTTGGGTAGAGGAGGATCCCCTAGGATTTCGACTGGCAAATTGTGTTTCAAGATGTGTTCCTGTTTAAAGAATACTTCATCTATTTCCCTTCTTTCATTCATAAACATATCATTTTCGTGGTCTAGCAAATATTGTTCTAAAGGATCACTAGGAGGCACGGCAATAGAAGCAAGACCAATAATTTCATCTTTACTAGGCAATTCCTCTTCATGGTGTTGTCTATGAAATTTAGAGAAATTAAACTCATGAGACATATCACCTAAACCAATAGTAACAACATCCTTTTCGCAATCTATCCTAGCATTAACTGTGTTCCAGAAGGGTCTACCAAATATAATGGGACAAAAGCTATATTGTGGGGAACCAAGAACAAGAAAATCAGCAGGATATTTAGTTTTTCCACACAAGACTTCAACATCTCTAACAATTCCAATTGGTGAGATAGTATCTCTATTGGCAAGTTTATTCGTGACATCAATATCTTCTATCTCAGCAGGTGCAATATCATGCATAATTTCTTTGTATATGTCACGAGGTACAGCACTAGTGCTGGCACCCATGGGTCCATCATAACAATGATCTCCTAATTTAACAGAAAAAACAGGCGTGCCTACCATGGGTCCATGTTTATCTTTAGCACAAGGTTTAGCAATTATAGCAGTTTCATCACAGAAATAAATAACATGCCCATCAATATTATCAGCCAAGAGATCCTTAACAATAGCAATATTAGGTTCAACTTTAAGTTTCTCAGGATGTGTATAGCTTCTAATGTTGCTTTCACGAACCATAGTTGAAGCTTTAGCATGATCTTTTATCCTAATAGGAAAAGGTGGTTCCTCAACATAAGTGTCACATCCCTAGTTCTGGTATGACCTAGACTAGCTAGTCATGTGTGTTGGAAATATGCCCTAGAGGCAGTAATACATTGGTTATTATTATATTTCCTTGTTCATTATAATCGTTTATTATCCATGCTAGAATTGTATTGATAGGAAACTCAGATACATGTGTGGATACATAAACAACAACATGTCCCTAGTAAGCCTCTAGTTGACTAGCTCGTTGATCAATAGATGGTTACGGTTTCCTGACCATGGACATTGGATGTCGTTGATAACGGGATCACATCATTAGGAGAATGATGTGATGGACAAGACCCAATCCTAAGCCTAGCACAAAGATCGTGTAGTTCGTATGCTAAAGCTTTTCTAATGTCAAGTATCATTTCCTTAGACCATGAGATTGCGCAACTCCAGGATACCGTAGGAGTGCTTTGGGTGTGCCAAGCGTCACAACGTAACTGGGTGGTTATAAAGGTACACTACAGGTATCTCCGAAAGTGTCTGTTGGGTTGGCACGAATCGAGACTGGGATTTGTCACTCCGTGTAAACAAAGAGGTATCTCTGGGCCCACTCGATAGAACATCATCATAATGTGCACAATGTGACCAAGGAGTTGATCACGGGATGATGTGTTACGGAACGAGTAAAGAGACTTGCCGGTAACGAGATTGAACAAGGTATCGCGATACCGATGATCGAATCTCGGGCAAGTACAATACCGCTGGACAAAGGGAATTGAATACGGGATTGATTGAATCCTCGACATGGTGGTTCATCCGATGAGATCATCGTGGAACATGTGGGAGCCAACATGGGTATCCAGATCCCGCTATTGGTTATTGGCTGGAGAGTTGTCTTGGTCATGTCTGCATGGTTCCCGAACCCGTAGGGTCTACACACTTAAGGTTCGATGACGCTAGGGTTATTAGGAAGACTTGTATGTGATTACCGAATGTTGTTCGGAGTCTCGGATGAGATCCCGGACGTCACGAGGAGTTCCGGAATGGTCCGGAGGTAAAGATTTATATACGGAAAGTTGTTGTTCGGGTTCCGGGAAAAGTTCGGTTTTTTCCGGTATTGTACCGGGAAGCTTCCGGAGGATTCCGGAGGGGTCTGGAAGTCCAGAAAATGTTCCACCACGTCCAATACAGCAGCATGGGCTGTAGGGGGCGCCCTAACCTTAATGGGCCAAGGGCACCAGCCCCCCCAAGGCCCATGCGCATGGGAGTGGGGAAACCCTAAGGGGGAGGGCCTCCACTTGACTTGGGAGGCACTCCTCCCCCCCTTGGCCGCCGCCCCTAACCCTAGATGGGATCTAGGGGGGCGGCCCCCTCTCTCCCCACCTATAAATAGTGGAGGGGTGGGAGGGCGGCCACACCCTTGAGGCTGGCGCAGCCCCTCCCCTCCAATACCTCTCCTCCTCCGCGTGAGCTTGGCGAAGCCCTGCCGGAGAATTGCCACTCCATCACCACCACGCCGTCGTGCTGCTGTTGGACTCTCTTCCTCAAACTCTCCCTCCTCCTTGCTGGATCAAGGCGTGGGAGACGTCTCCGTTCCGTACGTGTGTTGAATGTGGAGGTGTCGTCCGTTCGGCGCTAGTATCATAGGTGATTTGGATCATGAAGAGTACGACTCCATCAACCCCGTTCACTTGAACGCTTCTGCTTAGCGATCTACAAGGGTATGTAGATGCACTCTCCTTCCCCTCGTTGCTAGATTACTCCATAGATTGATCTTGGTGATGCATAGAAAATTTTAAATTTCTGGTACGATCCCCAACATCGTGTTCATGGGGAGGCAACGGAATGCGTCGTGTTCATCGGGAGGGCTTGGATGGAAAATGCGATGGAAACGAGGCCTGGCGTACCGCAGAATGGAGGAAACGGCCTTGTGTTCGACCGGCCACGTTCGAAACGGGATCCTGTTCATCGGGAGGGTTCTGGCGTACCGCAAAACGGAGGAAACGGACCTCCTACGGTCGAAACGGGGGACCTCCTACGGTCGAAACGGGGGTCCTGTTGATCGGGAGGGGTGTGGCGTACCGCAAAACGGAGGAAACGGACTTGTGTTGGAGTGCTACGGTCGAAACGGGGGTCCTGTTCAACGGGAGGGGTTTGGCTTACCGCAAAACGAGACTCCACGGGATACTGTTCATCTCCACCGTCGACCTCCTCCAGCCTCCATGGGCTCCTGTTCATCCAGCCTCCACGGGCACCTATTCATCCAGCCTCCACCGTGTGCTACTCCACCAGCTACTGTTCAACCACCCCTCCACCGTCTACTGTTCATCCAGCCCTCCACACCACGGGGTCCTGTTCAACCACCCCTCCACGGGCACCCCTCCACCGTCTACTGTTCATCCAGCCCTCCACACCACGGGGTCCTGTTCAACCACCCCTCCACCGTCTACTGTTCATCCA
>NC_041388.1:447564964-447581021 GCF_002162155.2 Triticum dicoccoides | reverse complement strand
ACGCTCACTATTCATCCCATCAATCGGATTTAGTTAGCAGCAGTAGCGAAGGAATCGCTCGATCGGGTTCAGTTAACAGCCATCGATCGATCGCTCGGGTTCAGTAACGCGTAGCCTGCAGTGCAATCGCTCGGGTTCAGTTAGAGCCCAACGCCTCGCTCGGATTCAGTTAGAGCCAACGCCTCGCACACAGGCGCGTACATGTCCGAGAGAAACGCGCATGGCTCGTCCCCCGACCTCCCACCGTAACCGGGAACTCCCTGAAATTTTCCTCCCCCTCGCTTCTACCACGGTTTTTTCCGTCATGAACGGCCCAAAGAATGTCATGCAGCTGCGTCTCCGGCCCGCCCAGGACGAAAAGCCCATTTTCTGTCATGATTTTTTGTCATAGAAGTAGGAGCCCACCACATCTATGATGATACCGGGTTTTGTCACAATTATCGTCATAGAAGTGTCATATGTATGACAGAAAAAAAATTCGTTCGGCCCAAAATGTCATGGATGTATCTTTTTTGTGTTGTATGGTGTTGATGTAGAAGCCATCCATGATCGATGCCCCCTCCGGCGGAGCTCCGGAAGAGGCCCCAAGATGGGATCTCGTCGATATAGAAAGTTGCGGTGGTGGAATTAGGGTTTTGGCTCCGTATCTGATCGTTTGGGGGTACGTAGGTATATATAGGAGGAAGGAGTACGTCGGTGGAGTAACAGGGGGCCCACAAGGGTGGAGGGCACGCCTGGGGGGGGGTAGGTGCGCCCCCTACCTCGTGGCCTCCTCTTTTGTGTCTTGACGTAGGGTCCAACTCTCATGGGTCTTGTTCGTTGAGAAAATCACGTTCCCGAAGGTTTCATTCCGTTTGGACTCTGTTTGATATTCCTTTTCTTCGAAACCCTAAAACAGGCAAAAAACAACAATTCTGGTCTGGGCCTCCGATTAATAGGTTAGTCCGAAAAATAATATAAAAGTGGATAATAAAGCCCAATAATGTCCAAAACAGTAGATAAATAGCATGGAGCAATCAAAAATTATAGATACGTTGGAGACGTATCATTCCCTTGAAGTGGTCTTTTGATTTCTTTCGCTAATGGAGCTCACGAGATTTCTACTTTAAATTTTGTGTTGTGAAGTTTTCAAGTTTTGGGTAAAGATTTGATGCATTATGGAACAAGGAGTGGCAAGAGCCCAAGCTTGGGGGTGCCCATGGCACCCCCAAGATGATCTAAGGACACCTAAAAGCCAAAGCTTGGGGATGCCCTGGAAGGCATCCCCTCTTTTCGTCTAATTCTATCGGTAACTTTAATTGGACCTATATTTTTATTCACCACATGATATGTGTTTTTCTTGGAGCGTCTTGTATTATTTGAGTCTTTATTTGTTAGTTTACCACAATCATCCTTGCTGTAAACACCTTTTGAGAGAGCCATACATGATTTGGAAGGTAGCAGGTCCATATACGGAGAAATCGTCCATGAAAACCTCACAAATCTTTTCAGAAAAGTCAAAGAATATAGCCATCATGCATCTTTGGAAGGTAGCAGGTGCATTACATGAACCAAAAGGCATATGGCTATAAGCAAAATTACCAAACGAGCAAGTAAAATTGGTCTTAGATTGATCATCAGCTGACACAGGTTTTGAGAGAAACCAGAATAACCATCTAGAAAGCAAAAATGTGTATGTTTGGATAATCTTTCTAGCATTTGATCAATAAATGGTAAGGGGTAATGATCTTTTTTACTAGCCTTACTTAATTTGCGGAAATTAATTACCATCCTATAACCTATAATAATTCTTTGCGGAATCAATTCATCTTTATCATTAGGAATGACAGTAATACCTCCCTTTTTAGGGACACAATGGACAAGACTTACCCACTGACTATCAGCAACGGGATAAATTATACCTGCCTCCAGGAGCGTTAGTATTTCCTTTCTTACCACTTCTTTCATCTTAGGATTCAGCCGTCGTTGGTGATCATGAACTGGTTTGGCATCTTTCTCCAAATTTATTTTGTGTTGACATAGTGTGGGACTAATGCCCTTAAGATCATCGAGAGTATATCCAATAGCAGAACGGTGCTTCTTCAGAGTTTTCAATAATCTCTCTTCTTCATGCTCTGAAAGGTTAGCACTAATAATAACATGATATATCTTTTTCTCATCAAGATAAGCATATTTAAGAGTATTAGGTAACGGTTTGAACTCAAACACGGGATCAACCTTGGGTAGAGGAGGATCCCCTAGGATTTTGACTGGCAAATTGTGTTTCAGGATGTGTTCCTGTTTAAAGAATACTTCATCTATTTCCCTTCTTTCATTCATAAACATATCATTTTCATGGTATAGCAAATATTGTTCTAAAGGATCACTAGGAGGCATGGCAATAGAAGCAAGACCAATAATTTCATCTTTACTAGGCAATTCCTCTTCATGGTGTTGTCTATGAAATTTAGAGAAATTAAACTCATGAGACATATCATCTAAACCAATACTAACAACATCCTTTTCGCAATCTATCCTAGCATTAACTGTGTTCAAGAAGGGTCTACCAAATATAATGGGACAAAAGCTATATTGTGGGGAACCAAGAACAAGAAAATCAGCAGGATATTTAGTTTTTCCACACAAGACTTCAACATCTCTAACAATTCCAATTGGTGAAATAGTATCTCTATTGGCAAGTTTATTCGTGACATCAATATCTTCTATCTCAGCAGGTGCAATATCATGCATAATTTCTTTGTATAAGTCACGAGGTATAGCACTAGCGCTGGCACCCATATCACATAAGCCATCATAACAATGATCTCCTAATTTAACAGAAAAAACAGGCGTGCCTACCATGGGTCCATGTTTATCTTTAGCACAAGGTTTAGCAATTCTAGCAGTTTCATCACAGAAATAAATAACATGCCCAACAATATTATCAGCCAAGAGATCCTTAACAATAGCAATATTAGGTTCAACTTTAAGTTTCTCAGGATGTGTATAGCTTCTAATGTTGCTTTTACGAACCATAGTTGAAGCTTTAGCATGATCTTTTATCCTAATAGGAAAAGGTGGTTTCTCAACATAAGTGTCACATCCCTAGTTCTGGTATGACCTAGACTAGCTAGTCATGTGTGTTGGAAGTATGCCCTAGAGGAAGTAATACATTGGTTATTATTATATTTCCTTGTTCATGATAATCGTTTATTATCCATGCTAGAATTGTATTGATAGGAAACTCAGATACATGTGTGGATACATAGACAACAACATGTCCATAGTAAGCCTCTAGTTGACTAGCTCGTTGATCAATAGATGGTTACGGTTTCCTGACCATGGACATTGGATGTCGTTGATAACGGGATCACATCATTAGGAGAATGATGTGATGGACAAGACCCAATCCTAAGCCTAGCACAAAGATCGTGTAGTTCGTATGCTAAAGCTTTTCTAATGTCTAGTATCATTTCCTTAGACCATGAGATTGTGCAACTCCCGGATACCGTAGGAGTGCTTTGGGTGTGCCAAACGTCACAACGTAACTGGGTGGCTATAAAGGTACACTACAGGTATCTCTGAAAGTGTCTGTTGGGTTGGCACAAATCCAGACTGGGATTTGTCACTCCGTGTAAACAGAGAGGTATCTCTGGGCCCACTCGGTAGGACATCATCATAATGTGCACAATGTGACCAAGGAGTTGATCACGGGATGATGTGTTATGGAACGAGTAAAGAGACTTGCCGGTAACGAGATTGAACAAGGTATCGGATACCGACGATCGAATCTCGGGCAAGTACAATACCGCTGGACAAAGGGAATTGTATACGAGATTGATTGAATCCTCGACATTGTGGTTCATCCGATGAGATCATCGTGGAACATGTGGGAGCCAACATGGGTATCCAGATCCCGCTGTTGGTTATTGGCCGGAGAGTTGTCTCGGTCATGTCTGCATGCTTCCCGAACCCGTAGGGTCTACACACTTAAGGTTCGAGGATGCTAGGGTTATAGGGAAAGTATGTACGCAGTTCTGAATGTTGTTCGAAGTCCCGGATGAGATCCCGGACGTCACGAGGAGTTCCGGAATGGTCCGGAGGTAAAGATTGATATATAGGAATTATAGTTTTGGCGACCGGAAGTGTTCCGGGTATCACCGGTAGTGTACCGGGACCACCGGAGGGGTCCGGAGGTCCACCGGGTGGGGCCACCAGCCCCGGAGGCATACATGGGCCAATAGTGGGAAGGGACCAGCCCCTAGGTGGGCTGGGGTGCCTCCCCTCCATGGCCCATGCTCCTGGAGAGAAGAGGGGGCAAACCCTAAGGGCAGATGGGCCCTAAGGCCCATGCCTCGTGTGCCTCCCTCTCGCCCCACTTGGCCGCCACCACAGATGGGGATCTAGGGCTGCCGCCACCCCTAGGGAGGAAACCCTAGGTGGGGGCGCAGCCCTCCCTCTGCCCTTATATATAGTGGAGGAAAAGGGGCAGCCCAACACATGAAGTTCCTCCCCTGTTGGCGCAGCCCTACCCCTCTCCCTCCTCGTCTCTCATAGTGCTTGGCGAAGCCCTGCTGGAGTCCCGCGCTCCTCCACCACCACCACGCCGCCGTGCTGCTGCTGGATGGAGTCTTCCCCAACCTCTCCTTCTCCCCTTGCTGGATCAAGGCGTAGGAGACTTCACCGGGCTGTACGTGTGTTGAACGCGGAGGTGCCGTCCGTTCGGCGCTAGGATCATCGGTGATTTGGATCACGACGAGTACGACTCCATCGACCCCGTTCACTTGAACGCTTCCGCTTAGCGATCTACAAGGGTATGTAGATGCACTCTCCTTCCCCTCGTTGCTAGATTACTCCATAGATTGATCTTGGTGATGCGTAGAAAATTTTAAATTTCTACTACGATCCCCAACAGTGGCATCATGAGCTAGGTCTATGCGTAGTTTCTATGCACGAGTAGAACACAAGTTGTTGTGGGCGTCGATTTTGTCAATTTACTTGCCGTTACTAGTATTATCTTGATTCGGCGGCATCGTGGGATGAAGCGGCCCGGACCGACCTTACACGTACTCTTACGTGAGACTGGTTCCACCGACTGACATGCACTAGTTGCATAAGGTGGCTAGCGGCTGTCTGTCTCTCCCACTTTAGTCGGGTCGGATTCAATGAAAAGGGTCCTTATGAAGGGTAAATAGAAATTGGCATATCACGTTGTGGTTTTTTGCATAGGTAAGAAACGTTCTTGCCAGAAACCTATAGCAGCGACGTAAAAACTTGCAACAACAATTAGAGGACGTCTAACTTGTTTTCGCAGCATATGCCTTATGATGCGATATGGACAAAAGGATGTGATGAATGATATATGTGATGTATGAGATTGATCATGTTCTTGTAATAGGAATCACGACTTGCATGTCGATGAGTATGACAACCGGCAGGAGCCATAGGAGTTGTCTTAATTTATTTATGACCTGCGTGTCAACATAAACATCATGTAATTACTTTACTTTATTGCTAAAGCGTTAGCGATAGTAGTAGAAGTAATAGATGACGAGACAACTTCAAGAAGACACGATGATGGAGATCATGATGATGGAGATCATGGTGTCATGCCGGTGACAACGATGATCATGGAGCCCCGAAGATGGAGATCAAACGGAGCAAAATGATATTGGCCATATCATGTCACTATTTGATTGCATGTGATGTTTATCATGTTTTACATCTTATTTGCTTAGAACGACGGTAGCTTAAATAAGATGATCCCCCGTAATAATTTCAAGAATGTGTTCCCCCTAACTATGCACCATTGCGAAGGTTCATTGTTTCGAAGCACCACGTGATGACCGGTGTGACAGATTATAACGTTCGAGTACAACGGGTGTAAGCCGGATTTACACACGCAATACACTTAGGTTGACTTGACGAGCCTACCATGTACAGTCATGGCCTTGGAACACGGAAGACTGAAAGGTCGAGCATGAGTCGTATAGAAGATACGATCAACATGAAGATGGTCACCGATGTTGGCTAGTCCGTCTCACATGATGATCGGACACGGCCTAGTCAATTCGGATCATGTTTCACTTAGATGACTAGAGGGATGTCTATCTGAGTGGGAGTTCATTAAATAATTTGATTAGATGAACTCAATTATCATGAACATAGTCTAAACTGTCTTTGCAAATATGTTGTAGATGAATAGCTCACGTTGTAGCTCCCTGTTTCAATACGTTCCTAGAGAAAGATTAAGTTGAAATATATTGTAAGCAATGATGCGGACTAGGTCCGTAGTCCGAGGAGTGTCCTCACTGCTACACAGAAGGCTTACGTCTTTGATGCACCGCTCGATGTGCAAACCCCTACAACATCGTCTGTGGATGTTGTAAACACCTGACAGACACATCCTGATGACTACTTGATAGTTTAGTTCACCATACTTTACGGCTTATAATCGGGATTCCAATGACGTTTTTGAACGCCATAGAACATATGAGTTGTTCCAAGAGCTGAAATTGGGATTTCAGGCTCATGCCCGTTTTGAGAGGTGTGAGACCTCTGACAAGTTCTTTTGCCAACAAGATGGAGGAGAATAGCTCAGCTAGTGAGCATGTGCTCAGAATGTCTGGGTGCTACAATCACTTAAATCAAGTGGGAGTTAAACTTCCAGATAAGATAGTGATTGATAGAGTTCTCTAGCCACTATCACTAAGCTACTAGATCTTCGTGATGAACTATGACATGCAAGGGATGGAGATGATCCCGGAGCTATTCGCGGTGCTTAAGACCGCAAAAGGTAGAAATCAAGAAGGATCATCAAGTGTTGACGGTTTAACAAGACCACTGGTTTCACGAAGGGAAAGGGCTAGAAGGGAAACTTCATGGATGGCAAACGAGTTGCCGCTCCAGTGAAGGATCCCAAGGTTGAACCCAAACTGAGACTAAGTGCTTCTATTGTAAGGGGAACGGTCACTGGTAGCGGAATTACCCCAAATGAATGGTAGATAAGAAGGCTGGCAACTTCAACAAAGTATATACGTGTTATTAATGTGTACCTCACTAGTACTCCTGGTAGCACCTGGGTATTGGATACCGGTTCAGTTGCTATTATTTGTGACTTGAAGCAAAAGCTACGGACTAAACAGAGACTGGCTAAGGGCGAGGTGACGATGTGTGTTGGAAGTGTTTCCAAAGTTGATGAGATCACCATCGCACGCTCCATCTGCCTTCGGGATTAGTATTGAACCTAGATAAATGTTCTCAGGTGTCTACGTTGAGCATGAATATGATTAGATCATGTTCATTGCAATACGGTTATACATTTAAGTTAGAGAATAATGGTTATTCTGTTTACATGAATAGGACCTTTCATGGTCATGCACCCTATGTGAATGGTTCATTGAATCTCGGTCGTGGTAATACACGTGTTCACGCCAAAAGATGTAGAGTTAATAATGATAGTACCACTTTCTCGTGGCACTGCCGCTTAGGTCATATTGGCGTAAGATGCATGAAGACACTCCATATCAATGGATGTTTGGAGTCACTTGATTTTGAATCGCTTGACACATGCGAGCCATGCCTCATGGGCAGGATGACTAAGACCCCGTTTTCAGGTACAATGAAACGGGCAAGTGACTTGTTGGAAATCATACATGCTGATGCGTGTGATCCAATGAGAATTGAAGCGTGCGGTGGATATCGCTATTTTCTCATCTTCACTGACGATTAGAGTAGATATAGGTATATTTACTTAATGAAGCACAAGTCTGAAACGTTTGAAAAGTTCAAGCGATTTCAGAGTGAAGTTAAGAATCATCATAACAAGAAGATCAAATTCCTATGATCTGATCAATGTGAATTTCTGAGTTATGAGTTTGGCAAACATTTAAGACATTGTGGAATTGTTTCACAGTTGAAGCCACCTGGAACACCACAGCGTAATGGTGTGTCCGGACGTCGTAATTGAGCCTTATGAGATATGGTGCGATCTATGATGTATCTTACCAATCTACCGCTATTATTTTGAGGTTATGCGTTAGAGACAGCTGCATTCACTTTAGATAGGACACCATATAAGTCCGTTGAGACGACGTCGTATGAACATTGGTTTGGCAAGAAACCGAAGTTGTCGTTTCTTAATTTTGGGGCTGCGATGCTTAAGGCTTCAGCCGGAGAAGCTAGAACCCAAAGCGGACAAACACATCTTCATAGGATACCCAAAGGTTACAGTTGGGTATACCTTCTATCTCAGATCTGAGGGAAAATTGTTTGTCGCTAAGAACGGGTCCTTTCTCGAGAAGGAGTTTCTCTCGAAAGAATTGAGTGGGAGGAAGATAGAACTTGATGAGGTTGTCGAACCCTCACTTCAATCGGAGAGTAGTGCAACACAGAAAGATGTTTCTGTGGAACCTACGACTGTTGAAGAGGAAACTAATGATAGTGATCATGAAGTTTCGGATCAAGTTGATATCAAACTAAGGATATGTACTACTCCTGAGTGGTATGGTGATCCTGTCTTAGATGTCATGTTGTTGGACAACAATGAACCTATGAACTATGGAGAAGCGATGGTGGGCCCGTATTTCGACAAATGGTTAGAAGCCATGAAATCCGAGATAGGATCCATGTATCAGAACAAAGTGTGGACTTTGGTGGACTTGCCCGTTGATCGGCAAGCCATTGAGATAAATGGATCTTTAAGAAGAAGACAGACGTGGGCGGTAATGTTACCGTCTATGAAGCTTGACTTGTGGGAAAGTGTCTTTTCACAAGTTCAAGGAGTTGACTACAATGAGAATTTCTCACCCATAGCGATGCTTAATTCCGTCGGAATGATGTTAGCATTAGCTGTATTTTTCGATTATGAAATCTTACCGATGGATGTCAAAACAAGTTTTCTTACCAAGTTTTCGTAAGAAAAGTTGTATGTGATACAATAAAAGGTTTTGTCGATCCTCAGGATGCTAAAAGGTATGCTGGCTCCAGCAATCCTTCTATGGACTAGAGCAAGCATCTCGGAATCGGAATATATGTTTTGATGGAGTGATCAAAGCTTTTAGGTTTATACAATGTTTGCTAGAAATTTGTATTTACAAGAAAGTGAGTGGGAGCACTACAACATTTTTGATAAGTATATGCGGATGACATATTGTTGATCCGAAATGATGTAGAATTTCTGGAATGCATAAACGGTTGTTTGAAGAGTGATTTTCAAAGGAAGACCTGGATAAAGCTGCTTACATATTGGGCATCAGGATCTATAGAAATAGATCAAGACGCCTGATGATACTTTCAAAGAATGCACACACCTTGACATGTTTTTGAAGGAGTTCAAAATATATCAGTCAAAGAAGGGGTTCTTACCTGAGTTGTAAGGTGTGAAGTTGAGTAAGACTCAAAGCTTGACCATGGCAGAAGAAAGAGGAAGGACGAAGGTCGTCCCCTATGCTCTTGTCATATGCTCTATACGGTATGCCATGCTGAGTACCGCACCTGATGTGTGCCTTGCCACATCTTTTGCAAGAGGGTACAAAGGTGATCGAGGAATGGATCACCAGATAGCAGTCAAAATTGTCCTTAGAGGAATAAGGAAATGTTTCTCGGTTATGGAGGTGATAAAGAGTTTGACACAAAGAGTTACGTCGATGCAAGCTTAACACCTATCTGGATAGCTCTGAGTAGAGATACCGGATACGTATAATGGAGCAACAATTTGGAATAGCTCCAAGTGGAACATGGTAGCATCATCTACGATATGACATAAAGTTTTGCGAAGTACATAGGGATCTGAATATGGCAAGACCGGTTGACTACAACCTCTCTCACAAGCATAACATGATCAAACCCAGAACTCTTTGAGTGTTTATCACATACTGATGTGAACTAGATCATTGAGTCTAGTTGACTCTTGGATGTTGGTCACATGGCGATGTGACCTGTGAGTGTTAATCACATGGAGATGTGAACTAGATTATTGACTCTAGTGCAAGTGGGAGACTGTTGGAAATATGCCCTAGAGCCAATAATAAATTGGTTATTATTATATTTCCTTGTTCATGATAATCGTTTATTATCCATGCTAGAATTGTATTGATAGGAAACTCAGATACATGTGTGGATACATAGACGACAACATGTCCCTAGTAAGCCTCTAGTTGACTAGCTCGTTGATCAATAGATGGTTACGGTTTCCTGACCATGGACATTGGATGTCGTTGATAACGGGATCACATCATTAGGAGAATGATGTGATGGACAAGACCCAATCCTAAGCCTAGCACAAAGATCGTGTAGTTCGTATGCTAAAGATTTTCTAATGTCAAGTATCATTTCCTTAGACCATGAGATTGTGCAACTCCCGGATACCGTAGGAGTGGTTTGGGTGTGCCAAACATCACAACATAACTGGGTGGCTATAAAGGTACACTACAGGTATCTCCGAAAAAGTGTCTGTTGGGTTGGCATGAATCGAGACTGGGATTTGTCACTCCGTGTAAACGGAGAGGTATCTCTGGGCCCACTCAGTAGGACATCATCATAATGTGCACAATGTGACCAAGGAGTTGATCACGGGATGATGTGTTACGGAATGAGTAAAGAGACTTGCGGGTAACGAGACTGAACAAGGTATCGGATACCGACGATCGAATCTCGGGCAAGTACAATACCGCTAGACAAAGGGAATTGTATACAGGATTGATTGAATCCACGACATCATGGTTCATCCGATGAGATCATCATGGACCATGTGGGAGCCAACATGGGTATCCAGATCCTGCTGTTGGTTATTGGCCGGAGAGTTGTCTCGGTCATGTCTGCATGGTTCCCGAACCCGTAGGGTCTACACACTTAAGGTTCGATGACGCTAGGGTTATAGGGAAAGTATGTACGAGGTTACCGAATGTTGTTCGGAGTGCCGGATGAGATCCCGGACGTCACGAGGAGTTCTGGAATGGTCCGGAGGTAAAGATTGATATATAGGAAGTATGGTTTTAGCCACCGGAAGTGTTCCGGGCATCACCGGTAGTGTACCGGGACGACTGGAGGGGTCCGGGGGGTCACCAGCCCCGAAGGCATACATGGGCCAATAGTGGGAAGGGACCAGCCCATAGGTGGGCTGGTGCGTCTCCCCATCAAGGCCCATGTGCCTGGAGAGAAGAGGGGGCAAACCCTAAGGGCAGATGGGCCCTAAGGCCCATTCCTGGTGCGCCTCCCTCTCCCCCCCACTTGGCCGCCACCCTAGATGGGGATCTAGGGCTGCCGCCACCCCTAGGGAGGAAACCCTAGGTGGGGGCGCAGCCCTCCCTCTCCCCTTATATATAGTGGAGGCAAAGGGGCAGCCCAACACATGAAGTTCCTCCCCTGTTGGCGCAGCCCTACCCCTCTCCCTCCTCGTCTCTCATAGTGCTTGGCGAAGCCCTGCTGGAGTCCCGCGCTCCTCCACCACCACCACGCCGTCGTGCTACTGCTGGATGGAGTCTTCCCCAACCTCTCCTTCTCCCCTTGCTAGATCAAGGCGTAGGAGACGTCACCGGGCTGTACGTGTGTTGAACGCGGAGGTGCCGTCCGTTTGGCGCTAGGATCATCGGTGATTTGGATCACGACGAGTACGACTCCATCAACCCCGTTCCCTTGAACGCTTTTGCTTAGCGATCTACAAGGGTATGGAGATGCACTCTCCTTCCCCTCGTTGCTAGATTACTCCATAGATTGATCTTGGTGATGCGTAGAAAATTTTAAATTTCTGCTACGATCCCCAACAATGTGTGCATCATGTTTAAATTTTATTTAAATTTGAATTGGGGATTTGTGAAACCCTCAGAAATCATTTCTGGAAATAACCCAGATAAAAATTCCTCCAAAAAGGTCCAAGAAAATGTTCATGTTGCTCCCTAAAAATATTGGTCAGAGGTAAATTGAAACCAATATTTTATTGAGCTCATAAATATTTATTTTTGCCATTTGGAATTAATGCAATACTTATTTGCATTGGATATATATATATATATGTTATATATTTTATATATGTCCAAAAATTATGCTAGTTGATGAGCAGCTCTGGAATAATACCACTAGCTCCTACAAAAATTGGCATAAGTAGATAAATTAGTTTGGTATTGTTTTTAAATCAAACAAACACCAGAAAAATAGAAAAGGAAACAAAAGGGGAGAAAACCCACCTGCACTTACCTCCATGTGTAGCCTGGCCTGGCCCAATGGCCCAACAGGCCGGCCCAGCCGACTGGCCAGTGCCAGTCGTCCCCTTCCTCGCGCCACGAGGACAGGGGCACGCGCTCGCCGCGCGCGGCCATGCGCCCGGTCACCTCCTGCCTACCAGTTCCCCCCCTCGTCACTTTGGATGCCCCGCGCGACGCCACGCGCCGCCCCAGACCTCTCTCACTCTCTCATGTTGTCCCTCCTCCCCTGGATCTCTCCCTCTCCTCGGACCGAACGCGCCCGTCGCCGCCGCTCGCCGTTGCCGCGCCAATCGCCACGGCCTCGCCCCTCCGTCGAGTCCACAAGATCCGCCACGTCTCCGTCTACCTCTCCGTCGAGCCACGTGCCTCGTCTTCATCTCCGGCCGCTGTGGATCCCCATCGCCGTCAAGCCCACCGAGATCGTTGTGATCTCCTGCTCCTTTTCCCTCTCTCCGTTTAGCCGTTCGCGCCGTAGCCCCGTCTACCACCGCGCCCGCGAGCACCTCGCCGCCGTCCATGTCGCCGTCGTCGTTCTAGCCCGCGACCAAACCAAGCGCGTCACCGTGCTCCTGGTGATGCCAAGAGGCCGTAGAGGCCCTCCGCAGCCCCTGCAGTGCACCGCAGTGCTGCGCCAGCACGGCACCGAACTCTGGCCGCCACCCCGAGCTCCGCTCCGGCGAGCTCTGGCCGTCCCTGCCTCTCCCACTTGCTCCAGATCACGTGGACGAGCGCTAGCTCCTCGCCCGTGGTCTCCGCCGCCCAAATGGTTGCCGGAGCGACAATCCCGAGCCCTTCTGCTATGTTCGGCCTCGCCAGCGGCTAAACACCGGTGGGATTGACTAGGTCTAACCCCCTGTTGACCCAGCTTTGACCCGTGTGGGTCACTGACATGTGGGGCCCGACCCTGCTAATTTTTAGTTTAGGATTAGTTTTACAATTAATTAACTCTGTTAATTAACCATGACACTGACATGTGGAACCCACACATCAGGTTTGATCTGGTCAGCCACGGTTGACTCGCCGACATCATGCCTTTGTAATGCTGACGCAGTTATTTGTTTTCTGGTATTAAAATAAATCATGAAAACCCAGAAAATGATATAAACTTCTAAAATTAATAGAAATTCTACCATATCTCAGATTGAAATAAGTTATATATGAAATATTATCAAAAAATGCAATCTATCCATCTGTATAGGTGAAATAATGTAAATGGATTTATAAAGACTTAACTTGGAGTTGCATTTGAATTCTTAGTTCAAATGGACTTCATCCAAATGAATGCTAGCTGCATTAGCTCAAACAACATCACATCTACATGCCATGATCATGCATCATATTGTTGCATATGCTTGTGTATTGATTGCCAACACCGTTCTTCTCGATAGGTCCTACTCCGGAGAGTATTCGAGAGTACCTGTCTGAAGAGCAGTGTTCTACTGTCGATTTATCAGGCAGGCAAACCCCCCTTGTTCATTCCGATATGATCCCACTCTCTCGCTCCTGCTCTCTTTTATTGCATTAGGACAACAACAATTCAACTGCTACTTTATGCTGTGGTAGTTGAACCCATTCCTCTGCATGACCTGTCATTTCCACAATAATTAGTTGAAACCCACTAGCATGTGTAGGAGTTGATTGAGCCATGTTGTGTTCCTACCATGCCATGCCTGCTATTGCTTAGAGTTGTGTCATGTCTGATTCATTGGGAATGAATTGGAGTGTTACGATATGTTCTGGTGCTGAGAGTTAAGTGTGTGAACACACTTTGGTAAAGGTAGCGGTGCGAGGCCATGTAGGTGTACATGGTGGGTTGTCTCACTTGAACCGTCCTTAAGCACCGAGTTCTCTGTGTGTTGTCCAATGACTAGCTACTACCACACATTGGAATGCTTAAGTGCCTCTCTCAACATATTAACCAACTTGATCTCTGCCCATGAGTTGCAACTAGTTTCTGGTGTTTGTAGGTAGTGTTAGTAGTCTACCAAGTGGCACCCGACCAGGTGGGCTTGGGACAGACTAGGCACAAGTGGCACGGTGTACCAAGCATAGATCCATCTGGCGAGGTGGGCTTGGGAACCCTACACACATCGTTTGGGGCCGTGAGTGAAACCCCGGCCGGATCTCCTTGCAGATGGAACCCGAATAGGCGATAAACCTGGATTACAGTCTTCTATGGTTAGTTAGGTCGTGGCCAACTCCCTCGGAAGGCTTCCGCTTGAAGGTTGCCGAGATACATAACGTGTACATGGCGGTAAGTGGCGAGAGCATGTGTGAAGAAGTACACCCCTGCATGGTTTTCATGATCTAATAGCCGGGTCAGCGGTTATGGACTTCTTGGATGCTTACGTGGTACATAGACAACTTGAAGTGGATACTCTAAAATGCTCAAGACAAGTGTGAGTGCTATGAATGCCTTCTCGTAGGGAGACGAGAATGAATCCATAGTAGAGTATTGATGTGGTGATTAGTGGACTTGTGTGCGCCACCTCAAAAGAGTTACCACTTGTCGTCGTACATGATACCACTGAGTCAAAACTGGCTTGCTGTGACTAAACCCCACATTACCTTCTTGATACAAATGCATGTATGATAGGAGTTGATGTAAGTCTTGCTGAGTACCTTTGTACTCATGTTGATTTATTTATGTTTTTGCGAAGGAGACTTTGGTCTTACTAGTAGTTCCGCTTGGACTTCGACGAGTAGCTTGTTACCTCAGCTACGATCTTGTGCCCTTGGGAGGGTCTTGTAGATAGCCAAGCTTCTCAGCCTTTTTCTTTTGTAGTTGTCTGTACTCAGACATGTAATGCTTCTGTTGCTTGTATGCTCTAAATGATGGGTCATGTGACCCCTGTTTGTATTTAATGCTATGTGGCTCTTCTGGGCCTTTATCTATATGAGTTTGCGTTATGTTGTGATGCCATGTTGTACAACCATACTTGCATGTTATGCGTACGTGTAACGTGTACAGCTATGTGTGGGATCCGACAACCTAGTTGTCTATCCTTGGTAGCCTCTCTTATGGGGAAATGTAGTCTAGTGTTTCCACCGAGCCATGATAGTCCGCTACAGCCCGGTTTACTGGAGTCCTGCTAGCCCAGCACTACTGCTTCAGAACACTTAGACTGGCCGGCATATGATTCACTTCGTTACTATGTCTGTCCCTTCGGGGAAATGTCACGCGGTGACATCCGGAGTCCTGCCTAGCCTGCTACAGCCCAGTAACGATGAAATCCTAAAGCGGTAACGACAAGGACAGTTACTATGGAAGGATCGAGGAGATCTAGGAGCTGAGCTATGCTGGAGAGAAGGTCCCTATGTTCTGTGTCAGATGGGCCAAGAGCGTCCTAAAAGAAGACCGGTATTTCACCACCATGCTTATACCCGAAGCCAAATCCAAGACCGCGGGCGCAGACGTCACCGCGAAAAATGAGCCATGTGTACTGGCTTCCCAAGTGGACCAATGCTTCTTCATTACCGACCCATCAAAGCCCAGTCGTGTTGTCGTGACGAGAGGCAAAAGGAAGTTCTTTCCAAAGAAGTAGCATACACCAAAAGAAGAAGCAGGACCACCCTACCTGAAGGACGTCCGTTCCACAGAAGAACTCCATTTGCGAAAAAGAAGGGCAAGAAGATTGTGAACAGATAGCTAGCTAAGATCGATTGTATTTAAATTGTAGCCTTCATTTCTCGATTGTATTTCATGGGCACTTTTTGAACTCATGAATATTCATGAGGACACTCGATCTCGACCCCCCTCCATCTCGATCACTATCCCCCCTCGCTAGATCCCCCTCACCGCCGAGCACCCCCCGCACCCTCCCCCGCTCCACCGATAGCAAGCACCCCCCACACCCTCCCCCACTCCACCATCGCCG
>NC_041388.1:447507058-447564570 GCF_002162155.2 Triticum dicoccoides | reverse complement strand
TTCCGCCGCCCTGACGACCCCCGCGCCCCGCCTCACCGTCTCGGTCCTTGCCGCCGACGGCCTGCCGCTACGACTGCTAGCCCGACGCCGCGGCGCACCCAGCTGTCCGAAGCCTCCGCTGCCCCACAGCCGGCACAGGAGCCCAGCAGTGCCTCCCTCCACAGCCCCTACTGCGCCGCCGCCTGTCCTCCTCTGCCCGTAATCCCCCCTCCTCCTCCGCCCGTCCTCCTCCGCCCGTAAGCCCCACTCCACTCCAAACCCCTGACCCCTTCTTGTCTCGTCTCTGCAGGTAGACCGCGCCGGCAAGCGACCAGGACGACGGCCGGAGAGGAGAGGAGGGCCTTCTCCTCACCGTGTAGCCGCCGACCTTGTCCTGCTCGAGGAGGAGGAAGAGGACGGGCGCACCCAGCCACCACAGTAGGCAGCCATCATCCAGCCACCCAAGGTGAAGGTGCCCGCAACTCCCCTCCGTCCCCTCTCCCCTCCTTGTTTCATTCCATCTAGCAGCCATGGATTTGGGTTCCTCAAGGCTGCCTAATTACTCTACCATGTGTTCCTACTACTAGCTCTAGCCATGGATTAGGCGCTAGTGTAGATGCAAAATAAGGTCAAACCCCTCTCGAATTTAGGTCAAATTAGGTTCAAATCCCTCTGAAATTAGTATGTAAAGCTCACTGTTCAAAAGTTCTGATCAATTCAGTACCTTAGTAAGCAATAACGCAAGCTTGCTGCTAGTTCAGTACATTTGCTGCTAGTTCCTCAAGGAGTTCTGCTCAAAATTGGCTCAACAAGTTGCATCTGCCTTTTACAAAGTTGTTTTGGCTTAAGAGGATAAGTTGTTGTATATACTATCATAAAGTTCAGCAAGAACATGGCATCAACAGTGCTACTCTAGTATCTAGTTGGGGAGGGACAAAATGGACAGGGCGTCACTGTAGCTGTACTTCACAACAAACTATTAGTCTTAAGATTAACACTCCTCATATGAGATGATTTTTTTAAATGGCTTTTCCCTCTAGCTAGCTTTAAATGGCATCACTGTAGCTGCCAATTTAGATATACCTGAATTGACTTTGCCAGTGCTGTATTTCTCCCCTCGGATTATTGTATTTAGTGTAAATCTAGTCTGAAACTAGTAGAGCTCTTGGTGATTTGCAAATTTAGTTTAAATAAAAATTTGGTACATGACTACTGATCATGTATGAAAGATGTTGCTACTAGATGAGCACAAGAACTAATCAGTAGATTTTGATTTTGAATGACTTTGAATTTTTATGACTAGTGATCAGGTTTCAAATGATTTTGACTTTTTATGATTTTTATGCACATAGGTGAAGCCACTGACTACACTTCAGGTTCTACTCCTGGAACACTTCAGGAATTTTACTTCATAATTGGAGTATTTTGATGATATTGGGGGGTTTTGTCTCTGACCATCGTGTCGTGATGATATTGTGGGGTTGCAGCTGGGCGGGGGTGGGGTAATGATTTTGCAGGTACCCCGAGAGGCCCTTGAGTTTGCCGGAATGTCAATTAACTTCCGTTCCGGCAAATTCGGGTACTCCATATGTCCTATTTTCAGCAAAGGTCATGCTGAAATTTTCCGTGAATTTTAGCATGACTTTGCTAAAAATAGGACATATGGGGTACTTGCGACTAATGCATGGGCCGGGGTATCTTAGTACTTAATTAAGTAGGATCAACTGCCCCTTTATTCTTGCTGCATTAAACACATATTATGAATTCATGTGTGGACAGACGAAAAAGCAACTGCCATAGGTGGCATCGATAAACCCTTAATGATGAAAACTTAACTTAGCATTTAGGGTGCCTCAGCGTCGACAAACCCTAAATGATAAAACCTTGGCTTTTAGGGTGCCTCGGTGTCGATAAGGACCTAAATGATGAAATCTTAGGCTTTTAGGGTGCCTCGGCGTCGACAAACCCTAAATGATAAACCTTAGCTTTTAGGATGCCTCGGTGTAGACAAACCCTAAATGATGAGACCATGATCTTGTTCCTTCACAATAACCAACTTTTTGACCCACAACGATGTGGCCCGCGGTTCGGGCAGCAAGCAATTCTGGGAGCTGTCCCAGGAGATGGGGGAACAACCTCACCGCTATGAGGACGCCGCGGAAGACACCGATCCTGACTACACAACCCCTAGTGGCGTCGGGGATGACACCACTGATGGTGCTGCCGAGGATGCCACCACTGATGGTGCCGCCGAGGATGCCACCACTGATGTTGCCAGCGCACGCATAGAAGGCAGCCAACCGAAGAGGCAACGGAAGGACCGGCACCAGAACATGCTCCGCACCGTCAAGGAGGAATTTACTCAAGTGAACTCCGATGGGCATCCAACGGTGCCCAAAGAAATAGTCAAGGGGTACTCGCTTTAGCTCGGGTGCATTCTCCGGAGCACCGTCTCGATCAACACCGAGAACCTAAGGCATAAGGACCGAGGGACTTTGCGCACCCTCCTCTTCACAAAGCTGCATGAACGATACAAACTTCCCCGCTGAATTAGAAAACACACGCCTCTCAGGTAATAAAGGGAACAATGCCGCCCTAACGAGGATGAGCACGACCCTGTCTACTTGGAGAAGCGCGGTGAAGAAAATGATCGAGAAAGATGATAGTTATGAGAAGATCAAGGGGAAAAATCCTTCGATCAGCGAAGATGACTACAAGGAGTTCAAGATCAAGTGCGAGAGCAGCGCAACCTCCGAATCAAGTCAGTGGGGGAAAGAAATGCGGGAGTTGAACTTAGGGGAACACAAACTCGGTCCCGGCGGTTACAGAGTGGCGGAGCCTATATGGGACAAGGAGGATGCGGAGCATGCCGAGCAAGGCCTACCGCCTCGCTTCGAGAAATACCGTGACAAACAGACCAGGAACTATGTCAGGGCCCTGTATAAGGAGGACCCAGTAAGAAAGGAGCTTACCACGGATCCAAAGACCAGGGCGCTTGAGCTTGTTCTAGTAAGGAATAAACCCCCGCGTAATTAGCTCCATATGGTTGCATTCTAATTAATGAAGCAAAATTTCTAAATAGTTCACATTCCTTCCGCAGGAGACTGAAAGCAGTAGCGCGGGGTCGTCTCAGAGCATCCCTTGGGACAACACTCTAAATAGGGCATTGAACGTAATGAAAAACAAGGATAAGCTCAGTAAGCCGTCGTCAGCTGGTCGTGCGGCAAAGGCTTGTCCACAAAATGGTCGTCCTACTATAACGCTGGTGGGTGAAAGGAGAGAAAGACTAGCTCGGAAAGCCAGTCGCACGAGGTTCAAGAACTCAAGGCACAAGTGGCGCGGATTCCAGAGATTCTCCAAGAGCAAGTCCAACAACAATTGGGATCGACGCTCACCATCATTATGCCTACCTTGATTCATGGGCTAGCAATGTGGATTGCGGGCGGCCAACAGGGGCCGCCCCCGATTCCCAGCTTCACGGCCAGCAACTCGCACAATTCGTAGGCGGCGCCATTGGTGTCTCCGGCGGAGGCGGTATTGGTGTCTCCGACGCCGGCACGGGCATTGGAGCTTAATGCCCCCGGGTGTACGCCGACCGGCACCTCGGTAGCAAGCGGCCCCTCCGTCAGTTGCACGCCCACCGTTGGCGGTGCCTCGACATTAGCCGAGCACGACGTCATCATCACGGTAACTAATTAAGCCTCTTAGCCGAGGACTTCATCTCCTTGCCTTTGACTGGGCATCCCTGGCGCCCTACATGTTTTCACAGGGCACCGCCGACGTTCCGTGCACTCTCCTGCACTTCGTGAACGACGAGTTGGTCGATGTCGCCAAGGGCAAAATCGTTCAACCGGGCAACCCCATGTTCCACGGTAATCCGGTGCCACCCACCGTGTATAGGGTTCAACTGGTTCGGGTGCTGCCAGGCTGCGATGAGTTATTACCTCCGATTCGACCCGCCGGGGCCGACGAAGATGATCTAATGATGCTCAGCGCCTGCCTAAGCTGGCCCCTGCTTTGGCAGAAGAGCCAGATTTGTTTGGGGGCAAGGGACACCACCCCAAATACAACACCACCAGTCATGCCGGCGCCAACCCATGGCAAGACCGCCGCAACGCTGCCGGACATGCCGGACATCCCTATGGCATAGGATCCGAACATGCATATGGCACAGTATCCGGACGACGATGACAACGACGACAGTACATTTACCAACATTGGTAAGTACTTTGCCGAACATGGGTACGGTGACGAATTCTTCGGGCCTCCTTCTCAAGAACCCAACCCTGAAAAAGACGACCGCGATCATGCTGGTACCATGGATAAACCAAATTGCGACAAGCGTCGTCTGGCGTTCAGTTGTCAGGAGACGCCTCCATCTGCCGCCTTCACCGAGCCTCAGAAAGCCCAGGTGCCAACTATTATCAGCCCCAACACACTGAAGAAGGCAGTCTGTGAGCAGAACTTAATCCCATTACAGCAGAAGAAGAAGGGACGGAAAAGAAAGAGTAACAAGGGTGCCAGCCAGCCGGCACCGAGTATGATCCGTGCTCAGGATGGTCCACCTTCACCTAAGGATATCTCGAGGAGGGTGCATGTGGCGGGTAGGCCGATGCTACCGACTAATCTGCTCAATGCTGCAACTGGTGCTATGCGGAGTCTGCATGACAGTGTTCTTTCTTTGGAGAAGCGGCGTCTCTCCGAGAATGATGTGGCATACCCGATACCTCGAGTTCTTACCTCGAAGGCGTCATTCTGGCAAACCCAGATAAGGATAACTTCCTCGTGCCTTACTTTCCTGACTAAGTCATCCGCTCACCGCCCCGTAACATATGATTTCTTAGATTTTGATCCTTCTTTTTTTTCTAACATTCCATGTTTTATGCAGTGACACACATTGCACACTCATCCTCTTAACCCCGAAATATTCCATGGCCACGTATTTTGACTCGGACCATCAGTCGAAGAAAGACTACACAAATATCAAGAAAGTTCTTGATGATGTTCTCCCCGGCTACGCCAAATCTAGAGGTACCTTCACCAGGAAAGTTCGTAGGTACGACAAACACGTGTTCGCCCACACTACGATGTTCCCCTGCGTCAAGCAGCCGCCTGGCGGTCATAAGCATGCCTACTACGCCCTCCATCACATGCGGGCGATCGTACGGGACCATAATCACCTTCTGCTACCAAATAATCTCAAAGATTGGGCCACAAGATTGTCGGCAATCCAGGACACGGACATCAGACAAGAATTCTTTCGCATACAGTCGGAGTTTGCGGAAATCATCCATCAAGATGTCCTTCGTACCTCGGGACAGTTCTACCTCAGATATCAACCGTCCAATAGTGAGATAGACACAACACTACAAATGCAGGCTGACAACGCCCGCGATTTCATGACCATCACGAGAGACGGCGGCTTCATCCACGCCCCGGTCCCTGAGTCGAGTCAAAAGTAGTGATGCTATGTGTAGTTCTGAAACATCGATTCGCTCATATTGTAATTAAACTTTAATGAACTTGTATGTCTCTTTGGTTTGGACAGTCATTCAACTTAGATGTAATCGATGCTATTTATTAGTAGGACCATGAATCACGCTATTAATGTGTTGCTTTTCTCTTCTGATCCTTTTGTTGCATACTTATATATTGCTTATGTATTGTCTGTGAATTGCTACTAACGTTTTGTTTGGCTAGTGCATAGAGATGCCGTCGTATGTCGTGTACAAGGGTAAGGTTCCCGGAGTCTACGACAACTGGGAGGAGTGTCGGATACTGGTTCACCATTTCAGCGGTAATAATTACAAAGGGTACACCACTAGGGCGGAGGTGGAAGTTAGATACGCGCGCTATCTAGTGGGAGAGAGGAGGGAGCGTTGGAGGAACCGGATGAAGACCAGTTTCATCGCGATTATGCTCATCTTGATGACCACATCTCTCTTCTATGTGATGGTAGTTTAGATGATCGATATCGACTTGTAATGTGAAGACAAACTCGCTACTCGTGGTTTCGAGACTTGTAATGTTCTAACTTTGTTCGGTATTTTAAATTCGGAGACTAATATGATGAATTGTATGCGGAGACTAATCTTCTATTGTATTCGATGAATTTGCTGTTGCTGTGTGGTGCTAGCTATATTCTGTCCAATAATAAACTTTGTAACCTATGAAAACATCAGAAAAGAAAAAAAATAATCCCTAATATTCATACTAGTGGCACACCACCACATAGTGCGCCATTAGTAAGACAGAGCACACTAATGGCGCATCATCCACAAGTGCGCCATTAGTATGCCAAAGCACATGGGTCAATATGCCCCCCTGGGAGGCATACTAATGGCACACCATGGGCTATACTAATGGTGCACTGCATGGTGCGCCATTAGTATACCAGATACTAATGGCGCACCACAGGTGCGCCATTAGTAAAAAATACTAATGGCGTGCTTGTAGTGGCGCACCTGTAGTGCGCCATTACTAGGCAAAATAGGTGCGCCACTAGTAGGCCTTTTCCTAGTAGTGCCCGGAGTCCTGTTAGACCAGTTGCTACAGCCCGGATTCACACGCTGCTGACCGACATGCTCGATGTTGTTTCATGTATGCCTGTCCCCGTATGTTAATGCCACTTTGGGTTCACGACTAGTCATGTCGGCCCGGGTTCTCTGTCATATGGATGCTAGCGACACTATCATATACGTTAGCCAAAAGGCACAAACGGTCCCAGGCCATGGTAAGGCGACACCCGTGGGAATACCGTGCGTGAGGCTGCAAAGTAATATGCGGTGTTACATGCTAGATCGGTGTGACTTAGAATCGGGGTCCCGACAGCTTTGGTATCAGAGCTTAACTGCCAGTAGGATTTCCAAGCGAACCTGGTCGAAGTTGAGTCTACAAATTCTTAGTTATATAGGGGAATTAATTGTGGAAGGGAACGTAAGGCTCTTTTTACTCCTTATACCTCATGCCTTCTGATCTGAGTCATCCTATCTTTCCTACGGGGTTAAGGAACTAGACTTTCTTTTCGGTCTATCAGGATCACGTGTTACTACTCCGTAGTCTCTTAGGATTGGTTGATCAGAGTCATATACCAGTTCAAGTACCTCCGGTGTAGCCTGTTTAGTAATATCTCAGAACCTTTAGTGATGATGTTGAGTATGGTGATACCCCGTCTTTTGCAGAATGTCTCATTTTGAGCATTTTACTGCTGTTATGCTGCCAGAATTGTCCTAGGAGTTTGAGATATACTAAATTTCCTTGTGCTACATGTTGCATCCTACAGTTGTTGTTTGTTAACCGAAGTTCTGTTGCTCGTTGCCTGAACCATGGATGTGGTAGGGATGAGGAGGATCCTCCCGACCAGCCTTCGTTGGTAGAGTTCATGTTAGAAATTGAGAGGAACAAGCGTGATACTAACCGCTTGTTGGCACGGATCGAGGAGAACACCGCCCATCATCTTAATGAGTTAGTTTCCATCATTCCATTGAGCCACTTGATGCAGATGACTGGCTCCGTAGTATCACTCACAAGTTGCATTCTGCGAACGTAGCTGAAGGTGACAAGGTCACCTATGCTGCATATCACCTGGAAGGTCCTGCTAGTCTTTGGTGGCAGAACTATGAGGGTATGCTTCCAGTTAGCCAGATTCCTACCTGGAGAGATTTCACTGAGGCTTTTCGCGAGCATCACATTCCTCAAGCCCTCATCGATCGCAAAAGAGAAGAGTTCTGTAGTTTCACCCAGAGTAAGATGGTTGTTGATGCTTACAGTAGAGAGTTTGAGAACCTCGCCCGCTACGCTACAGAAGAAGTGTCCACGGACGCCAAGAAGCAGGCTAGGTTTCGGAAGGGTCTCAACCCCAAGTTGCGTCGTGATCTCCACTTGCACCATTGGAATACATTCCAGGCTCTTGTGAACAAGGCCATTAATGCGGAGACAGCTCAACTCACTTACGAGGAGTCTCGTAAGCACACCCGTGATTTAGGTACTTCCTCTGGTTCTAGTTCTCAAAAGTGCCGGATTTGGGTTCCGAACTCTGCTCTTCCACCCGGTTAGACACCGACGCCATCTTATGTGGTGCCTCACCCGGTCCAGTTATATGCTCCACCCAGGCCTATAGGTGGACCGCCTGCAAATGAGGTTCCATGTCCAACCTCCAAGATTTGTTACAAGTGCAGAGAGCCAGGCCACATTGCCCGTATTTGCACTCACACCAGCATTTCTCCACCCCAGCCTGAGAAGTCTGTTGGCGGTGGTAGTAAGCCATCACGCAAGATGATCAGTGCCAAGTAAGCTCCCACTGAACATGGACGTGTGCATCACGTCTCAACTAAAGATGCTCATGATGATCCAGATGTCGTTCTTGGTACACTCCTTGTAAACTCTCATCCAGCATCGGTTCTGTTCGATACTGGGGTGTCTCATTCCTTCATTTCTGAAAGTTATGCCCGCTTGCACGACATGTCATTTTGTGATATGCCCTCCCCACTACTCATCCAAACTCCTGGATCGAAATGGCAAACTTCTAGGATAAGTTATGGCAATGAAATACATGTTGACAGACTTGTATTCCTAGCTTCCTTGATATCTCTTAAGTCTTCAGATATTAACATCATCTTGGGTATGGACTGGATGAAAGCTCATTACGCCAAGCTTGATTGTTACACCAGGTCTGTTCAGCTCACACACCCATCTCGCAAGATAGTCACTGTCTCCACCAGAATTGCAAAGCGTCAGCTTTATTCTCTTAATGCCAGCCCTCTTCCAGACCTTGAGGATATACCGGTAGTCCGTGACTTTCCGGATGTCCTTCCAGAAGAACTGCCAGGTGTTCCACCTGACAGGGATGTAGAGTTTGTCATAGATCTTAGCCCAGGAACCGCCCCAATTTCTAGGAGACCTTACAAGATGGCACCCTTAGAACTAGCCGAGCTTAAGAAACAACTCGATGAATCCTTGGAAAAGGGTTTCATCCGTCCTAGTTCTTCTCCATGGGCTTGGCCCTTCCACTTCGTCAAGAAGAAGGATGGTACGGACCAGATGGTTGTAGATTATCGTCCCATTAATTTGGTCACAATAAAGAACAAGTATCCACTCCCCAGGATCAACGACCTATATGATCAGCTCGCTGGATCCTCAGTCTTCTCCAGGATGGATTTGAGGTTAGGCTACCACCAAATCAAGATCAGACACGGGGACATTCCTAAAACTGCTTTTGTCACTCATTATGGTCAGTACGAGTACACCGTCATGTCCTTTGGTCTAACCAATGCTCCAGCTACCTTCTCCCGCTTGATGAACTCGATCTTCATGGAGTACTTAGATAAGTTCGTCATGGTTTACCTCGATGATATCCTTATTTAATCAAAGAATGAGGAAGAGCATGCCGAACATCTTAGACTCATGTTAGAGAAACTCAGAGAGCATTGCCTTTATTCCAAGTTCTCCAAGTGCGAATTTTGGTTGCCAGAAGTGACCAATCTTGGCCATGTGATATCTGGTAAGGGCATTGCTGTCAATACCGAGAGAGTTCAGGCCGTTCTTGATTGGACCCCACCTGAAACAGTTAAACAAGTTAGGAGTTTCCTTGGTCTAGCAACTTAGTGTCGCCGCTTCATTGAGAACTTCTCCAAAGTGGCCAAACCTCTCACGGAACTTCTCAAGAAAGATAAAGAGTTGGAGTGGTCCCCACAGTGTGAGTACAGTTTTCAGGAACTGAAAAGACGCCTGACTTCTGCTCGCATACTTGTGCCACCGGATTTCACTAAAGACTTTGTTATCTACTGCGACGCCTCACGACAGGAACTAGGTTGCATTCTTATGCAGGATGGTCATGTGATTGCCTATGCATCTCGACAGTTGCATCCACATGAGGAGAATTATCCTAGACATGATCTAGAGCTTGCAGCTGTAGTATATGCACTTAAGACATGGCGACATTACCTTCTTGGTAAACGTTACGAGATTTACACCGATCACTAGAGTCTCAAGTATGTCGTCACCCAACTAGATTTGAACCTTAGGCAAAGACGTTGGTTGGAGTTGATCTCTGATACGTCTCCGTCGTATCTACTTTTCCAAACACTTTTGCCCTTGTTTTGGACTCTAACTTGTATGATTTGAATGGAACTAACCTGGACTGACGCTGTTTTTAGCAGAATTGCCATGGTGTTGTTTTATATGCAGAAAACAAATATTCTCGGAATGACCTGAAACTCCACGGAACATCTTAGAAAAAATAATAAAAAATCCTTGCCAAAGATGAAGACCAGGGGGCCCATACCCTTCTCACGAGGGTGGGGGGCCCCCCCCCTAGGGCGCGCCCCCTACCTCGTGGGCCCCTTGGATGCCCTCCGACGCCAACTCCAACTCTATATATTTGCTTTCGAAGAGAAAAAATCAGAGAGAAGAAATCATCGCGTTTTACGATACGGAGCCACCGCCAAGCCCTAAAACCTCTCAGGAGGGCTGATCTGGAGTCTGTTCGGGGCTCCGGAGAGGGGGATTCGTCATCGTCGTCATCATCAACCGTCCTCCATCACCAATTTCATAATGCTCACCGCCGTGCGTGAGTAATTCCATCGTAGGCTTGCTGGACGGTGATGGGTTGGATGAGATTTATCATGTAATCGAGTTAGTTTTGTTAGGTTTGATCCCTAGTATCCACTATGTTGTGAGATTGATGTTGCTATGACTTTGCTATGCTTAATGCTTGTCACTAGGGCCCGAGTGCCATGATTTCAGATCTGAACATATTATGTTTTCATGAATATATGTGAGTTCTTGATCCTATCTTGCAAGTCCATAGTCACCTACTCTGTGTTATGATTCGGCAACCCCGAAGTGAGAATAATCGGGACCACTCCCGGTGATGACCATAGTTTGAGGAGTTCATGTATTCACTATGTAATAATGCTTTGTTCCGGTTCTCTATTAAAAGGAGGCCTTAATATCCCTAAGTTTCCAGTAGGAACCCACTGCCACGGGAGGGTAGGACAAAAGATTTCATGCAAGTTCTTTTCCATAAGCACGTATGACTATATACGGAATACATGCCTACATTACATTGATGAATTTGAGCTAGTTCTGTGTCACGCTATGTTATGACTCTTACATGATGAACCACATTTGGCATAATTATCCATCACTGATCCGGTGCCTACGTGTTTTCCATATACTGGTTCTCTCTTATTTACTTTTCTGCTGCTACTGTTACAATCACTACAAAATATCAACAACATTACTTTTGCTGCCTTTACTTTTGTTGCCGCTACCACCACTATCATATTACTTTGCTACTAAACACTTTGCTGCAGATACTAAGTTTCCAGGTGTGGTTGAATTGACAACTCAGCTTCTAATACTTGAGAATATTCTTTGGCTCCCCTTGTGTCGAATCAATAAATTTGGGCTGAATACTCTACCCTCGAAAGCTGTTGCGATCCCCTATACTTGTCGGTTATCAAGACTAATTTCTGGCTCCTTTGCCGGGGAGCATAGCTCTACTCTTTGAGTGACTTGTGATTTATATCTGCTTATCATTATGAAGAACTTGAGAGATCCAAAAACCAAGATCTATCCCTCAACTACGATGGGAGGTAAGGAACTGCCATCTAGCTCTACACTTGATTCACCTTCTGTTATGAGTAAGCTAGCGACACCTACACCTGCTTCTGCTATTCGTTCTGATATGTCGCATGTTATTGATGATGCCACTTCTGCCATGCATGATACTACTGTGCCCCTTGGTGAATTTCTTGATGAACAAATTGCTAGGGCTAGAGAAACAGAAATTATTGAATCTGAATACGATGATGATAGTGATGATGAAAATATGCCTATTATTCCTGAGGGCTATCTTTTTGATATGGAATCTTCTTCCGCTATTTTAGCTTGCAAAGATAGAAATGATCTTAAGAGGTTCTTAGTTAAATGGAACAAAGAAACACTTAGAGATAAAATGAAACCCGACCCTACTTTTGCTACTTCACCTATCTGTGTTCCTGATAAGGATTATGAATTCTCTGTTGATCCTGCTATAATTACTTTGGTTGAATCTGATCCGTTTTATGGCTATGAATATGAAACTGTTGTGGCACATCCTACTAAGTTAAATGATATAGCTGCCCTGTTCACTAATGATGAGAGATCGCTTTACTTTTATATACTCAAAGTATTTTCGTTCTCATTAAAGGGTGATGCTAAGATATGGTCTAATTCTCTTGATCCTGGTTGTGTGCGTAGTCCCCAGGATATGATTTATTACTTCTCTGCTAAATATTTCCCTGCTCATAAGAAACAAGCTGCTTTGAGGGAAATATACAACTTTGTGCAAATTAAAGAAGAGAGTCTCCCACAAGCTTGGGGGAGGCTTCTCAAGTTACTTAAAGCATTGCCTGATCATCCTCTTAAGAAACCCGAATTACTTGATATCTTTTATAATGGACTAACCGATGCTTCCAGAGATTACCTGGATAGTTGTGCTGGTTCTCTTTTCAGGGAAAGAACACCGGATAAAGCTGAAATCCTATTGAATAATATGTTGACAAATGAAAATAATTGGGCACCTCCTGAGCCAGCTCCTGCTCCAATTACTGAGCCTATTCCTAAACCAACTCCGAAGAAGAGAGGTGTTCTATTTCCCAGTCCCGAAGTTATGCAAGAGGCAAAGAAATCTATGAAAGAGAAAGGTATTAAAGCTGAAGACGTTAAGAATTTACCTCCTATTGAAGAAATACATGGTCTTAATGTGCCGCCTGTTGAAGAAACATATGATCTCAATTCTTTATTTACTGAAGAACCTCCTGATCCCGATATCCCGACACAGGTAGTAAAGGTAAACTCTCTCTATAGATATGATAAAGTTGAAGTCCCTCCTACTAAAATTGCTAGTCAGTGCTTGGATGAGTTTGATAACTTTATGTTTAAGCAAGACGACTTCAATGATTATTTTGGTAGACAATTAAAAGAAAATTCTTATATGATTAGACACTTGGGTGATTATATGGCTAATATTAAAGGTGAACTTAAACTTGTTAGCAAACATGCTTCTATGGTTACCACGCAAGTAGAACAAGTGCTTAAAGCTCAAAAAGAAGTGCATGATGAAATGAATAGTAAGAAAAATGATTATGATGCTAGAGTGGTTATAGAACTGGTAGAATGACTCAGGAACCTTTGTATCCTAAAGGCCACCCTAAGAGAATCGAGCAAGATTCTCAGAGAAATAATATTGATGTTCCTAGTTCTTCTAAAAAGAAGACAAAGAAAAATGATAGAACTGTGCAAACTTCTAGTGAACCTATTGCTGAACCACCTGATAATCCAAATGATATATCTATGTCTGATGCTGAAACACAATATGGTAATGAACATGAACCTAATGAAAATATTAATGATGATGTTCATGATGATGCTCAACCTAGTAACGACAATGATGTAGAAATTGAACCTGCTGTTGATCTTGATAACCCACAATCAAAGAATCAACGTTATGATAAAATAGACTTTGTTGCAAGGAAACATGGTAAAGAAAGGGAACCTTGGGTTCAGAAACCCATGCCTTTTCCTCCAAAACCATCCAAGAAAAAGGATGATGAGGATTTTGAGGGCTTTGCTAAAATGATTAGGCCTATCTTTTTGCGTATGCGATTAACTGATGTGCTCAAAACAAATCCTTATGCTAAATATATGAAGGATATCATTACTAATAAAAGAAAGATACCGAAAGCTGAGATTTCCACCATGCTTGCTAATTACACTTTTAAGGGTGGAATACCAAAGAAACTTGGAGATCCCGGAGTACCTACTATACCTTGCTCCATTAAAAGACATTATATTAAAACTGCTTTATGTGATCTTGGAGACGGTGTTAGTGTTATGCCTCTCTCTTTATATCGTAGACTTGACTTGAATAAGCTGACACCTACCGAAATATCCTTGCAAATGGCTGATAAATCAACTGCTATACCTGTCGGTATTTGTGAGGATGTGCCTGTTGTGGTTGCAAACGTTACTATTTTAACGGACTTTGTTATTCTTGATATTCCCGAGGACGATAGTATGTCTATTATTCTTGGAAGACCTTTTCTTAATACTGTAGGGGCTGTTATTGATTGCAACAAAGGCAATGTCAATTTTCATGTTAATGGTAATGAGCATACCGTACACTTTCCGAGGAAACAACCTCAAGTTCATAGTATCAACTCTATCAGAAAAATTCCATCGATTATATTTGGAGGTTTTGAATTTCCTCTTCCTACTGTCAAGAAGAAAGATGATATACTTATTATTGGGGATGTGCATATCTCCGTTGAGGTAACCTAGTGTTATTCAAAATTTCTCCGGTTTCATGTTAATCGGAATGAGTTTGTTAACAAGACTTGATCAACCTTGTTAGTGGATTCTTTTTGATGAGCATGAGATGGATGAAACTAGAAGCACAAACTTCTGTACCCTCTCTATACTTTCTGTTATTTAGTAGAAATAAAGTAAAAATAGTATTTTTTGTCTGTTTCCTGACTTATCCGTGCAATATAAAAATATCCCGAAAATAAAAGTCCTCAGAATGACATGCCAATTTAATATGATTTTTTCGGGAATATTTGAGGATTTACTATGCAAAAATTACCACGGGAGGAGCTGCCACCTGGCCACGAGGGTGGTGGGCGCCCCCCCCCACTAGGGTGCGCCACCTGCCTCGTGGGCCCACGCTGGCCCTCCTCCACTTATCCCAGCACCCATCTTCTTCCTCTATCTCACACAAACCCGAAAAACCAACTCAAGCACGAGTTCCAGCCACTTTTACTGTGATTTTCGATCTCCTTGCTCAAAGCACCTCTCGCAAAGCTGCTTGGGGAGATTGTTCCTTGGTATGTGACTCCTCCATTGGTCCAATTAGTTTTTTTTCTATTGCTTTATTCATTGCAAATTTGTGTTTCATAGTTGACCATGTTCTTGAGCTTGCATGTCAAATTTATATGGTTCTAAGTAGTTCTAATGCTTGGTATAGGCTCTAGGCACTTGTAGGAGTAGTTGCTATCAGTTTTATTGAAGTTGGTTCACTTTTGTTTGAACTTACTAAAAATTTCAGAATTTTTCAGAGAAAAACAATATGCTTAGGAAGATGTTCCAAGGTGGTTCCTCTAAGAAGCAAGGACCCAGGATTGCTATGCGCGATGCTGACGAGGATCCACCAAGAGACGCTCCAGTACAGCCTTGTGAATGGCCGTCTGAAAATTTTCTGGACCGTGCGGGAATTAAAGAAGAGTTCAAAGCATATTTGCGTAATGCCGGTCTTGAGGATTTTGAGGCTAACAAATGCCCCCAATATCATGATCTCACAAGATCATTTGTGAGGAGACGAAAAGAAGATATGTTATTACCAGAGAGGAGGCAGAAGAGTACGAGAGGAGAGCGGAGGCAGCTCGACTCCATGTTGTAGCTCAGCAGGCGATAACCACTGCACAACAGTATGATCCCAACTATTCTTCGTCGGAGTACGACCCCAGCTACACCTACGGGTACCCGCCAGGCTATCCCTGGCAATATACCAACTTAGGCCAAAAGCCTAAGCTTAGGGGAGTACGTATTTCCCACCGACATTACATTTATGTTCACACACACTCATTGCTAGATGTCAGTGCTCATACTTTTTAATTGTATCATCCAAGCTAGTTTATTTTCCTTTTTATGCTTTCCTCTTGTGTGTTTGTTAAACCTTAAGAAAAACCAAAAAAAGTTAGTAGTAGTTTATTTTTCTGCTGTAGTAGTAATAATTAAAAAGAAAACCCAAAAATATTTCCCGTTCTTCTTTTGCTTGTTGGGAGCTTTCCTGTGTAAATAGTTTTATTTCTTTTCTTTTCTTTGGGGGTCAGTAGGAGAAGACCATGATTAAATTATTCAAGTGGATCTTATATGCATTATTGTTGATTTAACCTAGAGCCCATATTGCCTTGTCTTCTCCTGTTTATTGAATGCTTGCAGATTCTAGCTTAGTCCAATGCACGTACACTCTTATTATTATTCACACCGTTCGGTCGTGCAAGTGAAAGGCCATTATGATGATATATGATGGACTGACTGAGATGAGAAAATTTGGTATGAACTCGACCTCTTTTGTTTTTGTAAATATGATGAGTCCCTTGTTCTTGATTCAGCTTACTATGAATAAACATGTTTGCAATGACAATTAGAGATCGTAGTTGCTTGTGCCATGCTTGATTAGCTATGAGTTATAATGATTTACCTTGTGTGCCAACATGCTATTGAGATGGTTATGATGTGGTATGATGGGGTGGTAACCTCCTTTGAATGATTTAAGTGACTTGACTTGGCACATGTTCACGCATGTAGTTGAAACAAATCAACATAGCCTTCACGATATTTATGTTCATGGTGGATTATATCCTACTCATGCTTGCATCCAATGTTTATTAATTTTAATGCATGTACATGGCTGTTGTCGCTCTCTAGTTGGTCGCTTCCCATTCTTTTGCCAGCCTTCACTTGTACGAAGCGGGAATACTGCTTGTGCATCCAAACCCTTAAACCCCAAAGTTATTCTAGATGAGTCCACTATACCTTCCTAGATGAGTCCAAGTAAATTTGTATGTGCCAAACTCTAAACCTTCAAATAAACATTTTGTTTTCTATGCTCGAATAGCTCATGTATCAACCAATGCTGTCCTTATCTTCCGTCTTAGGCAGGTTATTCTCAAGAGGAGTGGACTCCGCTCCTCACTCACAAGAAAATGGCTGGTCATCGGGATGCCCAGTCCCATGCTTTATGTAAACTAAATCAAAATTAATTGCAAAACAAAACTCCCCCTCGGACCTGATATATGTTGGAGGCACTTGTTGTTTCGAGCAAGCCATGGATTGATGTTTGTTGGTGGAGGGGGAGTATAAACTTTACCATTCTGTTTGGGAACCGCCTATAATGTGTTTAGCATGGAAGATATCGCCATCTCTTAGTTGCTACGTTGACAATGAAAGTATACCGCTCAAAATACAATTTATCTCTATTGCAAAACCGAGCCCTGGCACCTCTACAAAACCCCTGCTTCCCTCCGCGAAGGGCCTATCCATTTACTTTTATGTTGAGTCATCACCCTCTTATTAAAAAGCACTAGCTGGAGAGCACAACTGTCATTTGCATTCATCACTATTAATTTATGTTGGGTGTGACTATGATTGGATCTCTTTTACCATGAATTACAATGTCTAGTCAGTCCTTGATCTTTAAAGGTGCTCTGCATTTATGTTTTGCGGTCTCAGAAAGGGCTAGCGAGATACCATCTTGTTATATCATATTATGATTGTTTTGAGAAAGTGTTGTCATCCGAGATTTATTATTATGGCTTTCTAGTTGATTATGCTATTGATATGAGTAATTATGAGACCTGAGAATTATTGCAAATGTGGTTAGTTATGATCTAGGCTGAAAACTTGAATGCCGACTTGACATAGTTACAACAACAAGAGAAAACAAAGTTTGTAAAAGTTTTTTTTCCTTTCTTTCAGTTTGTCAACGGAATTGCTTGACGACAAGCAAGGGTTTAAGCATGGGGGAGTTGATACGTCTCCGTCATATCTACTTTTCCAAACACTTTTGCCCTTGCTTTGGAATCTAACTTGTATGATTTGAATGGAACTAACCCGGACTGACGCTATTTTCAGCAGAATTGACATAGTGTTGTTTTATGTGCAGAAAACAAATATTCTCGGAATAACCTGAAACTCCACGGAACATCTTAGAAAAAAATAATCAAAAATCCTCGCCAAAGATGAAGAATAGGGGGCCCATACCCTTCTCACGAGGGTGGGGGCGCCCCCCCTAGGGCGCGCCCCCTACCTCGTGGGCCCCCTGGATGCCCTCCAACGCCAACTGCAGCTCTATATATTTGCTTCCGGAGAGAAAACAATCAGAGAGAAGAAATCATCGCGTTTTACGACACGGAGCCGCCGCCAAGCCCTTAAACCTCTTGGGAGGGCTGATCTGGAGTCCGTTCGGGGCTCCGGAAAGGGGGATTCGTCGCTGTCGTCATCATCAACCATCCTCCATCACAAATTTCATGATGCTCACCGCCGTGCGTGAGTAATTCCATCGTAGGCTTGCTGGACGGTGATGGGTTGGATGAGATTTATCACGTAATCGAGTTAGTTTTGTTAGGGTTTGATCCCAAGCATCCACTATGTTCTGAGATTGATGTTGCTATGACTTTGCTATGCTTAATGCTTGTCACTAGGGCCTGAGTGCCATGATTTCTGATCTGAACCTATTATGTTTTCATGAATATATGTGAGTTCTTGATCCTATCTTTCAAGTCTATAGTCACCTACTATGTGTTATGATCCGGCAACCCCGAAGTGACAATAATCGGGACCACTCCCGGTGATGACCATAGTTTGAGGAGTTCATGTATTCACTATGTGATAATGCTTTGTTCCAGTTCTCTATTAAAAGGAGGCCTTAATATCCCTAAGTTTCCAATAGGACCCCGCTGCCACGGGAGGGTAGGACAAAAGATGTCATGCAAGTTCTTTTCCATAAGCACGTATGACTATATACGGAATGCATGCCTACATTACATTGATGAATTGGAGCTACTTCTGTGTCACCCTATGTTATGACTGTTGCATGATGAACCACATCCGGCATAATTATCCATCAATGATCCGGTGCCTACGAGTTTTCCATATACTAGTTCTCGCTTATTTACTTTTCTGCTGCTACTGTTACAATCTCTACAAAATACTAAAAACATTACATTTGCTGTCTTTACTTTTGTTGCCACTACCACCACTATCATATTACTTTGCTACTAAACACTTTGCTGCAGATACTAGGTTTCCAGGTGTGGTTGAATTGACAAAGTTGGATAAAGTTGGTGTGGACTTCATCACTGGCTTTCCCAGGACCAAGATAGGGAATAATGCTATCTTCATAGTCATTGATCGTCTTTCCAAAGTGGCTCACTTCCTACCTGTTCGAGAGAATATCACCGCTAGTTAGCTCGCTGACTTATATATTTTTCGAATAGTTTCACTTCATTGTGTTCCACTAGAGATCAATTCAGACCGTGGTAGTCTTTTCACTTCTCATTTCTAGGAGAGTTTCCAAACTGCGATGGGCACCAATCTTTCTTTCAGTACCGCTTTCCAACCTCAGTCGAGTGGTCAGGTGGAAAGGGTCAACTAAATTTTCGAAGACATGCTTAGACCTTGCGTTATCTCATTCGGTATGGATTGGGAGAAGTGTCTTCCTTTCGCCGAGTTTGCTTATAACAATAGCTACCAATCCAGTATCAAGAAAGCTCCTTTTGAGATTCTGTATGGACGAAGATGTCGAACACCTTTGAACTGGTCAAAAACGGGTGAAAGACAATTCTTTGGACCAGACATGATTCAGGAGGCAGAAGAGCAAGTTCGCATCATTCGTGAGAATTTGTAAACATCCCTATCTCGTCAAAAGAGCAAGTATGACCGTCTTCATAAGGAAGTGGCTTATGAAGTTGGAGACAAAGCTTACCTTCGGGTTACCCCTTTAAAGGGTACCCATCGTTTCGGTATCAATGGCAAGTTGGCTCCTCGTTATATTGGTCCCTTTCTCATTCTCGCTAAACGAGGAGAGGTTGCCTACCAGTTGGAACTACCCCCACATCTTTCTCGAGTTCATGATGTCTTCCACGTCTCTCAACTCAGGCGTTGCTTCTCGGATCCCATCCGCGAAGTGGACCACAAAACGCTTGATGTGCAAGATGACCTCACATATCGAGAGTACCCTGTTAGCATTCTGGATCAAGCAGAGCGTGTAACTCGACATCATAACATCATGTTTCTCAAGGTTCGGTGGTCTCATCATTCCCAGAGAGAAGCTACCTGGGAGCGAGAAGATCGTCTTCGACTTGAGTACCCCACTTTCTTTCCGTCGACTCCTGAATCTCGGGACGAGATTCTTTCGAGTGGGGGCGAGTTGTCACATCCCTAGTTCTGGTATGACCTAGACTAGCTAGTCATGTGTGCATCATGTCTAAATTTCATTTAAATTTGAATTGGGGATTTGTGAAACCCTCAGAAATCATTTCTGGAAATAACCCAGATAAAAATTGCTCCAAAAAGGTCCAAGAAAATGTTCATGTTGCTCCCTGAAAATATTGGTCAGAGGTAAAATTCAAACCAATATTTTATTGAGCTCATAAATATTTATTTTGGCCATTTGGAATTAATGCAATACTTATTTGCACTGGATATATATATGTTATATATTTTAAATATGACCAAAAATTATGCTCGTTGATGAGGAGCTCTGGAATAATACCACTAGCTCCTACAAAAAATGGCATAAGTAGATAAATTAGTTTGGTATTGTTTTAAATCAAACAAATGTCAGAAAAATAGAAATGGAAACAAAAGGGAAGAAAACCCACCTACACTAACCTCCCTGTGCAGCCTGGCCTAGCCTAGTGGCCCAACAGGCTGGCCCAGCCGACTGGCCAGTGCCAGTCATCCCCTTCCTGGTGCCAGGAGGACAGGGGCACGCGCTCGCCGCGCGCGGCCACGCGCCCGGCCACCTCCTGCCTGCCTGTTCCCCCCTCGTCGCTATGGATGCCCCGCGCGATGCCACGTGCCGCCCCGGACCTCTCTCATGCTCTCCCTCCTCCCCTGGATCTCTCCCTCTCCTCGGACCGAACGCACCTGTAGCCGCCGCTCGCCATTGTCGCGCCCACCGCCACGGCCTCGCCCCTCCGTTGAGTCCACAAGCTCCGCCACCTCTCCGTCCACCTCTCCGTCGAGCCACGCGCCTCGGGAGGCCCTGGAGCGCCTCCATAGCCGTCGTCTTCATCTCCGGCCACCGTGGATCCCCATCGTCACACCGTCGTCCTCAGTGCGTCCCCGAGCTCGCCGTCAAGCCCACCGAGATCGTTGTGAGCTCCTCCTCCTTTTTCCTCTCTCCGTTTAGCCGTTCGCGCACCATAGCCCGGTCTACCACCGCGCCCGTGAGCACCTCGCTGCCATCCATGTCGCCGTCGTCATTCTGGCCTGCTTCCGCCCAAACCAAGCATGTCACCGTGCTCCTGGTGACCCCAGGAGGTCGTAGAGGCCCTCCGCAGGCACTGCCGTGCACCGCAGTGCTGCGCCCGCATGCCACCGAACTCTGCTCCGAGCTCTGCTCCGTCAAGCTTTGGCCGTCCCCGCCTCTCCCACTTGCTCTAGATGAAGTGGACGAGCGCTGGCTCCTCGCTCGTGGTCTCCGCTACCCAAATGGTCGCCGGAGCGACAATCCCGAGCCCCTCCACCGCGTTCGGCCTCGTCGGCGGCTAAACGCCGGTGGGATTGACTGGGTCTAACACCCCCTGTTGACCCAGCTTTGACCCGTGTGGGTCAGTGACATGTGGGGCCCGACCCTGCTAATTTTTAGTTTAGGATTAGTTTGATAATTAATTAACTCTGTTAATTAAACATGACACTGACGTGTGGACACCACACATCAGGTTTGACCTGGTCAGCCGTGGTTGACTCGCTGACGGCATGCCTCTATAATGTTGATGCAGTTATTCATTTTCTGGCATTAAAATAAATCAGGAAAATCCAGAAAATGATATAAACTTCTAAAATTCATAGAAATTCAATCGTAGCTCAGATTGAAATAAGTTATATATGAAAAATTATCAGAAACTTTCAATCTATCCATCTGTACCAGTTTCATGCATGATAAACCAACTTATACTTGCTGTGTAGGTGAAAACATATAAATGGCATTTATGAAGACTTAACTTGGAGTTGCATTTGAATTCTTGGTTCAAATGGACTTCATCCAAATGAATGCTAGCTGCATTAGCTCAAACAACATCACAACTAAATGCCAAGATCATGCATCATATTGTTGCATATGCTTGTGTATTGATTGTCGGCACCGTTCTTCTCGATAGGTCCTGCTCCGGAGAGTGTTCGAGACTACCTGTCTGAAGAGCAGTGTTCTACTGTCAATTTATCAAGCAAGCAAACCCCCCTTGTTCATTCTAATATGATCCCACTCTCTCGCTACTGCTCTCTTTTATTGCATTAGGACAACAGTGATTCAACTGCTACTTTATGCTGCGGTAGTTGAACCCATTCCTCTGCATGACCTGTCATTGCCACAGTAATTAGTTGAAACCCACTAGCATGTGTAGGAGTTGATTGAGCCGTGTTGTGTTCCTACCATGGCATGCCTGCTATTGCTTAGAGTTGTGTCAGGTCTGATTCATTGGGAATGAATTGGAGAGTGTTACGATATGTTCTGGTGCTGATAGTTAAGTGTGTGAACACGATTTGGAAAAGGTAGCGGTGAGAGGCCATGTAGGAGTACATGGTGGGTTGTCTCACTGGAACCGTCCTTAAGCACAGAGTTCTGTGTATGTTGTCCAATGACTAGCTACTACCACACATTGGAATGCTTAAGTGCCCCTCTTGACTTATTAACTAACTTGATCTCTGTCCAGGAGTTGCAATTAGTTTCTGGTGTTTGTAGGAAGTGTTAGTAGTCTACCAAGTGGCACCCGGCTAGGTGGGCTTGGGACAGACTAGGCACAAGTGGCACGGTGTACCAAGCATCGATCCATCCGGCGAGGTGGGCTTGGGAACCCTGCACATATCGTTTGGGGCCGTGACTGAAACCCGACCGGATATCCTTGCGTATGGAACCCGAATAGGCGATAAACCTGGATTAGAGTCTTGTGTGGTTAGTTAGGTCGTGGCTGACTCCCTCGCCAGGCTTCCGCTTGAAGGTTGCCGAGATACATGACGTGTACATGGCGGTAAGTGGCGAGAGCGTGTGTAAAGAAGTACACCCCTGCATGGTTTTCATGATCTATTCGAATAGCCGGGTCCGTGGTTAAGGACTTCTTGGATGCTTACGTGGTACGTATACAACTTGAAGTGGATACTCTAAAATGCTCAAGACAAGTGTGACTGCTATGAATGGCCTTCTCATAGGGAGACGGGAATGAATCCATATTAGAGTATTGATGTGGTGATTAGTGGAATCGTGTGCGCCACCGCAAAAGAGTTACCAATAGTCGTAGTACAGGATAGCCACTGAGTCAAAGCTAGCTTGCTACGACTAAACCCCACATTACCTTCTTGATACAAATGCATGTATGATAGGAGCTAATGTAAGTCTTGCTGAGTGCCATTGTACTGATGTTGCTTTATTTATGTTTTTGTAGCGGAGACTTCGGTCTTACTAGTAGTTCCGCTTGGACTTCGACGAGTAGCTTGTTATCTCAGCTATGATCTTGTGCCCTTGGGAGGGTCTTGTAGATAGTCAGGCTTCTCAGCCTTTTTCTTTTGTAGTTGTCTGTACTCAAACATGTAATGCTTCCGTTCCTTGTATGCTCTGAATGATGGGTCATGTGACCCCTGTTTGTATTTAATGCTATATGGCTCTTCTGGGCCTTTATCTATATGAGTTTGCATTATATTGTGATGCCATGTTGTACAGCACATACTTGCATGTTATGCATACGTGTAACGTGTACTGCTATGTGTGGGATCCGACAACCTAGTTGTCTATCCTTGGTAGCCTCTCTTATGGGGAAATGTAGTCTAGTGTTTCCACCGAGCCATGGTAGTCCGCTACAGCCCGGTTTACCGGAGTCCTGCTAGCCCAGCACTACTGCCCCGGAATAATTAGACTGGCCGGCATGTGATTCACTTCATTCCTATGTTTGTCCCTTCGGGGAAATGTCACGTGGTGACATCCGGAGTCCTGCCTAGCCTGCTACAACTCGGGTTCCCGGAGACCTATTAGCACAGTTGCTACAGCCCTAATTCACACGCCGCTGACCGACATGCTTGATGTTGTTTCATGTATGCCTGCCCCCGTAAGTTAGTGCCACTTTGGTTTCACGACTAGTCATGTCAGCCCAGGTTCTCTGTCATATGGATGCTAGCGACACTATCATATTCGTGAGCCAAAAGGCGCAAACGGTCCCGGGCCATGGTAAGGCGACACCCGTGGGAATACCGTGCGTGAGGCCGCAAAGTGATATGCGGTGTTACATGCTAGATCAGTGTGACATAGAATCTGGGTCCCGACAATAACCAGTAGGAACAATAGGATCATTATAAGTGACAGTCTTTTCTTCGACTTTAATAGGTGCAGCTACTTTCACTTCTATGGGAGTATGATATTTAAACCACTTCTCCCTGGGGAGATCAACATGAGTAGCAAAAGATTCACAGAAATAAGCTACTATTTCAGAGTCAAGTCCATATTTATTGCTAAATTTACGGAAAACATCAGTATCCATAAAAGATTTAACACAATCAAACTTAGGTGTCATACCTGACTCCTTACCATCATCGAGGTCCCAATCTTCAGAGTTGCGTTTAATTCTTTCCAATAAATCCCATTTGAATTCAATAGTCTTCATCATAAAAGAGCCAGCACAAGAAGTATCGAGCATGGTGCGGTTGTTATCAGAAAGCCAAACATAAATTTTTTTGAATAATTATTTCTCTTGGAAGCTCATGATTGGGGCATGAATATAAAATTGATTTAAGCCTCCCCAAATCTTGAGGAATGCTTTCTCCTTCATGAGGCCAAAAATTATATATATAATTGCGATCATGATGAACAAGATGCATAGGATAAAACTTCTGATCAAATTCCAATTTCAATCGTTTGTAGTTCCATGATCCCATATCATCACATAGGCTATACCATGTCAATGCATCTCCCTTCAAAGATAAAGGGAAGACCTTCTTCTTAAAAACATCATCGGGCACACCTGCAAGCTTAAATAATCCACAACCTTCATCCACACATATTAGGTGCTCATCTGGATGCATTATTCCGTCTCTTGCAAAGGATTAGCTAGCAGTTTTTCTACCATACCCAAAGGAATCTCAAAGTAGACATTTTCATTTTCAATAGGTTCAATAGGTTGAGGAGCAACTATTTGCTCTACAGGTCGGGGTGAAGATACCCCAAACAAGCCCTCAGAGGATTACTTTCCATAGTAACAAGTGACAGTAAATTTAAGCACGCTATATAAATTTTTCCTTACCAAATTCCACCTACCAAAGGCGCTTCACTCCCCGGCAACGGCGCCAGAAAAGAGTCTTGATGACCAAGTAGTATAGGGGATCTATCGTAGTCCTTTAGATAAGTAAGTGTGTCGAACCCAACGAGGAGCAGAAGGAAATGATAAGCGGGTTTCAGCAAGGTATTTTCTGCAAGCACTGAAATTATAGATAACAGATAGTTTTGTGATAAGATAATTGGTAATGAGCAACAAGTAACAAAAGTAAATAAAGTGCAGCAAGGTGGCCAAATCCTTTTTGTATCAAAGGACAAGCCTGGACAAGTTCTTATACAGAGACAAGCGCTCCCGAGGACACATGGGAATTATCGTCAAGCTAGGTTTCATCACAATCATGTGATTCGCGTTCGGTACTTTGATAATCTGATATGTGGGTGGACCGGTGCTTGGGTGTTTTTCTTACTTGGACAAGCATCCCACTTATGATTAACCTCTATTGCAAGCATCCGCAACTACAACAAAAGTATTAAGGTAAACCTAACCATAGCATGAAACATGTGGATCCAAATCAACCCCTTACGAAGCAAGGCATAAACTAGGGTTTAAGCTTCTGTGACTCTAGCAACCCATCATCTACTTATCACTTCCCAATGCCTTCATCTAGGCCCAAATAATGGTGTCGGGGGTGTCGGGGGACATATGCCAAAGGATGGCTTATCATGGAGGGGGCTAATAAGACGTTGCCGGTGCCAGGAAACGGGATGAGGCGATGACATGCACACCGACGAAACATACCCAGGTTCGGGGCTCTCCTAGGAGATGACACTCCTAGTTCTGCTCTGTGGGGTCTCTGCATGATCACTAACTCAACAAGAGTGGCTACAAGATGCTCCTTGAGCCGTTTCAATAGAGGAGGAAGAAGAACAAGGCCAGCCCTAACTCCCTCTCTATGTGTGTGTATCTCTAAGAATCTGAACCCTTTGCATGGGTGACCTGGGGGGTTTATATAGGCCTACCCCCTAGGGGTACAATGGTAATCCGGCCAGGTGTGGGCCCAGGCCGTTAGTGTCTCTTGTGGCCGGCTTCTCCGCCGGTAGCTGGGGCCCGCCGACAGGTGGGCCCCGCCGGCTGTCTTATACTTGGCCGACAGGCCGCCCCACCACTTGCGGGCCTTGCTGGTGGCTTATCACGGTAGCCGTGTTTCTTGTGAGGCTTGCTATGTTGGGGGAGGCGTGGCTACAGTCCCGCCGGCTGGCGGGCGATCACTGTAGCCATTCCCTATTTCTCTCGGCTGATGGTGCACAAACTCTTAAGAAGGGGAGGGCCGCCTGGTGGAAGCCGGCTTCTCCCCCAGCCAGCTAGCAGAGCTTGCCGCCTTCAGGCTTTCCACAGGCTGGTAGCACCCACCGCTTACGGGCCGTATCAACAGCCCGTAATTGGAGTTGGGTCCGTTCTGTCTTGGGTGATGTCATGGGTGGAGGGGCTACAGTATCGCGCCGTGCGGGAGATCACCAGTCGTTACGACGCACTGTAGCCATGACCTGCCCTGGATTCGAGGATGGCAGGCTTCTATGTAGCCATTCCTCGTCTCATCACATTCATGGTGGCTCAGACTTACAGGGCGTTTGGGGCCGCCTGCTAGAAGCCGGCCCCTCTGGGGGCCGCCTGCAAGCAGTCGGCCGCTATCGCAGCCGGCCGCTTGGACCAGCCAGGCACAAGAAGGCAGCGATCAATTTCTGAGGCTTGAGGGGCACAGTCGGGCCCGATGTCTTGAAATTCCAAGGGGGGTGGATGAGGCCACCCATGGCCAATAACTCCGACAGTAGTCCCCGAAGCTGGCGGGTCGCCACGGTTGACAAGGGGGAGGTGCCCCGACAGATTCCTACTTCATAAAGTTTTGGTTGCTTGCACGATCCGTCTTCTGGAGTGGCGGCTGTCAGGAGCCGCCCTGGGCCTGACAGGCCGACTGGTGGAATTCAAACAGTTGTGGCGGGAAGCACGCGGCGCGCTAGCTAGGCACCTATGCTAGCCGCCCGCCGCATGCGCGCATGTTGCGGTAACTGGCCAGGCCGTCCTGCCAGCCCACGCTTGATGGGACGCATGAGCAGGCCAGGACCGCCACTACCGGGCTCGGCACGCGCGCGGATCTACTGTGGCCGAGGCGGTTGGTTGGAATCCCGCATGCTTTTACCACGCGCCATTACGGCCCGGTAAGTGCGGGGGTCTTGGGGTCGTGGGCACAGTAAATCCCACGATCCCATGCCCCGCCCACTCGACTTCGTAACAAGAGGGCTATAAGTAGGGGGAGAGGGGAGAGGCATAAGCACGCGCGCCCTTCCCTCACTCTTTCTCCTTCTCCATCGCTGCTGCACTCCATGCTCACCGCAGTGTTGCGGCGGCTCGCCGTCGTCGTCGAGCTTCTTCTCTGCCGGCCCCTCTCTTTCTTCTCCGCCGCGAGTCCGCGCGCTCGCCGCTGTCCTTCGCCCGCGCTGATCTTAAGCCACCATGGAATGCTCTGGTGACTGGGACGGCTCGAACGTCCACGACGACCACCTCACCTTTCTTCGCGACACACGGCGCCTGCCCGGCGCGGACTGCGTCAGGGTGCACGTGCCGCCCGCCAAGGGGATCTTCCGCTCGTACTTCCTTCGTGGCTTCGGGGTGCCGGCGAGCGACTTCATGCGTGCCTTCTTAGCCTTCTACCGACTCCAGCTGCACCACCTCACACCAAACACGGTGCTGCTACGGTCGGCTTCGTCACCATGTGCGAAGGGTATCTCAGTGTCCTCCCCACCATCGAGCTCTCGGGAGCCTTCTTCTACATCAAGCTCGGCACTGCCGTCAGGGAGGAGGCGGCGCAGTGTGGTGCGTACATCGCGGTGCGGCGTCCGGGTTCTGCAAATGCCTTCCCACCCATGAAGCTAATCTAGTCGTTGAAGCTGTGGCAGAAGTCGTATTTCTATGTGAAGAACGTCGACCCGGCGCGCGACTTCATCAACCTGCCGCCATATGTAGCAGGCCCGCCTGCCGTGCCCCGCGTCAACTGGGGCTTCAAGCCGAAGCGGCTGTCGGAAGACGCGTCCGCCGCCATCGCCCGCCTTAAGGTGATGACGGAGTCGGAGGGCCTCAAGGCGTCCGACTTGCTGGTCGCCTTTGTGGTGCGCCGAGTTCTGCCGCTCCAACGCCGTCCGCACATGATGAGCCAGATGAGCGGGCACTGCGATCTGTGCCGGACGTGCACCAAGGAGATGCCGATTGCAGAGGTGGCTCTCGTGGTGAACAAGATTGTGGACCTCAAGCTTGATGAGGGGATATGGCGATTTGGCAAGCGGCCGTACTCCCGCACCAACCCTCCGCCTACAGTAAGTTCCTGATTCTTCTTTCTTCTTTCTACCGGGCTCTGGTTTGCCGACTGACCGGACCGACTGTGATGCAGATCCTGCCCTCCTAGACGGATGTCGACATCGCCTTCCAGCCAGACCGGGACATGAGTGACGTGTCGGACCCCGACTTAGGGGCGGCCTCCCTGGAAGACGACGCCTCCGGCGGTGGAGGAGCAGGCGGCTCCGGAGGAAGAGGCGGCGTGGAGGACTGGCCGGATGACGATGAGGAGGAGGATGAGGAGGAAGACGAGGAGGAGGAGGAGGAGGAGGAGGCAGAGGCGCCTTGCCGTCCGCCGCCTTCCCACAAGGCGGGGCCGAGTTCCTCAGCCACTCGATCAGCACCAGGTGGCAGGCCCAAACGACGAGGTGCACTGCTTTTCAGCAGCCGCACCAAGAAGCCTAGACAGTCGGTCGCCACAGCCAAGGACACGGCCGCTGTGACCAAGCGACATGAGGCCGCCGCGAAAGCGACCAGGTTCTAGAAGGCCCCCAAGCAACCTCCAATGGTGTCGTCGTAAGTCCTTAATATTTCTTGTGTCTTCTTTGAGTTTTTATTTTGCCGATTCCTTCTGAATTCCTTTTTTATGTTTTCTTCTGAGCAAGGCTCCGCTCTCTCTTGAGCGGTAAACCTCGTCATCCGTTGTTAGGACGGGAGAGGACTCCTCCAACACCCGCCGTATAGACTCGGCCGCCGACCTCTGGGAGGCACAGGAACGGAACACGCGGGATGTGCGGGAGGAGAAGGAACACGCCGCTAAGAAGGTGGAGGCTGAAAAGGCGGCTGCCGCCAGGGCGGTGCAGGCGGATGCATACACGGCGGCTAAGGCCCAAGCCGATGCTGCGGCGGAGAAGCGGACAGCAGACGCCGCGCGTCGTCAAGCCCCCCAACTTGTCCACCCCCTATGCTCCGCGCCTCCAGCATCAGACATCCCAGCGCCGGAAGGAGGACCCGGCGGTGACCAGCCGGTCATGGAGAAGGATGGCTGCGACGCCATCTTGCCAGATATTGAGGCCCGCCGACTATAGACGCGCAGGGCGCCCAGCCGGCCGCCATATTGGAACCACCGGGCGGAGGCTAGTTGGTGGTGGGGTCGGCTCCTGTGGCGCGCTCTCCAGTGTGCCGCCGTGTAGAGAAAGTGGCATCGGCACCGAGGCCGATGGAGATTGGGAGCACCAGCTCGTCGGCACCCGAGGTCGAAGCCACCAGCGTCGCGCTGCCAAAGTGGGCGCGCGGAGGCGGGACGAGCGCCTTGATCTGGGCGGCGCAGGACGTCCAGGCTGACTTCAGGGCCGAAGCCGCCGCCCTCTCGCAATGCATGAAGGTGTTCATGCAGACTCTTGTCGCCGTTCGGGTACGCAATTTTCTTTCTGTTTTTGTTTTCTCTAGTCTTCGGTGGGGGCGTGCCAGCGCACCCACTGGGTGTAGTCCCCATGTTCTGGGCCGGCTGCTGAGCAGGTGTCCTAGAACTTCATGGTGGGTTCTTAGCTTTTGACTGACTTCCCTTTCGTTGCTTTGTTGTAGGACTATCACAACATCCATGTGGCCAGCTTCATTGCTCATGTCCGAGAGCTGGACCGACAGACCGCTGACTTGGCGGAAAGCCGGAGTAAGCACTCTATCTTCTTCTCTCTACGGGGGCGCGTCAGGGCACCCGCGGGCTGTAGTCCCCGAGATGCGGGCCGACTGCTGAGCAATCGGGCCGGATCTTCCCGGCAACTGCTTCTTCTTCTTTTCTTGATTGGTGGTATTTTTCTTCTCTTTCTTTTTCAGAGACCAACACCGCCTTGTAGCAGCAAGTGGGCGAAGCCAACACCGCACTGCGCGCCAAGGAGGACGAGTGCAACAGGGCGGCACAGGAGCGCGATCGCCTCATCAAGCAGCTGGCGGACCAGGCGGCGCTTCACAAGACGGCCCTGAAGCAGGCGGAGGACAACAAGGTCCGTCTCTTGGCCGAGTTCGAGACTGAGCGGTCGGGTTGGGCCTAGAAGGAGGCGGCTCTGACTGCTGGCTATGGCCAGATTGAAGACATAGTCGACGGTGAGTGATACGTCTCCAACGTATCTATAATTTTTGATTGTTCCATGCTACTCCCAAACTACCAGATATGGAGCCAAAACCCTAATTCCACCGCTGTAACTTTCTATATCCGTGAGATCCCATCTTGGGGCCTTTTTTGGAGCTCCGCCGGAGGGGGCATCGATCACGGAGGGCTTCTACATCAACACCATAGCCTCTCTGATGAAGTGTGAGTAGTTTACTTCAGACCTTCGGGTCCATAGTTATTAGCTAGCTGGCTTCTTCTGTCTTTTTGGATCTCAATACAAAGTTCTCCCCATCTCTTGTGGAGATCTATTCGATGTAATCTTCATTTGCGTTGTGTTTGTTGAGATTGATGAATTGTGGGTTTATGATCAAGTTTATCTATGAACAATATTTGAATCTTCTCTGAATTCTTTTATGTATGATCAGTTATCTTTGCAAGTCTCTTCGAATTATCAGTTTGTTTTGGCCTACTAGATTGATCTTTCTTGCAATGGGAGAAGTGCTTAGCTTTGGGTTCAATCTTGCGGTGTCCTTTCCCAGTGACAATAGGGGCGGCAAGACACGTATTGTATTGTTGCCATCGAGGATAACAACATGGGGTTTATATCATATTGCATGAGTTTATCCCTCTACATCATGTTATCTTGCTTAAAGCGTTACTATGTTCTCTTGAACTTAATACTCTAGATGCATGCTGGATAGCGGTCGATGTGTGGAGTAATAGTAGTAGATGCAGGCAGGAGTCGGTCTACTTGTCTCGGATGTGATGCCTATATACATGATCATACCTAGATATTCTCATAGCTATGCTCAATTCTGTCAATTGCTCAACAATAATCTATTCACCCACCGTAGTACTTATGCTCTCAAGAGAAGCCACTAGTGAAACCTATGGCCCCCAGGTCTATTCTCCATCAAATTAATCTTCCAATACTTAGTTATTTATTTTGCCTTTTATTTTACTTTGCATCTTTATCATAAAAATACCAAAAAACTTATCTTATCATATCTAATAGATCTCACTCTCGTAAGTGACCGTGAAGGGATTAACAACCCCTTTATTGTGTTGGTTGCGTGGAGTTTATTTGTTTGTGTAGGTGCGAGGGACTCGTGCGTGGCCTCCTACTCGATTGATACATTGGTTCTCAAAAACTGAGGGGAAGTACTTACGCTACTTTGCTGCATCACCCTTTGCTCTTCAAGGGAAAACCAACGCAGTGCGCAAGAGGTAGCAAGAAGGATTTCTGGCGCCGTTGCCGGGGATTCTATGCAAAAGTCAACATACCCAGTACCCATCTCAAACCCTTATCTCCCGCATTACATTATTTGCCATTTGCCTCTTGTTTTCCTCTCCCCCACTTCATCCTTGCCGTTTTATTCGCCCTCTCTCTCCGTCCCCCTTCTCTTTCTCTATTTGCCACTTTTTGCCCGTCTCTTGTTTGCTTGTGTGTTGGATCGCTTGCTTGTCGTTATCGCTAGTCCCTTATCTTCCCCTTTGTCTCCCGAGTTTGAGGTTGTTCACTTCAAACAAAAACAAGGAGTAAACTTAAATGATACTTGGTTTAGGATGATGGGATTTTATCATCAATTGCACCCTAGAGGTGAATTTTAGAATTCTTCTTCACAACTTTTATGTTGGATTGAATTTGTCTCATAGACAACTCTTGGATTGCGTTGCCAAAGGCAATTTTATTGAAATTGATCCCATTATTGCGCATGAAATTATAGAGGGTATAGTCGGAACACTAGCCCAACAAAAGGGGCATTATCATACCCAAGAAGAAACGCAAGTTTTTGAGAAAATTTGCAAACTAACCAAGATTTTACAAAAATCTCTTGAACCTCTCAAGAATGTTAGCGGGAATCTCCACCGCATGAATATGTTGATTACCCTTTGCAATAAGCATTTGGATTCTTTAGATATCAAAATTTCCGAATATGAGGGGAAACGTAAGGAACCTCCCGGATTCGAGCATAACTCCTTAAAAAAATTAAAGACCCAAGAAGATATTACCTAGATCTATCCTTGCTTATATGCCTAGCTAGGGGCGTTAAATGATAGCGCTTGTTGGGAGGCAACTCAATTTTTTTTATTCCTTGCTTTTTGGTCCTGTTTAGTAATAAATAATTTATCTAGCCTCTGTTTTGGTTGTGTTTTTTGTGTTTAATTAGTGTTTGTGCCAAGTAGAAACGTTGGGAAGACTTGGGGAAAGTCTTTTTAATCTTGCTATAAAAAATAGAAACTTTAGCGCTCACAAGAATTGCTACCATTTTTATTTTCAAAGTGATATTTAGTTAATTATTTTTGAAGATGATGAATAGATAAATTCCTCACGTCCAGAAATTTATTTTAGAATTTTTGGGGTTCCAGAACTTGCGTTAGCTACAGATTACTACAAACTGTTCTGTTTTTGACAGATTCTGTTTTTCGTGTGTTGTTTGCTTATTTTGATGAATCTATGGATAGTAAAATAGCTTATAAACCATAGATAAGTTGGAATATAGTAGGTTTAACACCAATATAAATAAAGAATGAGTTCATTACAGTACCTTGAAGTGGTGTTTTGTTTTCTTTCGCTAACGGAGCTCATGAGATTTTCTACTTTATGTTTTGTGTTGTGAAGTTTTCAAGTTTTCGGTGAAAGATTTGATGGATTATGGAACAAAGAGTGGAAAGAGCCTAATTTTGTTAGTCTACATGATATGTGTTTTGCTTGGAGCGTCTTGTATTATTTGAGTCTTTATTTGTTAGTCTTCCACAATCATCCTTGCTGTACACACCTTTTTAGAGATACACACACGATTAGGAAATTGTTAGAATACTCTATGTGCTTCACTTATATCTTTTGAGTTATATAGTTTTTGCTCTAGTGCTTGACTTATATCTTTTAGAGCACGGTGCTGGATTTGTATTATAGAAACTATTGTTCTCTCATGCTTCACTTAAATTATTTTTAGAGTCCTACAAAACAGCGTGGTAATTTGCTTTAATTATGTTAGGCATTCAAGATTAATAAAAAAATTCTTATGAGTGTGTTGAATACTATGAGAAGTTTGATACTTGATAATTGTTTTGAGATATGGAGATGGTGATATTAGAGTCGTGCTAGTTGTGTAGTTGTGAATTTGAGAAATGCTTGTGTTGAATTGTGTGATTCCCGTATCATGCACGTATGGCGAACCGTTATGTAAAGAAGTTGGAGCATGATTTATTTATTGATTGTCTTCCTTATGAGTGGTAGTCGTGGACGAGCGATGGTCTTTTCCTACCAATCTATCCCCCTAGGAGCATGCGCGCAATACTTTGCTTCGATAACTAATAGATTTTTGCAATAAGTATGTGAGTTCTGTATGACGAATGTTGAGTCCATGGATTATACGCACTCTCACCCTTCCACCATTGCTAGCCTCTCTAATACCACGCACCTTTCGCCGATATCATACACCCACCATATACTGTCGGGGTACTGATCCACGAACACCTATGGGACCGGCGGACCGAGTCCCTTTCGGTTCGGCGGGGGCGGAGGTCGTGCAAAGAGCGGATCGAGGCGAGGCACGTGAGCAGTTTACCCAGGTTCGGGCCGCACGGATGCGTAAAACCCTACTCGTGCTTTGTGGTTTGTATTGAGTTCTTGCTCGGGAGCGCGGTGTGCTACAGTACACACCAGCAGCTAACGAGACCGAGCGTGAGCGTTCTCTGAACTAGCTAACAGCTAACCCCCTCTACGTTGTGCATGGGCCTCCTTTTATATGCTCAAGGGGTCACCGACAGGTGGCAACGGAGGCAAAGGGTAAAAATGGAAAGGTGGTGTGGTAGGTACAGCTACCTGCTACAGTGTATCATACCTAACCCTGACGGCAGGGGACAAAGGCATTAAATGCCCATCTGTGTCGCCTAAATAGTGCAAAAAGGGACCGTCAGGGACGCCATCGCTCGCCACAATGGCAATCTTGTCAGCGCCGCTTGCCACCGCTCACTGCTGGCTGCACAGCCTCCCGCCACGCACGCCTGGAAGGGTCCCAGAGCGACACGTTGGTGGATGCATTGGAGTGTGGGCACAGAGTAGTGGCTCGTCGCGGCAAGCGCCTTGCCGCGGTCGTTGTCTTGTCGCGTCCGGGAGCTTGTCGCTCACCGGGCCTTGCCGGGGCGCGTGGCGCGCCACGGCAAGTTCCTTGAGATGCCTTGGGTGGCCTTCCCGGCAAGCTCCTCTTGCCGGGGTCTTGAGGTGCCTTGGTTGGCCTTCCCGGCAAGCTCCTCTTGCCGGGGTCTTGACTTGGATACTTTGTTCTTGAATGGCTCCAAAGGAACCACGGAGAACCTTGGCGGTCACCCGGCAAGCCTTGCCGCGGGATGCTGCGACTGCCCGTGCACAAGTTCGGGATACTAGGGTACCCCTACTCTAGTACACCGACAGGAGCCCCCGGGCCTGGGCCATACACGGTGCCGAGCGCTGCTGGGCCAGGCCCAAAACAGGGCACGGGCACGCGCGGCCTAGGTTACGCCGTATCTCTCTCCGTATCCACCGCACCCTCCCCGAACGGCACGTGTTGAATGCGGCGTTGTGGGAGAGATCGTGGGTGGTTTCTTTATTCAGAAATGCGGAACGTCCGCCCCCTCCCTCTTTATAAGCAGGGGAAACAGGGGAAGTTCGCCCATTCGCCCGTTGCTGCTTCCAATCTCAGAAATCTCCGCCGCTCCCTCGCCTTCCCAAAGATGAGAGAGAGAGAGCAGCGCTCTGCCCCTCATCACCACCAGCACCACCAAGGCCGTCGACCTCCTCCACCACTTCCTCCATGGCTCCAAAAGCCGACAAGGGGAAGGTCGTGAAGTCGACCGAGGCGCAGCGGCTTGCGGCGCTGCGGAAGGAGCGGGCCATATCCCCCCCCCCCCAAGCTTGCCGCGAAGGAGCTGAGGGAGAACTACTACCTCTTCTGGTCGGCGGAGACACGAGCGCATCCGCGCACGAAGGTACTCCCCGCTGCCGCTTGGAAGAAGGCCCCAAATGGATACCCCTTCTTCGCATTGTTCTTCTACTGCGGGCTCTGCCCGCCTTTCTCTGAATTCTTTTGCGACATCATGAATACCTACGGATTCCACCTCCTTGACTTCACCCCCAACGCCGTTCTGACCATGGCAGTTTTCGCACATCTCTGCGAAAACTTTGTCGGAGTCCACCCCAGTGTAGCCCTCTTCCGCCATTTCTTCATACCCCGAGTAGAGAGAGGAGAGCCTCTATCCGGCGGAATCGCCTGGATCTCAAGGTCCGGCAAGAAGGAAACGTATCTGGAGGGGGAATTCCGCGGCAAGTGGGAGGAGTGGAGAGCAGACTGGTGCTGGATTGACGAGGAGAACCCGCAGCCATTCACCACCCGGCGCCGAACCCTAGTAGCGCGCGGCAGCGATTGGAGTGACGTGGCCCCGGAAGACGACAGGCTGAAGATTGCTGTCACCAGGATCCTGCGTCTCAGGCTTGCCGGGCTAACTGTAGGCGCTGTTGGCGCAGACTTTCTTTGCCGCCGCATCGCCCCCCTGCAGGAACGGGGGAGACCCACTTGGGCGTTCAAGAATGCGGCGGATATCATGAGGCTGCTGCCGGGCCTCAACTACAACTTTACTGTTCTGGAGCTCAACACGATGCTCCAGGAGCTCTTCAAGTATGACCCCCAACATCCGGAAGTCTTCAGGTTGCCGGGTGGCGTCGTTCTGCTGTGCAACAATTCCTCGCTCGACCGCATCCGTGCAATGATGCCGGAGTGCGACTCGCATGGAATTGTGCCAACTTGGCAGGAGCCCGCAGACGACGTCGTGCAGAAGTTCTTCAATGACTTGGTGGAAGTGCCAATCCGCACCGACGAGAAGGACAGCCTCACCCGCGACACCACGGATGCAGAGATGGCGCTCATCGCCACTAGGCTGGAAGAGGCAGCGGCAGCCGCAGCCGCGGGTGACTTTGGATTCACCGTGGAGGAGGCAGATGCAGCAGAGGCGGCAAGCCGTGCCGAGCGAGGGTAGCCCGCCGGCAAGAAGGAGCTTGCCGGGCATGACACCGAGCCGAGCGAGCCCGCCAGGGATACGAGCGGCTCGCTGGACATCAACTCCTCTTCCTCCTCATCTTCAGGCTGCTCGCCGCAAGCAGAGCCTCCATCCCCACCAAGAAGGCGTCTCCACAAGGCTGGTGACGTGGCGGAGCGGCAAGCGGGGCAACAATCGCCACGCCGCGTGACATGCTCCACCACGGCAAACACCGTTGCCGTGGGAGCGCCTCATGCTGCGACGACAACTGGAGCGGAGTCTAGCCGGACCACCGCTTTAGTTCCTGCCGCTGCTCACGTCGCGCTGGCAGCCGGAGCGGGGTTGTCTCAGACCACCGCCACTGCTCCCGCCAAGCGGCCAAGGGAAGCTTCTCCTCCGCCTCCTCGCGCCGGGTGCGCGCCGGACTTCGACTTCTCCGCGTTCAACTCCGACAAGGAAGAAGAAGAAGAGTAAGCTTCTCTTGCTGTACTTGTAGTTCTTCAATTCTTGCTGTTTGTCTTGTTTCCCACTTTCTTTTCTCTGAACTTGTTCCTCTTCAGGACTCTGGCCCAGAGAGCAGCAAAGAGAGCCAAGGCCCCCAGCGTAAGTATATGGTTTACTTTCCTCTGCGAGGTGCGTATGGGTACTTGTCTTTGCTGATATCTTCTTGTTGATTTATGTAGGAGCCGAGCAGCCCCAACAGGAGCCAAGGGAGAGTCCTCCGGCGACGGAGGGCTTTCCGGTAAGGGAGAAGTCTCCGGCAAGCGAGGGTTCTCCGGCAAGGGACAGCGCCAGCGGCCCCCCGACGACGGAGAACCTGACTGCAGAAACTGGCACAGGTAATCCTTTTGCTGCAAAACCTCCCTTGGGTTCTTCTTCTCTTGATCTTCCTGGGTTTTTGCTGGATTTTGCTTGACTCTTCTCCCCTTTTCCGGCCGTCAGGCCCATCCGCTACAGAGCAGATGGAGACCGAGGTTGCCGCCGATGAAGCAGCCGGTGCTGACGATGCCGCCGACGCAGAGGCCGCCAAGGCTGCCGCCGAAGCAACTGGCGAAGGGTCTGGTGATCACACTGACGGCCCTGAGGCCGCAGGAGCGCCAGGCGCTACACCGACCACCGACCCATCCGCCGCTGCCGCAGCGCCAGGCTCCGAAGAGCCCCAGCCAGGCGCCTATTTGAAGGCCGGCGAAGGTGTCTTCATCAACCTCCCCTGGGCGTCAAGCTCCAGGGTGCCGGTCAAGGGGGAGATCTTCGACGGGGAGGTGCTCGCCTCCGCGGGGCTGACGCTGGTTGACGCGCCAAGCAGCAGCAGCAACGATCCCGAAGAAGAGCGGCTGCTGCTCAAGTTGGTGTCGCTCTACCGCGCGCGGCAAGCCAAGCTGGAATCCCGCGAGGCGCTTGTCGCGAAGGCGGGAGCTGATATTGAGAAGCGCGCGGAGGAGCTCGGGGGTTTCCACCGGGAAGCCCTCCGGTCCCTGGCGGAGGAGCGGGAGCAGCTCTCCGAAGCGCAGCAGGCCTTCCTCCTCGAAAAGGCTGAAGTCGAAGAGCAATAGCGACTTGCCGCTGTAAAACTATCCGCGGAGGAAGGCGAGCTGGCGCAGCGGAAGATCAATCTTGACGCCCACGAGGAGGAGCTTGCCGCACGCGAGGAGAAACTTGGCGGAGCCCTCAAGCAAGCGGAGGATGCTGCCGCAGCCGCTGAGGCCGCCAAGGGGGAGCTGGAGACGAGGGTGGCGTAGCTGGAGGCCGATCTCGCCGAAAAGGGGAAAGAGCTCAGCGTCGCCAAGATCTCCAACGTGGATCTTGAGTCGAAGCTGACCACTTTAACCAGGACGCTGGACGGCGCCAAGAAGCAGGAGAGGGACTTGAAGGAGGAGATCAAGGCCGACAAGGCGCTGCTAGAGAGTCTTGCCGCCACCCAAAATGCCTTTAGGGAAACTGTGGAGCATTGGATGGAGAGTCTTGTAAATGCCGCCACAGACATCGACAAGGAGCTGGCGCAGCTGGGGATGGAGGATCTCGGGTATCCCTCCGACGAGAACCTCCATCCCAGCGCCAAGCTCGTCTTGTTCTTCAAGCGCGTGGCGACGGCCCTCCAGTGGCTCCGGGAGAAGATCCCGAAGCAGCTGGCCGACGAGTCGCGCAAGATCTGCGCAGGAGCCCTTCAGAAGGTGTTGATGAAGGTGGCCTTCCGCAACCCGGGCCTCCGCCTCACCAATGTCCTCAGGACCTTGCCGCCGGATGCCGATCTGGAGGAGCTCAAGGCCCTTGTCGCACCCATTGTGGACAAGGTGAGCGGGATCAAGAGGATTGAGGGTGATCGCGCAGACTAGGCCGCCCGTTTCCTCCTTTTTCTTGTCGCTGTCGATCAAGTTATGAAAACAATCTATTAGAGCCGCGACAAGCTATCTTTGTAATATAACTCTATTCTAGGCAATGATTGCAACGTTATTCCCTTTACTTGATTCCTCCCTTTGTATGTTTTTGCCCTACGCTTTTAGGGAACTTGCCGGTGCAGGCACCTGAGCCGCGAGCGCTGAGTGCGGAACGTCAGCAGCCTGCTGGTGGTGCCGCTACCGGCAAGAAACCTTGTCGCAACTAGTTGCAGCTCACTTAAGTTGTTAAGCGGACTCGAAACAAAATAAGGGCGCAACTAGCTACGAGTTGGTTCCTCCGCGCACAGGTTTTCCATACAAAGTGCGGTCGTTCAAGGGAGATAACTTAGAAATTTAAAAAATCTGATTGCTCAAACTTTGGCAACTTAGCTTTTCTGTTGTTTGCTTCCCGGCAAGGCGAAACTTTCTTGAATGACGCCTGATCCACACCATTATCTTCTCCTTTCCCCCCCGGCAAACTTGTGGGCGAGGGAACCTTCCTTTCCTTGAAAAAGAAAGAAGAGAAAATAAAGATATGGGGCCTTACAGCTCGTTATTGCTTACCTTGGATTAGGTGCTGCACAAAGTGTCAGATCATATATGCCAAAAATAAAAGCATGAAATCGACAAAATGTGCGGAGCACATGAGCTTTACTTATGCACGGGGTCTGCGCCCGGCCTTGTACAAAGGATTACATGCAACAGCGGCAAGACTTGTACAAAAGGTGGTCGCCGGAATAGGTTCCGGCAACCGCGCCTTACGGGTAAAACTTACGAAGATGCTCAATGTTCCAGGAGTTGCTCACCGGAATGGCATCTTCGGTCTCAAGGCGGACAGCGCCAGGCCTAGTGACTCGTTTCACCCGGTAAGGGCCTTCCCACTTCGGCGTCAACTTGTTGGAATTCTTGGCGGACTGAACACGCCGAAGAACAAGGTCGCCTTCCTCGAGACTTCTAGCATTAACTTTGCGGCTATGGTAGCAGCGCAAAGCTTGCTGGTAGCGAGCAGCTCGCACAGCAGCCTGAAGACGATCTTCCTCAAGGAGCAGCGCGTCATCTTGTCGCAACTGCACTTGCTCAAGCTCATCATAAGCGAGCACTCGAGGTGACCCGTATACGAGTTCCGTGGGGATAACTGCCTCTGCTCCATAGACTAGAGCGAAAGGTGTCTGGCCAGTGGCTCGATTTGGCGTCGTCCTCATCGACCAAAGAACCACCGGTGTCTGCTGTGCCCATGCTGGAGCTTGTAGCTCGACAACAAGGACTAGAGGCAAATCTGCTGCTGCGGGAACATTCGCTTCCACGGCGAGAACCTGCGGCTTCACCGGAGCTTGACGTTCCCAGGCAAGCTTGCCGGAGCAAAACTTGTCGGGAGCTTCTGCTTCAACGGAACAAACCCTAGGGTTTGCCGGAGCAGGGTGCTCCTCAGCGCAAGGCAAATCTGTTGCTGCGGGAACGGCCGCTTCTACGGCGAGAACCTGCGGCTCTGCCGGAGCTTCACGTTCCCCGGCAAGTTTGCCGGAGCAAAACTTGTCGGGAGCTTCTACTTCAACGGAACAAACCCTAGGGTTTGTCGGAGCAGACTGCTCCTCAGCGCAAGGCAAATCTGTTGCTGCGGGAACGTTCGCTTCTACAGCGAGAACCCGCGGCTCTGCCGGAGCTTGACGTTCCCCGACAAGTTTGCCGGAGCAAAACTTGTCGGGAGCTTCTGCTTCAACGGAACAAACCCTAGGGTTTGCCGGAGCAGACTGCTCCTCAGCGCTCTTGGCGTTGATCTTGGGGACCTTCTTGGCGGCGGCTTCGGGAAGCTCTGCCGGCAAATAGTCACCAGAAATCAACTTCCTCTTCTTGCTGTCGTTCGTGAAGAACTTGGCGCTGATCGTGACGAGCTCGTGGATCTGACGACGCGGTGGAGTCGCTGTCGAGGTGGATCCAGCGAGTCGGCGATCTTGGCCTTCGGGGTGGAGAGTGCACAGAGGTTGCACCCCCACCAGTCTTGTCGCCACCGGCTCATGCCTGGCTGACTGGCTGCGGCTGCAATGTGCTCGGCTGCCGCTGGGTGTCTCCGTTGGCGAAGCTGATGAGACTCTGGATGGTGGCCCTCCAATCGTCGATCTTGTCTGCTGTTGGAGGTTAGTCTAGGAGCAGTTGAGCTCGCGCCAAAGCTTCTGCTGCAGTGGCAGGTGACGGTGGCGAACGGTGCAAGGAGCGGGATATGCTCGGACTTCTAACCACGTTAGAAGGAGCAGTATCCCGTCCAGGCGACCGTGTCTCGCTCGCGCCAGCATGTTGGCGAGCATGGTGGTCCTGAGCGCTCCGAGATCCACCAGCCCGATCTTGGTCTAGCAAACGCATGGTACCATGAGTACCATGACACTGCCGGTCCCGCGCCTCCTGAGATGGGCGCGGTGCGTGCACGGACGCCGAGGTCTTGGAGTGTGCCCGGTCTTTGTGGGAGCCGGGCACGCCGCCGATGGGCAGCGCCGCCTTGTCCTTGGACCTGGCAGCACCGCGAGCTCCCTCGTCGACGCCCGTTCTTCCGCCGGCGTCCACCCCACCAGCCGTTTGCTCCGGCGGTGGTGGGTTCGGCGCGGCAGAGCAGCCGCCTCCGAAACCTTCTTCTTCGGCGGCATGTCGATGAAGATGATGAAGATCTAGCTCGCGTGAACGCCGGATCTGGTTCACACAACCGCGACGCCCCCTACCTGGCGCGCCAAAGATGTCGGGGTACTGATCCACGAACACCTATGGGACCGGCGGACCGAGTCCCTTTCGGTTCGGCGGGGGCGGAGGTCGTGCAAAGAGCGGATCGAGGCGAGGTACGCGAGCAGTTTACCCAGGTTCGGGCCGCACGGATGCGTAAAACCCTACTCCTGCTTTGTGGTTTGTATTGAGTTCTTGCTCGGGAGCGCGGATTGCTACAGTACACACCAGCAGCTAACGAGACCGAGCGTGAGTGTTCTCTGAACTAGCTAACAGCTAACCCCCTCTACGTTGCACATGGGCCTCCTTTTATATGCTCAAGGGGTCACCGACAGGTGGCAACAGAGGCAAAGGCTAAAAATGGAAAGGTGCTGCGGTAGGTACAGCTACCTGCTACAGTGTATCATACCTAACCCTGACGGCAGGGGACAAAGGCATTAAATGCCCGTCTGTGTCGCCTAAATAGTGCAAAAAGGGACCGTCAGGGACGCCATCGCTCGCCACGATGGCAATCTTGTCAGCGCCGCTTACCACCGCTCACCGCTGGCTGCACAGCCTCCCGCCACGCACGCCTGGAAGGGTCCCAAAGCGACACGTTGGTGGATGCGCTGGAGTGTGGGCACAGAGTAGTGGCTCGTCGCGGCAATCGCCTTGCCGCGGTCGTTGTCTTGTCGCGTCCGGGAGCTTGTCGCTCATCGGGCCTTGCCGGGGTGCGTGGCACGCCGCGACAAGTTCCTTGAGATGCCTTGGGTGGCCTTCCCGGCAAGCTCCTCTTGCCAGGGTCTTGAGGTGCCTGGGTTGGCCTTCCCGGCAAGCTCCTCTTGCTGGGGTCTTGACTTGGATACTTTGTTCTTGAATGGCTCCAAAGGAACCACGGAGAACCTTGGCGGTCACCCGGCAAGCCTTGCCGCGGGATGCTGCGACTGCCCGTGCACAAGTTCGGGATACTAGGGTACCCCTACTCTAGTACACCGACATATACCTTCACTACTAGGAAAATGCCTACTATTGGCGCACCTGTTTTGCCTACTAATGGCGCACCACAGGTGCACCACTAGCATCACGCCATTAGAATTTTTTACTAATGGCGCACCACGGGTGCGCCATTATTATGCCTCCGAGGGGCCTTATTTACCCATGTGCTCTGGCTTACTAATGGCGCACTAGTTGATGATGCGCCACAAGTGTGCTCTGGCTTACTAATGGCGCACTAGTTGGTGGTGCGCCACTAGTATGAATATTAGGGATTTTTTTTCTGATATTTGCACAGGATACAAAATATATTACTCGATAGAATATAGATAGCACCACACAGCAACAGCAGATGCATCGAATACAATAGAAGATTAGTCTCTGAATAAAATTCATCATATTAGTCTATGAATTCAAAAGACCAAACAAAGATAGAACATTACAAGTCTCGAGACCAATCATCATCATACAACTTCTACTCGTTATTAATAACAAGTCATACGATCATCATCTTTATAGTCATCGAACCAACCCTACTTAATTGTTCTTAGCTCATGATCATCAGTATTAGGCAGGACCTAAATACCCTATTTAAGGTAAAATAGCATAAAACAATATAGACTATGACTCTCCATTATGGAGAATGGAGATCATCCTGTCTCTAATTCTTGCGCTTTGCTTCCTTTTGCTTCCAAGAACCTCCTTACGACTGTCCATATATTTTTTCCATCCTTTGATTTGCATGTCTCCACTTCTATTAGAAATCTGGTATGGATAGTTGAGATCCGTAGGATGACCTGGCTGTATGTTCAAAACATTAAGGCTACCTTTCTCATACATCAAATGAGGCACACAATTCTTTGGGATTATCAGTTGAAAAACATAGTAATAACTTCATAGTTAGCAATGATGTACTAGTTTTAGGAGTATGCAAAAGATGCACGGATGTCGTAATAGTAAAAATCTTACCAGGGTATCTCCATGGTAGTTACCGTAGTTGAACACATGCACTAGTGGCACGTATTGACCATAATGTTGAGGAGTTTGATTGTAGATATTGTAATCCTCAATGTCAGTACAAAATCCGACGAGATGATTTTCTCCTTGTAAGTTAATTCGGAGCCATCGTGTAGTGGGTTTTGTCTACCATCTCCTGCACATTCTTTGAAGAATTAAAATAAGCTGTCAATGGAAATAAGTTGTCAACTATTTTGAAATAAACAATATAAATTGGCTAATAACTATGTTTAAGAAAATCACATAGCGGTAGAATTGGAGGCATATCAACAAGGACCCAAATGTCCATATTGTCTTGCTTGATTTCAGGATCACCGAGATCCATGGTGACAAGCATACACTCATCAAAACCATACATCTTGCAAAGTGCTTCCCATTTTTTGCAACCAAAATTGGTTACACTCTCTGAATTGTACAGCATACACTTCAAAATCCACATCATGACGAGTCCTTAGGTGAATTTTCTTTGTTTCAGAACTTTCATGGTCTTCAAAACCAATCCTCTCCAAGACATAGCGCCTTGCATGGCATGGGATAAGCTACTTGAATTGTAAAAGATGAAAATTACACGTCGAAATAGTTGTAGTCATGCTTAATTATGAAAAGCACTTGTCGTCGTTGCGTACCATTTCAACATCAAAGGTCTCCACAAGCTTAATGCTGAAGCGCCTATCATCGTCCAGGTGAGGCATGTCGCACAGACCTCGATCGTCGTGGCACCAGCTGCACTCCCCCGGGAGACTTTCATCGTCTGATGACGACATTTCCTACATTCATAATTCAAAACTACATCTCTGTTGGGTCCAATAAGATAATTCACAGTGTGGTGAAAACACGCCCTTCGAACTGGTTTGAGCAATTGGTGAATGGAGATGGTCTAAGATTTTCAGTAGTAAGAAGTGAAGTGGTAATTTTGAGAGCAAATGGTTAGGATGAGTGGTTCCTCTTTCCTGCTTAGCTTTACAATAGAATATTGTTAGTCATGCACTCTTGTGCATTTTCAGCCAGTCCCAGTGGAGTTGACCTAAAAACATTTCTTTCTTTGTGCCCGCTACATCCATCTAAAGTATTTATGGTCAAGGATTAGCAAGGCCATCCAAATAGAATATGTGGTATGGGCTTTTTTAGTAGGTCATCCTACCAGATTAGGGTTTATCGATGACGAGCAACTGACATTAGTAATAACTATGAGTTGATATCACACTTCTATATGTATAACACAAGAGGCACTTGATCCTACTTAATTAAGTACTAAGATACCCCAGCCCATGCATTTGTCGCAAGTACCCCATATGTCCTATTTTTAGCAAAGTCATGCTAAAATTCACGGAAAATTTCAGCATGACCTTTGCTGAAAATAGGACATATGGAGTACCCGAATTTTCCAGAATGGAAGTTAATCGACATTCCGGCAAACTCAAGGGCCTCTCGGGGTACCTGCAAAATCATCACGACCCGATGGTCGGAGACAAAACCCAGCAAACTCCTTCCCTTCACTCGGGGTACAACAATATATCTTCTAGGGGTGAAACCGTACCCTGATTCTCCTTTCTTCCTCTTGCCGAAGAGAAGTTGGCTGCAGAGGATGGTCCAACTCAGATCAGCCTGCAGAAGTTCATTGTATAATTTTGTTTAGTTCCAAGCATTTACGAATACTCTTCAGAGTGGGCACAAAGATGGAAGCAAACTAATAGCACAAAGTGAATAGCAAATCGGCTACTGAAACTATACTAAATCCATGCTAAAACTTTACTGAAACTACTCCTTGCAAGCAAACTGAAACTACTCCTTGGAAGCAAATTGTCTTGGAAGGATTATTGTGTGCACAATTCTACTCTAGCTAGTTACTTTCACTTAGAGATTGTTAGGTAGCCGATAGCACAAACAGCATGAGTCATTCTTCAGACCGTTACAAATATAAACAATGGCAACTAAGGTTAAAAACCAACAATCCTATATATTATTCTGAAACTTCATATATTGAAATCACTTAGCAGAAATTCTTCCTTCCATTCTATTTAGAAAGTTTGGAGATAATATTGTGGACTTTGGGAGTTTTCTTAAATCATTTCATTTATATTTTAAATAACAGTAGGAATTATTTCATAATAGAATTTACCCCAAAAACAAATTCCTTTAATGCCATTTTTGTAGCGACCAGACCTGAAACGGTCCAATCTCTGTGCTCCGGTGTCATCCCTGGATCAATAATGCTAACACCATACAGTAGTTGAAGGATTTATACCAGAGCAGCAATCACACACTTATTACATCGAGTATCTCAAAAGTGAACTTATTACAATAAATATGGCTTAAGGCCATCTAATAACGATAACAACGGAAGGCTTGGAAGATAAGTGAGTCCATCAACTCCAACGACATCACTAAGTATAGAACCACGACCTAAAAGGCACCTTACTCGTCGTCTGAAAAGTTTGCAACATGAACGTTGCAGCCCGAAACGGGTCAGCACATGGAATATGCTGGCAATGTAACACATAGAGAATAATGGAAGAATAAATCTATACTACATGCATATTTGGCTGGTGGAAAGCTCTATGGTTACAGTTTTGCATAAAGCCAATTTTTCCCTACTACAAAGGAATAAATTTTATTTAACTATCATGGTGGTTGTTAAACATTGAGAGTGTAGACACCCTCCCAATCCCAATTAAGCATCATCAATAAAACCCAAAAAAATTAATTAGACTAACATGATGAGATTCACATGATAATCCAAGTACTATATACTCAAGTTGTCCATAACCGGGGACACGACTAACCATGATTGGTTTATACACTGTGCAGAGGTTGTGCACTTTTCTCCACAAGACTCGATCGCCTCTGTTTGGTTTCTCGCACTACATGGTGTTTGAGAAACGGATGACAGAGACATAGTCTTTCAAAAGCGCTAACACCTTACTATCGGGTACACCGTTACACCTACTTTCCCCTACATCTGCTAGTCTACCACTGTAAGAGTTCGCACAACTTAGTCAACTATGCTAGAGCCCATAGTAGCTTGTGGCTGCACACGGAAGTTTCTAGCATGAATAATCTCATGATCCCTTTGAGCCTGGGTGGCGGTCCAAAAGAAAGCGGGCAATCGCTGGAATATCCAGGTCCCTCTATCCACCCAGATGTGTGTTTAGGTTGCCACCTTAAATAAACCATTAAATCAACAAACTCAAATCTGTCATGGATTTCACTCACCCAATCCACGTCTACTAGCATAGCATGGCATAATAAGCAAATGTAGAAGTAACTCCCAAAGGTTTGATAATAAACAGGTAATAGGTACTACCTCATCTACTTCCCAAACCCACAATTTAATTAGATCCTAAACATGCAATGTGTGAGGATTGATCTAATGCAATAAAAACTGGCTAGAAGGAAGTATGATCAAAGTGTTACTTGCCTTGCTGATGATCCGGGAAACCTAGCGATTCGAAGTAGCAAGCGGCGCACTCCAGGTACTCTAATGTAAACAAACAAGCATACAATAAGAACTCAACTAATGCACAGGTAAAACACAAATAAGAGATCTAACTAGAAAGTTCAACTTAAGAACTCCAGTTGGCAAAAAGAACCAAATCGAACGAAGCAATGAAAGATAAACGGCAAAAGAAACAGGCTTCGTTTACTATTCTGGATCTAGGGCAATTTTTAAAGAGGTAAAACCTTGTTTGAGTTGGTTAAATGGAAAGATGGTTTCGAGACGAAACTCCAGGCTCTTGAATCTCCTGATTCCGATAAACGAGCGAAAAGTTAAACTAAAACGAACATCGGATCAGGAATCGTGATCAGAAAAATCGCGGATTTAATCCGAGAAACAGAAAAGCGACAAACAGGTTAACGAACGAGCGTTCATTAAATTGATCTAAACGATGAATGCGTTCGTTAAAAATGAACAAACGAGCAAACGCTCGCTAAGTAAATAAACCGGAGAAAAACCGATCTATTTAAAAAAACGAAAACTAGGGTTTTCTCGAAAAAAACCGAAACGACTTTTCTCAGAAAACCGGAGGCGGCGGCTACCTTGGCTCGGGGCTCCGGCGAAGCTTCGGCGGGACTCCGGGCGGCGGTGGGTGGTGCGGGGCGGCGGCTCCAAGTGACGGCAGCGTTGGCAGGCGGCGCGGGCGGCGGCTGCGGCGATGCGGGCGGCGTGGGGAGGCAGTGGTGGTATGGGGCTCCAGGGGGGGCTCGGCGGGGTTATAAAGGGGGGGCGAACTTGGGGAAAGGGGCGGCCTCGGGAGGCGTGTCCTCCCTGGAATCGGCGGCGGCGGCGGTCGGGACTCCTGTCCCGACCCGGGCGGGAGGCGGCGGCGGCTGGGCCGGCCTACTCGGCTGGGCCCTTGGCCCAGTCGGCGCAGTGATCTCTTTAAAAAAAACAATAGCGTTGCAACTAAAAAAACTCTAGAGAAATAAATAAAATTGAGAAAATATTAAAACAAATTTTCACCGTCTAAATAAAATATTTAGAACAGGATGAACATTTTTCTTGCCCCTAAATGCAATTTTTGAAAACGTGCAATTATTCCAAAATTCAAATAAAATAGAAAATAAAACCAAAATAAAATCTTATTTGATTTTTTTATTAAATCCTCGATATTTCTTTATTTTGGGAAAGTCATTTTATTCCCTCTCTCAAAATGTTTATAATAGAAATAATTGAAGATAAAATAAATAAAATCAAATTATCCTATTTTCAAAATTTGAGAAAACTCAAATGTGAAAATAACAAAATCGCCAACTATCTCCGAGGGTCCTTGAGTTGCGTGAAATTTCTGGATCAACCAAAATGCAATAAAATATGCTATGCAATGATGATCTAGTGTATAACATTCCAAAATGAAAATTTGGGATGTTACAAACCTACCCCCCTTAAGATGAATCTCGCCCTCGAGATTCGTGTTGGCTAGAAAATAGGTGAGTTTGGTCCTTCAACAGATCTTCCTCTCGTTCTCAGGTGGCATCATCCTCGGTGTGGTGGCTCCACTGAAGTTTGCAAAACATGATAACCTTGCTGCGTGTGACTCGGCTGGCATACTCAAGAATCTTGACTGGTTTCTCCTTGTAGGTCAAATCATTGTCCAACTGAATCGCTTCCAGCGGCACTGTATCTCTCAGCGGTATATCCGCCATCTCTGCGTGGCACTTCTACAACCGGGAAACGTGGAACACGTCATGAACTCCTGACAATCCTTCGGGCAATTCCAACTTATAAGCTACTTCTCCCATATGCTCCAAAACTTTGTATGGTCCTACAAAACATGGCGCTAACTTTCCCTTAACTCCAAAGCGCTTAACTCCTTGAAGTGGAGATACTCGAAGATAAACTCTGTCTCCGACTTCGTAAATTGTCTCCTTGCGTTTCGAATCTGCGTAGCTCTTCTATCTGGATTTGGCTACCTTGAGCCTATCGCGAATCAATTTCACCTTCTGTTCAGACTCCTTAATCAGATCAGGTCCAAACAACTGTCGGTCTCCAACTTCATCCCATGACAATGGTGTTCTGTACCTTCTTCCGTACAAAGCTTCAAAAGGGGCCATCTTCAAACTGGATTGATAATTGTTATTATAGGAGAACTCTGCGTATGGCAAATTCTCGTCCCAACTAGATCCATAATCTAGCCCACAAGCTCTCAGCATATCGTCCAAAATCTGATTGACTCTCTCGGTCTGTCCATCTGTCTGTGGATGTAAAGTTGTACTAAACTCTAGCCTGGTACCCAAAGTTTCATGCAACTGATTCCAGAACATTGAGGTAAACTGGGTTCCTCTATCTGATACAATGCTCCTTGGAACTCCATGCAGACATACGATCCTGGTCATGTATATCTTTGCCAACTTGCCACTAGTATAGGTAGTCTTCACTAGGATGAAATGAGCTACCTTTGTCAATTGATCGACTACAACCCAAATCGAGTCACAGCCAGAACGAGTTCTGGGCAATCCTGTAATAAAATCCATGCCTAGCTTATCCCACTTCCATTCGGGTATCGGCAATGGCTGTAGCAATCCTGCTGGCTTCTGATGCTCTGCTTTTACTCTCTGACATACATCACAAACTGCTACATACTCCGCAATATCCTTCTTCATTCCGGTCCACCAGAAAGTATCCTTCAAATCCAAATACATCTTGTATTTCCTGGGTGAATCGAATATGGTGAATCATGGGCCTCTTGCAGAATCACCTTCCTGATCTCCGGGTCATTGGGCACATAAACACGGTCTTCAAACCATAAGGTGTCGTGCTCATCCTCACGAAATCCTTTAGCTTTTCCTTTGCTTATTTTCTCCTTAATAGAAGCAATCTCCTTGTCAATCTTTTGGGCTTCTCTAATCTTATCCATCAAAGTAGACTGAATCTCCAATGCTACTACATAGCCTCTCGGAACTATCTCCAATCATAGTTCACAAAGATTTTCGGCTAACTCTCTTGGTAAATCTCCCGCCATTAAGGTGTTGACATGACTTTTACGGCTCAACACGTCGTCTACTACGTTAGCCTTTCCGGGGTGATCATGCAATCTCATATCATAATCCTTGATGAGTTCCAACCATCTCCTTTGTCTGAGATTCAACTCCTTCTACGTGAAAATATACTTCAAACTCTTGTGATCCGTGTACACCTCACAATGATTTCCAATGAGAAAGTGTCTCCAAGTCTTCAATGCATGCACTACGGCTGCTAACTCCAAATCGTGCGTAGCATAATTCATCTCATGAGGCTTAAGTTGTCGTGAGGCATATGAAACAACTCTTCCTTCTTGCATAAGCACTGCTCCAAGTCCTCGACGTGAAGCGTCGCAATACACCTCATAATCCTTGGTCTGATCTGGCAAAATCAACACTCGTGATGTAACCAAATGTTTCTTCAACTCCTGGAAACTGGCCTCACATTCCTCAGTCCATGTGAACTTGGTATCCTTCTTCAACAATTCTGTCATAGGCTTCGCAATATTCGAGAAATTTTCAATAAGGCCTCCTTTGGTTTGTAGGAATTTCATAGGAATTCTAGAGGATAGGATTCTTATAGGATTTTTTCCTTTAGAGCCCTTTGGTTCATAGGAATGGATTCCTATTCCTACATAGGAATGGTTCCTATCCTCCACATTTCATAGGAAAATAAAAATGAGCCTAGACCCAATGGAAAAATTCCTTTGGTGTCAACCAAATGACATCTTGTTTCCTATTCCTACTCATAGGATTTGAGATACATGTCATCTCATTTCCTACAAGATTCCTATTCCTACGATAATCCTATCCTATAAACGAAAAGAGGCCTAAACCTCCGGTAGTATCCAGCAAGTCCAAGAAAACTTCTGGATCTCTCCAACTGTTGTTGGCGCTTCCCAATTTGTCACAGTGTCAACCTTGGTGGGATCGACTTCTATACCTTCTCCAGATATAACATGTCCGAGAAATCCAACTTCCTTGAACTAAAACTCACATTTGCTAAACTTGGCATATAACTGATGTTCCCTGAGCTTACCAAGTACCAAATGCAAATGCTCCTTATGCTCCTCTTCATTCTTGGAGTAAACCAGGATATCATCAATGAACACTACGACGAACTTATCCAAAAACTCCATAAACACTTTGTTCATCATGTTCATAAAATATGCCGGTGCGTTAGTCAGACCAAATGACATAACTGTATACTCGTACAGCCCATACCTGGTGGGAAAAGCCGTCTTAGGTATATCCTATTCTCGAATCTTCAACTGTTGGTATCCTGATCGCAGATCGATCTTGGAAAATACCTTAGCTCCTTGCAATCGATCAAGCGGATCATTGATCATCGGTAGTGGGTACTTGTTCTTGCTGGTTACTTCATTCAATCCTCGATAATCAACAACCATCCTTAACGATACATCCTTCTTCTCCACTAGAAATACTGGCGATCCCCAAGGCGAAGAACTTGGACAAATATAACCTTTATCCAGTAACTCCTTAATCTGCTTCTTAATATCTTCCAAATCCTTTGCGGGCATTCTATATGGTCTTTTAGATATTGGCCCTGTGCCTGGCAAAAGCTCTATCAAAAACTCAATATCTCTATCCGGTGGCATGCCTGGCAACTCCTCTGGAAATACATCCGGGAAATCCTTCACTACTGGTACTTCCTCCTGCACAACTCCTGTTAAGCAATATACTTGAGTCCTCTTTGGCACATGCCGGGATACATTCTTGATCCTTCTCCCTTCTGGGGTGGTAAGCAAAATTGACTTACTGGCGCAATTGATGTTTCCTCCATACATCGACAGCCAATCCATACCCAGAATTACATCCAATCCTTGCGATTCCAAAATGATCAAATCCGAGGGAAACACATGCCTGCCTATACTCAATGGCACTTGAAAACATCCTCGGCTGGCCATATACTCCGCTCCTGGTGAGCTTACTAACATAGGGGTTCTAAGAACTTTGGTGGGCAGGTTATACTTATCCACAAATCCCCTTGATATGTATGAATGTGATGGACCGGTCTCGAAAAGAACGAGTGCATTAAATGACTTAACCAAAAACTTACCGATTACTGCATCCGGCTGCTCTTCAACCTCCTCCACGTTAACGTGGTTCACCTGTCCCCTGTTGAAAGGGTTCGGTTTCTTCCTAGAGCTTCCATTGCCATTTCCATTCTGGGATTCAGGACATTCATTGGCATAATGTCCGGTCTTCTGGCACTTGAAACACGTGACTTGGCTCAGGTCTCTCTTGGCTGGGGTTGATGGGTTGGTGCGGTTCTGGCCGTTGCTTCCTCCATTCCCATTACCATTCTTGATGCCATTGTGATTGTGTGAGCTACCTCCTCCATGGGTATGGTGAAAATGTCCTCCCGGTCTAGGGGTAAAACGTGGCTTCTGCTGAGCTCCTGAATTATACTTCCCTCGTCCATACTTCCTCTTGCGATTCTCAATTTGCTGCTACTTCCCTTCAATCATAAGAGCATGATCTACCAACTCCTGGTAGTTGTTTAAGGTTGCTACCATCAACTGCATGCTCAACTCATCATTCAGTCCTTCTAGAAATTTCTCCTGCTTAGCAACGTCATCCGGGGCATAACGTGCTAACTTACTAAAGTCCTCCACATACTGGCCAACTATCCGTCCTCCTTGGCGCAAGTTGTGAAACGCTTGCTTCTTCATGGCCATAGCTCCTGCTGAAACATGGGCGATACGGAAAGCCTGCTGAAACTGGTCCCATGTGACAGTGTCGATAGGGAAAGTGGCTGTGAAATTCTCCCACCATGATGCCGCGGGTCCGTCAAGCTGGTGTGCGGCAAACTTCACCTTTTCCGCATCTGTGCATCCTACTGTGGTCAACTCCCTTGCTATATTGCGGAGCCAATCATCTGCTACTATTGGCTCGGTGCTACTAGAGAACAACGGTGGATTCAGCCTAAGAAAACGGGCTAAGCGATCAACATGTGGTGGTGGTGGTCGGTTGTTGTTGTTGTTGTTGTTCCCCTCATTCTGTTTCTGGACTAGCAACTGCATCAATGTGTTCTGCTGCTGGATCAACTGGGTGAGCTCCGGTGGGAAGGTAAATCTGGGTTCACGTCTCGGAGGCATCTGAGGGTTTAGAAAAGATGAGATTTAAGAATAGAGAGGGGTCTAGAGAGAAAACACTACCCATATGCACATGAGGCAAAAGCAAACAATTCACTTCATTCAATCAAACAAGGGCATACAATCGATCTAACTATCGCAAAAGTGCTCGGACTACTATATTTACATGGTGGGCTACTACTACTGTTGGGGTGGTCTACTAGAAATATTCTTCAGTTGCAGACTCCATGATATCTGCTCCAGCTTCATCAACATAGTCATCATCACTATCATCTGGATCTGAGTCGGTGCCGTCGATGATGATGTAGTCTTCTCGGCGAATCTCCTTGTGTTCTTCATCTTCTTCTACTGGTGTAGGGCCTCCCATAAATATTCCCATCTTCTTGATCAGATCGTCATTCTTCTCCACTAATACATCGATTTCCTCTTCATAATCTTCATGCGTAGCCTTGAGTTCTTCCTCCGGTTCCTTGATTCTTGTCCTCTCCTTCTTTAGATCTATCATGTCGGCGCACATCTGGTTCTCCTGACGTCGAATGTGCTGGTTTAACTCCTGGATAAAAGTTGTGATGGATCTATCCTTCGTGGTACTGATCATCTCCTATTGCTCATCTTGGCGCCCACAAATCTGGTAGATAGTATGCTTGAGATCATTGCGGTAAACTTCTCCAATGCGTCCCATGGCGATGTCAGCTGCCATGCTCTTTCCTAGACTCCAGGTTGGTGCATCAAAGTAAAACTCTATGGGCTCAGTGACTGGCATGAACATCCTTCCTAGGGATTGAACTTGAATCATCCAACGCTCCTCTTCAGGTAAAGTGGCGTTGCAGGTTCCGGTGAAGCTTGGTACTCCTATGTGCAGGTATCTAGTGACTTCCTTCAAGTGACGTCCAAAGGGTGTATCTTCATCTGGTTGCGTGAATTTGTTCCTTGCATCCGCCATCCTAAAAGAGTAGAAATATGATGAGTCAGAATGAGAAGAGAGTAGTGATCTAGGGCTTTAGCTTAGTGGTCGTGTCCTACAGTCAGCGTGTGCTTTGATACCATCTTACAGCGACCAGACCTCAAACAGTCCAATCTCTGTGATCCGGTGTCATCCCTGGATCAGTAATGCTGACACCACACAATACTTGAAGGATTTATACCAGGGTAGCAATCACACACTTATTACATCGAGTATCTCAAAAGAGAACTTTTTACAATAAATATGGCTTAAGGCCATCTAATAACGGTAACAGCGGAAGGCTTGGAAGATAAGTGAGTCCATCAACTCCAACCGCATCATTGAGTATAGAACCACAGCCTAAAAGGCACCTTACTCGTCGTCTGAAAAGTCTGCAACATGAACGTTGCAGCCGAAACAGGTCAGCACATGGAATATGCTGGCAATGTAACACATAGAGAATAATGGAAGAATAAAGCTATACTACATGCATAATTGGGTGGTGGAAAGCTCTATAGTTACAGTTTTGCGTAAAGCCAATATTTCCCTACTGCAAAGGAACAAATTTTATTTAACTATCATGGTGGTTGTTAAACATTGAGTGTAGACACCCTCTCAATCCCAATTAAGCAACATCAATAAAACCCAACAAATTTAATTAGAGTAACATGATGAGATTCACATGATAATCCAAATACTAGATACTCAAGTTGTCCATAACCGGGGACGCGGCTAACCAGGATTAGTTTATACACTCTGCAGAGGTTTGCGCACTTTTCCCCACAAGATTCGATCGCCTCCGTTTGATTTCTCACACTACATGGTGTTTGAGAAACGGATGACCGAGACATAGTCTTTCAGAAGCGCTAACACCTTACGATCGGTTAGACCGTTACACCTACTTTCCCCCACATCTGCTAGTCTACCACTGTAAGAGTTCGCACAACTTAGTCAACTATGCTAGAGCCCATAGTAGCTTGTGGCTGCACACCGAAGTTTCTAGCATGAATAATCTCATGATCCCTTTGAGCCTGGGTGGCGGTCCAAAAGAAAACAGGCAATCGCTGGAATACCTAGGTCCCTCAATCCACCCAGATGTGTGTTTAGGTTGCCACCTTAAATAAACCATTAAATCAACAAACTCACATCTGTCATGGATTTCACTCACCCAATCCACGTCTACTAGCATAGCATGGCATAATAAGCAAACGTAGAAGTAACTCCCAAAGGTTTGATAATAAACAGGTAATGGGTACTACCTCATCTACTTCCCAAACCCACAATTTAATTAGATCCTAAACATGCAATGTGTGAGGATTGATCTAATGGAATAAAAACTGGGTAGAAGGAAGTATGATGAAAGTGTTACTTGCCTTGCTGATGATCCGAGAAACCTAGCAATTCAAAGTAGCATGCGGCACACTCCAGCTACTCTAATGCAAACAAACAAGCATACAATAAGTACTCAACTAATGCACAGGTAAAACTCAAACAAGAGATCTAACCAGAAAGTTCAACTTAAGAACTCCGGTTGGCAAAAAGAACCAAATCGAACGAAGCAACGAAAGACAAACGGCAAAAGAAACAGGCTTCGTTTACTATTCTGGATCTAGGGAAATTTTTACAAAGGCAAAAACTTGTTTGAGTTGGTTAAACGGAAAGAGGGTTTTGAGACGAAACTCCGGGCGCTCGAATCGCCTGATTCCGATAAACAAGCAAAAAGTTAAACTAAAATGAACATCGGATCAGGAATCGCGATCAGAAAAATCACAGATTTAATCCGAGAAAAAGAAAAATGACGAACAGGTTAACGAACGAGCGTTCGTTAACTGGATCTAAACGATGAACGCGTTCGTTAAAAATGAACGAACGAGCGAACGCTCACTAAATAAATAAACCGGAGTAAAGTCAATCTATTTAAAAAAACAAAAACTAGGGTTTTCTAAAAAAACGAAACGGCTTTTCTCAGAAAACCGGCGGCGGTGGCTACCTCGGCTCGGTGCTCCGGCGAAGCTCCGGCGGGGCTCTGGGCGGCGGCTCCGAGCGACGGCGGTGGTGGCAGGCGGCGCGGGCGGCGGCTGCGGCGAGCGGCGGCAGGTGGCGCGGGTCCTTGAGTTGCGTGAAATTTTTGGATCAACCAAAATGCAATAAAATATGCTATGCAATGAAGATCTAGTGTATAACATTCATTGAAAATTTGGGATGTTACAATTTTCAAACTCTGAGTTGCCTCTGTTGCACTAAAACTAATTCAAATAATTTTTTAAAAATTGCCACAAAAAATTTGGGAGACCCTATAATTCCTATAAATTATTTTTGTACAAAGACCCATCCTACTCTTTTGAAATTTTTGAGAGAAACACCCACTTTTCCATTTTGATCCATTTTCAGTTTACAACTACAGCCCTATTTCCCCTAGCTCGTAAAAATCTACAAAATTATCCCAACACAAGAATAGTACCTACACTCCTTTTTTCCCAAACATCTCCTGATCACAAGTTATAAATTTTCAACATTGGGGGCTTGTGAAGAAACTTCATTTCCTACAATTCCAAAAATTCTGAAACTTTGCTAGCACCTCTATTTTGATCCAAATCATCACCACAAGATAATTGTAGGATAGCAGCTGCAGCAGCAAGATAATTGCATGAAGAGAGAGCAACTTACTTTGAGACAGCGTCTTGTCTCCGCTCAATCTACTGCTTCGGGGCGACGACGGCAGTGGCTTGTGGTCCAGTGGAGGGTGGTGGATGGTTGGGAGGAGGGGGAGGGGGCGGTGCCGGTGGATGGTTGGTTGGGGGCGGCGGCGGTGGTGGTGGATGCTTGGGAGCGGCGGAAAATGGTCGTCGGCAGCGAGGGGGAAAGGGCGGCGGCGGTGGATGCTCGGGGGCTAGGGATTTGATCGGAGCGGGGGCCAGGAGGAAAGGAATGGAGGTAGGGGGAAAGGGATACCAATGGCACACCTCCCCGGGGTGCGCCATAAGTACATCCATAGCAATGGCGCACCACCGTGGGGTGCGACATAAGTAACTTTTTTATTGATAACAATGGCGCACCCCCTCCCGGTGCGCCACTAGTAACTTTTTTTAATTATTTTTTTATTGATAAAAATTATTACTCTATATAGAGGAGAGGAGTAGAGGAGAGAGGGAGGGAGCATTTACATTCATTGACGAGGCGGTGGTTTGCATCGCATCAGAGATGCAAACCATAAAAAGGAGGAGGACGCCGGTCGTGGTCGTGGGCCGGCCTCGCCGCGTCGCGTCGGTGTTCGTTGTCAGCTATCGATGGACTACGAGTAACCCCGCCGAAGTCTCCACTTCCGGGCTCTGGCTTCCTCGGCGCGGCGACGGAACAAGGTGCAGCTGCCGGTGGGGTGGGGTAGGCCGGGTGGCTGCGGCGAATGGGGTTGGGGGCGCGACGCGACCTAGCCTAACCTAGGTTGGAGCGGGGGAGGGTGCGGGGGGTCGT
>NC_041388.1:447500753-447506754 GCF_002162155.2 Triticum dicoccoides | reverse complement strand
GCGGCGGTGGAGCGCGGGAGGGTGCGGGGGGTCGTCGGCGGCGAGGGGGATCGAGATGGAGGGGGGTCTGGCGCGGGGGGGCGTGAGGGGAAAAGGGATAGAGGGGGGAAGAATAGTTTTGAAAAAAAATTCTTAGTAATGGCGCACGGGGTGAGTGGTGCGCCATTACTAGTTGAAACTAGTAATGGCGCACTCTGACCGGGTGCGCCATTAGTATTTTTGGAAAAAAATATGTTAGTAGTGGCGCACCGTTGGTGTGGTGCGCCATTAGTGTGACAGACACTAATGGCGCACCAGCACATGGTGCACCACTGCTATATAGTAGTGGCGCACCACATGCCTGGTGCGCCATTAGTGTCCATATTATCTATAGCCCTTTTCCTAGTAGTCCTTGCTCAAAACAGCCACCATACCTACCGATCATGGCATTTCAATAGCCATTCCGAGATATATTGCCATGCAACATTCCACCGGTCCGTTTACTATGACACGCTCCATCATTGTCATACTTCCTTGCATGATCATGTAGTTGACATTTTAGTTGTGGCAAATCCACCATTCATAATTCTTTCGTACAAGTCACTCATGCATCATTGCTATCCCGGTATACCGCCGGAGGCATTCATATAGAGTCATACTTTGTTCTAGTATCGAGTTGTAATCATTGAGTTGTAAATAAATAGAAATGTGATGATCATCATTCATAGAGTATTGTCCCAAAAAAAGGGGAGAAAGGACAAAATAAAAAAACGAAGGCCGCAAGAAAGGGACAATACTACTATCCTTTTTCCACACTTGTGCTTCAAAGTAGCACCATGATCTTCATGATAGAGAGTCTCCTATGTTATCACTTTCATATACTAGTGGGAATTTTTCATTATAGAACTTGGCTTGTATATTCCAATAATGGGCTTCCTCAAAATGCCCTAGGTCTTCGTGAGCAAGCAAGTTGGATGCACACCCACTTAGTTCTTTTGTTGAGCTTGCATATACTTATAGCTCGAGTGCATCCGTTGCATGGCAATCCCTACTCACTCACATTGATATCTATTAATGGGCATCTCCATAGCCCGTTGATACGCCTAGTTGATGTGAGACTATCTTCTCCCTTTTTTCCTTCTCCACAACCACCATTCTATTCCACATATAGTGCTATGTCCATGGCTCACGCTCATGTATTGCATGAAGATTGAAAAAGTTTGAGAACACCAAAAGTATGAAACAATTGCTTGGCTTGTCATCGGGGTCGTGCAGGATTTAAATATTTTGTGTGGTGAAGATGGAGCATAGCCAGACTATATGATTTTGTAGGGATAACTTTCTTTGGCCATGTTATTTTGAGAAGACATAATTGCTTAGTTAGTATGCTTGAAGTATTATTATTTCTGTGTCAATATTGAGGTTTTGTCTTGAATCTTTCGGATCTGAATATTCATATCACAATTAAGAGAATTACATTGAAATTATGCCAAGTACCATTCCACATCAAAAATTCTGTTTTTGTCATTTACCTACTCGAGGACAAGCAGGAATTAAGCTTGGGGATGCTTGATACGTCTCAGACGTATCTATAATTTTTTTATTGTTCCATGCCATATTATATCCTGTTTTGGACATTATTGGGATTTATTATACACTTTTATATTATTTTTGGGACTAACCTATTTACCGGAGGCCCAGCCTAGAATTGCTGTTTTTTTGCCTATTTTAGGGTTTCGCAGAAAAAGAATATCAAACGGAGTCCAAACGGAATGAAACCTTCGGGAACGTGATTTTCGGAACGAACACCATCCAGAGGACTTGGACCCTACGTCAAGACATGAACCAGGAAGGCACGAGGTAGGGGGGCGCGCCAACCCCCTGTGACACTCCAAAAATTTTGATTTCGTTTTTATCAAAATCTTTATTTGATTTGAAGGAGGCTATTTAAAATTTATCTTAAAACCTCTCCTTCTCAAAAAGTTTTATGATAAATATTGTGGTGCTCTTCTCAACCTTGATTTTTGGTCTTGAGAGCTTTTCATTTTGTCTCGACTCAACACATATTTATTTTTTGAAAGTTCTTGAAATTTCTTCTATTAAAAAGAAACCCTAGGAATTATGGCTTTATTCTTTTTCCATTCAAAAATTTCTCTTTTGCCATGTCACATGTTGATATCTTTTTCCAAATCCACCTCCCTGCTTTGGTTCAAGTCAATTATCCAATTCCAGCAAGTTTCAACCCATTTTTGATTTTTATTCTATTTACTTTATCCTCAAAACAATTTGTGTCAATTATTTTGGACCTTGCTGACTTCCAAAGGAACTACTAGTTTCCTTTTGAGTTTTGGTCCCAAACAAACTCCTGTGGCTAGTCCTTAGCACCCTCAACCAAGATCCATCTAGATCCATTGGCCCACAGTTCAAAATTTTCAAAATTTGTTTGCTCCAAGTTTCGACCTGATTTGCAGATTTTGATAAAATTTATTGTTTTTCTTCTCCAAAAATTCTGAGTTAATTCATGCAGCTTCCAGATGCATCAAGAGGCCATCTATCCAAAGATCAGCTCAACAAAAATTTCCCATGTGCCTAAAACATTTCATCGAACACCTGGCGTACACTGTTTCTGTCAAAATTCAGAAAATTCAGAAGTTCAGTGATTCAGTTCTGCCGCCAGTGTCGTTTCTTCAGAGTCGTGGCGTCAATCTCGCCAGTGCTCGCTCTGGCACGCTGCTCACTACTCCTTCTCCCTATCCAGAGCGCCGCAAGGTCGTTTGGATGGGCATGAGCGTTGGTGGCGACGTGGCTCGCAAGCTCCGGCGTCTTCTGCGGTGGCAGAGCCACCCGTGGCGGCCAACAGGGGCCGTCCCTGCCTTTCGGTGCCGACCAGCACCGCCCAAGCCACCTGGAGCCTCCGCGTGTCACCCCCTCCCCTGTGCACACTTCAGCACAGTCTCCGCGGCAAGAGAGGCCCAGAGCGCGCTCTCTGTCACCGACGAGCCCCGTGAAGCCGTTCCGTCGAGAACGTGGAGTACCGCCCAAGTTTTGCCAAGCTTAGCCTCTGGACGGGACTAGCAGACCAACGCGTTGATGCCGAACCTCCTAAGAACCCCGTTCCGCCACTGCCTCGTCGTAACCGCCACCGGAGTTATCCCGTTCACGGCAACCGCCTCGGGTTGGCTATAAAAGGAGCCCTCGAGCTCGCCTTCGATGCTGCACCACACCTCCACCTCACCAGAGCCCCTCCTAGCAACCAGGAGGACCTCGAGGAGGCCTTATTCCCCGACTCAAGCCGCCCCGATCCGCTTTGGGCTCCGGCACGATTCGCTCCGGTGAGGGCACCCTCGCCTCGTAAACCCTGCCAGTAGCCACCTAGTGCACTCACTCACCAGACCTGAGCCCCAAATTGACACTTGCAGCTCTCCCCGACGAGATCCACCATCACCCGAGCCGCCGTCCGCCGGAGTGAGGGCCGCCGTCGATGTGGTGCTCGCCGACGCCCAACTCCGCCACCCACAGACGAGGACGGGCTCCGTGAACACATAGGTACCCTCCGATCCCCCTACCTCGCCATGGATCAACACCGGCGACCACCGCGAGCTTCGGGCGCCGGCGTACTCTGTTTTTCTTTTCAAATATTTGAACCTGACAGGTGGGACCCCCACGTCAGCCTCTATTTTGTTTATTCGAACTGTTTTCTGAAAATGCCTTCGGGCAAAATATGTCTACCCTCTGGACTAGCGTATTTATCACTGAAACGTTTTCTGTTTTTATGATCTAGCCCCTGGAAACTTTTTGTTTCATTACAGAAAAGTCCCTGGACTAAACCCCTTATAACTTTTTAACAAAAGATGATTTTGACTTGATTCTTTTTCTGTCATCTTTATTTTTCTGTCTAGTTTTTTGTCATATTTATTTGAAAAAGATTTGGGATACTTTTCGTACACGCACGGTATTTATGTAGTATCCGATTTTCTTTTAATACGTAGATACCGAAGGAGGTGAAGGAGATGCAAACTTCGCCGAGTTAGACATCGACTACTCCGAACCAGGCAAGCATGTTTGAACCTTTGATATGATGAGTGTTTTGCATGTTTGCTTGAGTATTTTTCTCATGGCATGTTTATATAAGCATATTGTGAATGTTATATTGCATGCAAGGCAAGCTACAGGTGAGCTTCGAAGTGGTTATGTTCATATGATGATAAGATAACCTGATCATGTGGTGGCATGATAGGTTGTAAGCTGGTATTGTTGAAGCATGCCAGTCTTACATCAACCTCGTATCTCCAGTTTTAACGTGGAACAAGTTCTGTTCCCGTTCGTCCCCGTCCGTGCTACCACATGCTTTCTACAATGAATGCGGTTTAGTAAGTTGCAAACCTCTCTCCTTGTACACACCAAATAGAGGGGCCGTGATGAGGGTTCCATGGCCCTGGATTAAAGCCCGTCATCCGGTCAGGGGGCATGGGTGTTTCTGGTTGGGACCGATAGGGGGCACCCCTTAGAGCGCGCGAATATAAATTTGATCCCATGCTATTCACGGTTGTAGCCTCCCCATCTCAAAGTTTTTCTTGAACGTTGCCTAGGGTGACCCCTGGCAGCAGAACGTGGAATGGGTGTGTACTGGTCAGATGTGTTTCTTCTAAAATACCGTAAACGGAACTAGTCCTTCGTGACTACTGAAATCCGTTGGCTGTGGAATAACAGTGCAAACTCTGCAGAGTCATAACCATCCGAGTAACCGTGTCCATGGCCAGGGACTTTGATCAACATATCAGTGTCAGTCTCTGTGTCTGTCTCAGTATCCATCTCAGTGACAGCCTCCGGAGAATAAGCAATGAAAACTGAGAGTGGTAAACTCAGTTGAATGTTATTCCTGTGAACGGACTAACCAATTTATTATTATACGTGAGTATTTCCTTTAATGGTTTAAATTCATGAACTACTTGAATTCGAATGATGAACTATAAGCCCTTTATGTGACGTGGCTTAGATGTCCGACTGTGGCATTCTTGTTATTTACTTTCGATATAAGCCCTTTATGTGATGTCGCTCAGACGTCCGACTGTGGCATTCTTGTTATTTACTCTCGATATACGCCCTTTATGTGATGTCGCTCAGACGTCCGACTGTGGCATTCTTGTTATTTACTTTCGATATAAGCCCTTTATGTGATGTCGCTCAGACATCCGACTGTGGAATTCTTTTTATTTACTCTCGATATAAGCCCTATATGTGATGTCGCTCAGACGTCCGACAGTGGCATTCTTGTTATTTACTTTTCAATATAAGCCCTTTTTGTGGTGTCACCCTGACGCCCAACTGCGGCATGTTAAATTAATTTTTTTACCTTTCGAGGAGTCGCTTCAGGCACCCGATCGGTCTTCAGTTATTTATTTGGGATTTCAGGAGGACTACCGCCTGACTTCCTTTTATTTATCGTGCAGTGCAAAATTTATTATTTGATTGTGCATACTACCCTGCTCATGTGCATCATGTTTACATTTGTTATATCTTATGTCCAAACTGTCTTGCGAGTACATTCAAAGTACTCACCTGGCTTGTTGATTTGGCCAGATATTGAAGAAGGCGATCTTATGGATGAAGAGTTCGATAGCGAGTCCGACGCCTAGAGGAGTCCCAGTCAGTCCCGTGCGATCCTGGAATTGGGTCACCTGTATTATCCACGCTTCCGCTACCCAAATAAAATCATCGAGCCTCACTCCAACGCTTGATGAGTTGTAAGATATAGGAGTCATGTCACCGACTTCGCTGTGACATATCCACCACCACTTTTATTACGAGTCAGTAGTTATGCCACCATACCCTTGTGTCATATCCACCTTTATGTATAATATCGGCATGCTTGTAATAAATTGTTGAGCATCCTCAGCTCAACCCTGTATAATATTTAGTACTGCTGGACTTCTGTATCAAGGTTTTGTCTGCCAGTAAGAAGAATTCTTCTGGACTGGTCAATACAAGGGTCGGCTTTTCAATAAATGTTTTATTGAAAAAC
>NC_041388.1:447496057-447500437 GCF_002162155.2 Triticum dicoccoides | reverse complement strand
GGCGCCCCCTCCACCCTCGTGGGGCCCATATTGCTCCACCGACGTACTCCTTCCTCCTATATATACCTACATACCCCCAAACTACCAGATACGGAGCCAAAACCCTAATTCCACAGCCGTAACTTTCTGTATCCGTGAGATCCCATCTTGGGGCCTTTTCGGGAGCTCCACCGGAGGGGGCATCGATCACGGCGGGCTTCTACACGAACACCATAGCCTCTCCGATGAAGTGTGAGTAGTTTACTTCAGACCTTTGGGTCCATAGTTATTAGCTAAATGGCTTCTTCTCTCTTTTTGGATATCAATACAAAGTTCTCCCCCTCTCTTGTGGAGTTCTCACTACAAAAAAAATACACTTCCGTGATGATACTTGTTTGTCACAGTAGGTCGCGTTTTCTATCATGCATGTACATCCATGACGATTTTAAGACAAAATCAAGATAGTCATACCTGTGCTATCGTAGATGTGTTCCATGACATTACCAAAATTATCATCACGGAAGTGTCCACTTCCATGATGATAAATCGCGCGTCACAGAAGTGCTTTTGTCAAGGGTGACCGACACGTGGCATACACCGTAACGGAACGTCGTTAAGCTATCGGGTCGGGTTTTGGATCCGATAGCCCGTTAACAGCCCCGACCAATGGGGATTTTCCCCGTGTAAAATCATCATTGGCTGGAGGAAGCACGTGTCGGCTCATCGCTGGGACAGATGTCATCCACTCATTGGACAGAAGGCGCCTATGATACGTCGACACGTGGCACGGCCCAACAGAGGCCCATTCCTGTGAAAAGGCCGGCCCATTTGACTTGGTCAAAAGGTGGCGGGCCAGCCCAAGGAAAGCCTGTTAACGGCCTATTCGCATATAGCCCATTTACAGCCCGCTAACCCAATGCGCGTTACGCCCTATTCGAATTAGGCCCAGTAGCGTCATCTAGGCCATCCAATATGATTCCAGCCCATTTTCACTTCTGGCCCATGTATGGCCCATGACGTCTTTCGGCCCATATGAGGCCCTATGTAACTCTTGGCCTATTAACGGCCCGTGGTGAAACTAGCCCGTAATGAACAGTGTATCACTTTACACCCATTAATGGCCCGTGGTGAAACTGGCCCGTAAAGAATAGTGTATCACTTTATACCCATTAACGGCCCATTATTCCGTTGGGCCGTTTCCGGCCCATGTTATCTTTCGGCCTTCTCAGAGCCCATTTATTCTTGGGCTATTTTCCAGCATTCATTTACTTAAGGCCCGTTACTATCATTTTCTGCTTGTGTGCCAAATTCATCCCATGGTTACAGTCGGCCCGTTTGTGGTCTATTAAAACGTTGGGCCGTTTTCATAGTGTGATCAAATACGACCTATTAACAATGGCCCGTTATGGTCGGCCCATGAACAGACGATTCCAACTCTAGCCCGTTTACGGCCAGAATGCGGTCTGTTTGGCCCATGTTTGGCCAATCGATCATACGGCCCGTATAAGGCCCATTGATGATACGACCCGTAGAAGGCCCATTTTTTCTATGGCCCATAGAAGGCCCATTGTTTCTACGACCCGTAGAAGGCCCATTGTTTATACGGCCCATATAAGGCCCACTGTTTATACGGCCCGTATAAAGCCCACTGTTTCTACGGCCCATAGGAGGCCCAGTGTCACTACAGTAAATATTAGCCCATGGTTATTGTGGCCTAGTTTTAAAAAAAATAGGTTATTGCAGCCACTAGCAAACCACAGAAAAAGAACTACACTGACTACAAGCAAACAAATAAACAAGACAAGAAGGAAATAAAAAAGAAAGCAACTTACACTAGGCTATCACGGCTATTACACATATTACATCCACTGGGCATCAAAGTTCGCCACCAGTGCAAATATAGGGAACACAGCAGCATATAAACGCCGCAGCAAAACAAGTCCAGAACTAAAACCACTTCAGAAGAGCCCAAGAAACAATATCCTGGGTACCCATAATGCTGGCAAGATGCTAATCAATCTTATTAACTTTCTCTTGTTTGGCGCTTAAGTCCTCCAGCGCTTGCTGTTGCACCAGAAAGTATGCATTTGAATTCTACAAAGACTTCCTCAGTCCTTCGGCTTCCTGTCGCAGAACATCTGATCGATGTCTTTCAACTTGAAGTTGAGACTCAAGAAGCCGAACTGATTCAGGCAACGAGTTCGAAGAGCTGGTGCCAGCAGTGGTAGCCAGTAACTCGAAGACTACATCAAGACATGACTTTGGGGTTGTCTTAGTGTCTTCAATATAGTTTTTATCAGCTTTCTTGGAGACCAACAGGGATGTCTCACTGTCTTGAACCTTATCTGCATTACTTCCTTTACCATTGCATAACAGGGTACTCTTCTCCAATATTTTATCCGCGTTCTGAAAGAGAAACAAACAAACACATCTCAGGTTTACAATGTAGTATATGAAACTCATTTTGGTAAACCAGTTCAGCAGTAAGGTGGACAGGATAACAACATGAAACAAACATATATCTATGTAGTATGGTCACTGTATGGTCTATATCATTCTAGTTTATGTTGCCAAATCAAGATAGATATAGTTCGAATCATATCTATTTAAGACAAAGCAGCATAGACAAAATATAAGTGTGGGAAACTACACAGCAATAACAACACTTGTAATGTGCATGGCATGAGAACATGATTGTTTATTCAATTGAAACTGAAATCAACATAGAGCAACTTACAACAGCAAACAGCCAAACACGTTGAAGAAACAGGTTTAAAACATACCTGTTGCGCCATTGGAGTTTCAATTGCATCCTTGAAATTTGAAATTAGTTGGTATCAGTAAATACAGTGATGCAAGAGCAAAGTAGTATGAACTATAGCTACGGAACGTGAACTGAGAACAATTCTTATTCTACTTTAAGCGTTGACTTCGGGTTCGGATTGGTGGTCCTAGTGATTTGGGCACTGCAGTTGCCTTACCAACCGCTCGTGTTTGGGTGCTCTGTGGTGAAGACGGTGATGTGTCAATGGGAACTGGGTGTCTATCTGCTAGGGTTGGGGTTAGAAGGGGTGTAGCTGGTTCCCTGTCCAACTGGGTAGGGGTACAATCTGCATGAGTGTGGGTTATGTATGGTGGGGATGGTTCTTGGGCAAGTACAACCGTGGTTCTATCTGCATCGACAGGTAGCACGATCTTTTCTGAAGACCGTGTTTTTACTCCCACAGATACTGCCATCACTCCCGCCAATTGAAATGGCTGATAAACAAGAAAAGTAATTGAATGTACATACATTGTAAGATAGACAGGTGCAATGGATAGTATGGAAGAAAAGAGGGCATGAAATAATTCACATTTATGTTGTCTAAGCAAACATAATAGCAGGACATAATTTCACATATATGATGGCTAATTAAACAGGATAGAATGACACAATTTCACATGTATGATGGCTAACTAAACATGATAGAAGGACATACTTCAAAATATGATGACTATGTAAACATGATGACATGATATAACTATACGATGTGTCTATTTAAGTGGTTGGCATGCCATAAATCACAAACATGCCGTCGATGGAAACATGATGGCATGATATAATTCACGGATAGAATGACATAATTTAAAATATGATGACTATGTAAACAGGATGAGATGATATAACTATATTATGTCTTTAGAAAATGGGTTGGCATGCCATAATTCAGATACATGTTGTCTATGTAAACATCATGGCATGACATAATTCAAATATATGATTTATATACTAAGTAAGTGAGTAGAGGGCAATCGCATATATGATGTGTCAACTAAGGAGATGGCATTCAATATTGTGTATATGATGTAAAAACTAAGCATTGCAATACAACATATGCATTATATGAGTAATATAACCCTGCCAAGTTTGAGCATGCACCTCAGGGGGATAATAGGACTAGTCATCTACCTCTGAATCCTCCTCTGAAGAGCTATCTGTAACCAGCAAGATATCTGCTTCAGCAGGTAGCATTGTCTACTCTGAAGACCTTGTTTTCACTCCAGATTTCTCCATCACCAATTCAAACGGTTGATGCACAGGAAGAGGAGTTGAATATACAAACATTGTCGACAAAAGCAATGAGAAATACAAAAAAGGATGGAATGATATAATTCACATATATGACGCTTGCCTAAACAGCATGACATTGCATAATTCACATACATAATGCCTTGCAACAAGATAACATTGCATAATTCACATATATAATGTCTTGTAACAAGATGGCATTACATAATTCACATATATGGTAATTAGACACTAAACAGGTGGCATTCACACAAAGCATGTCTGAACTAAGCAAATGACATTGCATAATTCACATACATATGAGCAACATAACCCTACCAAGTTAGGGCATG
>NC_041388.1:447477577-447495698 GCF_002162155.2 Triticum dicoccoides | reverse complement strand
AAAACATGCGCTTCGTCAGATAGCATTGTCAGCTCTGAAGACCTTGTTTCCACTCCAGATTTTTCCATGACCATGCCAAATGGCTGATGCACAAGAAGAGTAATTGAATGTACTAAAATTGTTGACAAATTTAACACGTAATAAAAAAATGATGGCATGATATAATTCACATATAAGATGACTGTCTAACCAGGGTGGCATTGCAAAATTCACATATATGATGCCTGTCTAGACAAGATGGCATTGCATGATTCACATATACGATAAAAAAACTAAACAGATGGCATTGACACAAAGCATGTCTAAACTAAGCAGATGACATCTTTAATGTATACAGTAAGCAATGCAAGGCACCATATGCATGATATTACCAACATCAGCATGCCAAGTTAGAGCGAAGACCTCATGGGGTAAATAGGAGTGGTCTTCTCCATCTGAATCCCCCTCAGAACAGTTATCTTCCTCTTGATTATGATCCGAAATGGGTGGAGGGGGCTGCCTTTGCACCCACCATGGAACGACGTCTGCATGCAATTTTATTGCCACGCAAGGCTCGTCTCTTTTGCTCTACATGATCAGTTCCATTGTGTACAATAACTGGCATGCATAGGAATAAAACATAGTGAGATTATGTAAAGAGTGCATGCACAAATCCAGAGTGATGGTAGCAAACTATGGATAGACCCAAAACCAATGATAGCAGGAAGATAATAGCTTTAGTTAAAAAATACAGATAATGGCTCCTTTAATGTTTGTTTGCACCGAACATGAAACTCATAATAGACACCGGAGATTAACCAGATAGTAGACAGATAGTACTGATTGTCTTGAATCCTTCGGATCTGAATATTCATACCACAATTAAGAGAATTACATTGAAATTATGCCAAGTAGCATTCCACATCAAAAATTCTGTATTTATCATTTACCTACTCGAGGACGAGCAGGAAGTAAGCTTGGGGATGCTTGATACGTCTCCAATGTATCTATAATTTTTGATTGTTCCATGCTATCTTATACCCTGTTTTGGACATTATTGGGCTTTATTATACACTTTTATATTATTTTTGGGACTAACCTATTAACTGGAGGCCCAGCCCAGAATTGTTGTTTTTTTTGCCTATTTTAGGGTTTCGCATAAAAAGAATATCAAACGGAGTCCAAACGGAATGAAACCTTCGGGAACGTGATTTTCGGAACGAGCATGATCCAGAGGACTTGTACCCTACGTCAAGACATCAACCAGGAAGGCACGAGGTAGGGGGCGCGCCTACCCACCAGGCATGCCCTCCACCCTCATGGGGCCCACGTTGCTCCACCGACGTACTCATCCCTCCTATATATACCTACGTACCCCCAAACTACCAGATACGTAGCCAAAACCCTAATTCCACCGCCGTAACTTTTCGTATCCATGAGATCCCATCTTGGGTCCTTTTCGGGAGCTCCACCGAAGGGGGCATCGATCACGGAGGATTTCTACATCAACACCATAGCCTCTCCGATGAAGTGTGAGTAGTTTACTTCAGACCTTCGGGTCCATAGTTATCAGCCTGATGGCTTCTTCTCTCTTTTTGGATCTCAATACAAAGTTCTCCCCCTCTCTTGTGGAGATCTATTCGATGTAATCTTCTTTTACGGTGTGTTTGTTGGGATCAAATTTATCTATGAACAATATTTGAATCTTCTCTGAATTACTTTATGTATGATTGGTTATCTTTGCAAGTCTCTTCGAATTATCAGTTTGGTTTGGCCTACTAGATTGATCTTTCTTGCAATGGGAGAAGTGCTTAGCTTTGGGTTCAATCTTGCGGTGTCCTTTCCCAGTGACAGTAGGGGCAGCAAGGCACGTATTGTATTGTTGCCATCAAGGATAACAAGATGGGGTTTATATCATATTGCATGAGTTTCTCCCTCTACATCATGTCATCTTGCTTAAAGCGTTACTCTGTTCTCTTGAACTAAATACTCTAGATGCATGCGGGATAGCAGGCGATGTGTGGAGTAATAGTAGTAGATGCAGGCAGGAGTCGTTCTACTTGTCTCGGACGTGATGCCTATATACATGATCATTGATGTCTACTACACAACCTTATTCTTGTAGACGTTGTTAGGCCTCCAAGTGCAGAGGTTTGTAGGACAGTAGCAAATTTCCCTCAAGTGGATGACCTAAGGTTTATCAATCCGTAGGAGGCGTAGGATGAAGATGGTCTCTCTCAAGCAACCCTGCAACCAAATAACAAAGAGTCTCTTGTGTCCCCAACACACCCAATACAATGGTAAATTGTACAGGTGCACTAGTTCGGCGATGAGATGGTGATACAAGTGGTATATGGATAGTAGATAATAGTTTTTGTAATCTAAAAATTAAAACATAGCAAGGTAACTAATGATAAAAGTGAGCGTAAACGGTATTGCAATGTGTTGAAACAAGGCCTAGGGTTCATACTTTCACTAGTGAAAGTCCTCTCAACAATAATAACATAATTGGGTCACATAACTATCCCTCAACATGCAACAAAGAGTCACTCCAATGTCACTAATAGCGGAGAACGAACCAAGAGATTATGGTAGGGTACAAATCCCCACCTCAAAGTTATTCTTTCCAATTAATCCGTTGGGCTATTCCTATAAGTGTCACAAACATCCCTAGAGTTCATACTATAATAACACCTTAAAACACAAATCAACCAAAACCCTAAAGTCACCTAAATACTCCAATGTCACCTCAAGTATCCGTGGGTATGATTATACGATATGCATCACACAATCTCAGATTCATCTATTCAACCAAAACATAGAACCTCAAAGAGTGCCTCAAAGTTTCTATCGGAGAATCACGACGAAAACGTGTGCCAACCCCTATGCATAGGTTCATGGGCGGAACCCGCAAGTTGATCACGAAAACATACATCAAGTGAATCATGTGATATCCCATTGTCACCACAGATACGCACGACAAGGCATACATCAAGTATTCTCAAATCATTAAAGACTCAATCCGATAAGATAACTTCAAAGGGAAAACTCAATCCATTACAAGGGAGTAGAGGGGGGAGAAAACATCATAGGATCCAAATATAATAGCAAAGCTCGTGAAACATAAAGATCGTATCACCTCAAGAACATGAGAGAGAGAGATCAAACACATAGCTACTAGTACATACCCACAGCCCCAAGGGAGAACTACTCCCTCCTCGTCATGGAGAGCACCGGGATGATGAAGATAGCCACCGGATAAGGATTCCCCCTCCAACAGGGTGCCGGAACGGGTCTAGATTGGCTTTCAGTGGCTACGGAGGCTTCTGGCGGCGGAACACCTGATCTATTATGCTCTCGGATGTTTTTAGGGTATATGGAGATATATAGGCGGAAGAGGTACATCAGGGGAGCCACGAGGGGCCCACGAGTGTGGAGGGCGTGCCCTACAGGGGGGGGCACGCCCCCCTACCTCGTGGCTCCCTCATTTCTTTCCTGACGTGCACTTCAAGTCTATCAGGTTGCTTTCCTTCCAAAAATAAATTCCGTGAAGTTTTACGTCAATTGGACTCCGTTTGATTTTCCTTTTCTATGATACTCTAAAACAAGGAAAAAACAGAAACTGCCACTGGGCTCTAGGTTAATAGGTTAGTCCCAAAAATCATATAAAATAGCATATAAATGCAAATAAAACATCCAAGGTTGATAATATAATAGCATGGAACAATCAAAAATTATTGATACGTTGGAAACGTATCAGCATCCCCAAGCTTAATTCCTGCTCGTCCTCGAGTTGGTAAATGATAAAACAGAATTTTTTATGTGGAATGCTACCAAACATATTTGTCCATGTAGTTCTATTTATTGTGATAAGAATATTCAGATCCATAAGATTCAAGACAAAAGTTTAATATTGACACAAAAATAATAATACTTCAAGCATACTAACTGAGCAATCATGTCTTCTCAAAATAACATGGCCAAAGAAAGCTATCCCTACAAAATCATATAGTCTGGCTATGCTCCATCTTCCCCACACAACGTATTTAAATCATGCACAACCCGATGACAAGCCAACCAATTGTTTCATACTTTTTATGTTCTCAAACCTTTTCTATCTTCACGCAATACATGAGCGTGAGCCATGGACATAGCACAATAGGTGGAATAGAATGGTGGTTGTGGAGAAGACAAAAAGGAGAAGATAGTCTCACATCAACTAGGCGTATCAGCGGGCGATGGAGATGCCCATCAATAGATATCAATGTGAGTGAGTAGGGATTGCCATGCAACGGATGCACTAGAGCTATAAATGTATGAAAGATCAACAAAAGAAACTAGTGGGTGTGCATCCAACTCGCTTGCTCACTGTCGGTGTCAAAACCGGCGGATCTCGGGTAGGGGGTCCCGAACTGTGCGTCTAGGCCGGATGGTAACAGGAGACATGGGACACTTTGTTTTACCCAGGTTCGGGCCCTCTCGATGGAGGTAAAACCCTACTCCTGCTTGATTAATATTGATGATATGGGTAGTACAAGAGTAGATCTACCACGAGATCAAGGAGGCTAAACCATAGAAGCTAGCCTATGGTATGATTGTTGTGTATGGAGTTGATTCTGTCCTACGGACTACAACCCTCCGGTTTATATAGACACCGGATAGGGTTAGGGTTACACAGAGTCGGTTACAATGGTAGGAGATCTTGAATATCGCATCGCCAAGCTTGCCTTCCATGCCAAGGAAAGTCCCATCCGGACACGGGACGAAGTCTTCAATCTTGTATCTTCATAATCCAGGAGTCTGGCTGAAGGTATAGTCCGGCTACCCGAACACCCCCTAATCCAGTACTCCCTCAGTAGCCCCTGAACCAGGCTTCAATGACCACAAGTCCGGCGCGCAATCGCCATGCGCCATGTGGATGTGAAGGAGATAATCCTCAATCCATACCGCCGGGTCTGTGGTGCCATCGTATGATTCGATGTTTACGGGTTTAAAGCCCTCTGGGATTTTATGATCCATTACTTCATTCGTGAAGCATAGCGGGTGTGCGGCGCCTCTGTACTGGGCTATATCACGACGCAGCTCGGAAGAGCTATGTCTGTTGTGTTCGGCCCGGCCGGATTTGTTGTATCCGGCATGAAGATCATTGTCACATGCCGTAGGGCGCCTGCGCGATCCGTAGATCGATCTTGTCTGTCTTGCCTTGTCCTCCAGTATGTCTCGCAGGTCGGGCACATTTTCCCGTGCCTTAGTTGTGCGTTGTCGGGGCATGGCTTGGGTGGAGGGCTGAGAGGCCTCTCTGTCGTAGCCACGAGGTGCCGATCTGCCATGTCATGCACAGGTGATGTAGGTGCTTCCTCCTCTGATCGGGGTAGCGGCTTGCGCTTCGGGTAACTCTTGGAGGGGCGTTCGAGTTCATACTCTTTGGCCGCAAGGACTTCAGTCCATCTGTCAGCTAGCAAATCTTGGGCAGCTTTAAGCTGTTGCTGGTTTTTCTTGAGGCTGCTTGCCGTGTCTAAAAGCCTGCGTCTAAAACGCTCTTGTTCGGAGGGGTCTGATGGTATGACGAATTCGTCGTCATCAAGGCTTGCCTCGTCTTCGGAGGGAGGCGTATAGTTATCATCCTCGCCTCATCATGACTGTCAGTTTTAGCTTTCTCCACTAAGGTGCATAACCCAGCTCAACCGGGGCACAATCACAGTGGTTCTCCTAGTGCTACCTCAGCCGATATAGCGGAACGTAAGGCACCAAAACACAGGAGCCGGGCAAACCCAACTATTGACCCAAATCATGATTCGGAGCCGATGCATATAGTGCTATAAGTTCGGGGTGCCGCACTGGTGAAAGTGTACGGACTTCTCACACCATATTAAAGGGTACTGAAGCCCCTGGCATACTTGCCGTACCACCATGTACAGGTGCGACATGTTATTAATGAACATATATATGAAAAGAGTAATGCAAAAAATAGACAAAAAGCTAAGCATTATTTATGGAGAGGCTATTTATCAAAGCCGAATGATACAAATGGTGCGGTAAGAAAAAGATATTGGACTATTCAGTATGTCCTGACCAGGGGCAGGCCGCGGAATTTATATATAAAGTAGGTATACCGCTCGTAACAGGGACCACCTGGGAGTTCCATAATGCGGCATGGCTTATCCGCCTCCCTGGATCTTGCACCGTTTGTGCGGCAATTGAATTGCCGAACAAGTCGTCCGAAGTATGGAGTCCTGAAAGTAAGAAAAAATTAAAAAAAAAGAATTCGGCAGCCCCTGGTATGTTTTAAGCCATATTTTGGGCCTGCCGTTATTGTGCCCCTTCCCCTGTGCCCATGGTATTTCAAGGGCGTAGTTATGCACGCGAGGTACTGGTTTCGCGAGGTCGCGAAAGCTGGGGTTGGGGCCGCATTGCTACGCTTGCTCAGAGTGTGCCAGGCGGTCCTGCTGTAGGTTACTCCAGGCGCGCTTGGCAGTGTCTGGCTTTTTAATGGCCGGACTAGAGAATTGCCTAAGAAGGCTACTTTGTACCTCCGCTGCGAGAGCCGCCGTATGCTCCTCCGTACGGAGGGAGCGTTCGGTGTTTCCGTTGACCGTGATCACTCCTCGAGGGCCTGGCATCTTGAGTTTTGAGATATGCATAGTGCGGCACCGCATTGAATTTTGCGAATGCGGTTCGTCCGAGCAGGGCGTGATAGCCACTGCGAAACGACACTATATCGAAGATTAACTCTTCGCTTTGGAAATTATCCGGGGATCCGAAGACCACGTCAAGTGTTACTGAGCCTGTACAGTTGGCTTCTACACCTGGTATGACGCCTTTAAAGGTCGTTCTTGTGGGTTTGATCCTTGAAGGATCTATGCCCATTTTCCGCACTGTGTCCTGATAAAGCAGGTTCAGGCTACTGCCGCCGTCCATGAGGACTCTTGTGAGGTGAAATCCGTCGATGATTGGGTCGAGAACCAATGCGGCGAAGCCGCCATGACGGATGCTAGTGGGATGGTCCCTTCGATCAAAAGTGATCGGGCAGGAGGACCATGGGTTGAACTTTGGGGCGGCTGGCTCCATCGCGTATACGTCCCGTAGCGCACGCTTCCGCTCCCGCTTGGGAATGTGGGTTGCATATATCATGTTCACCGTCCGCACTTGTGGGGGAAAGCCCTTCTGTCCATTGTTGTTCGGCGGCTTGGGCTCCTCGTCGTCGCTGTGTAGCCCCTTGTCTCTGTTTTTGGCTCTTAACTTGCCTGCCTTCTTGAACACCCAACAATCCCTGTTGGTGTGATTGGCTGGCTTTTCGGGAGTGCCATGTATCTGGCACAAGCGATCGAGTATTCGGTCCAAACTGGACAGGCCCTGAGTATTCTTTTTGAATTGCTTTTTCCGCTGACCGGATTTATAGCCTCTGAATCCGGCATTGACTGCCGTGTCTTCATTGCTGTCGCTGTTAACGCGGCGTTTTTGGTTGTTCCGATGTGTCCTACCACTTTTGTCCTTGGTGTCCGAATTACCAGGGTTCTTTGATAAGTTGTTACTAGAAGCTAGCCAACTGTCTTCACTCGCGCAAAAGCGGGTCATGAGTGTCATGAGGGCTGCCATGGAATTCGGCTTTTCCTGTCCCAGGTGCCGGGCAAGCCACTCATCGCGGATGTTATGCTTGAAGGCTGCTAGGGCCTCTGCGTCCGGACAGTCGACTATCTGGTTTTTCTTTTTTAGGAACCGTGTACAGAATTGTCTGGCTGATTCTTCTGGCTGCTGAATTATGTGGCTTAAGTCGTCGGCATCCGGCGGTCGCACGTAAGTGCCCTGGAAGTTGTCGAGGAATGCGGCTTCCAGGTCCTCCCAAGAACTGATTGAGTCTGCTGGCAAGCTGTTAAGCCAATGCCGGGCCGGTCCTTTAAGTTTGAGCGGGAGGTACTTGATGGCGTGTAGATCATCGCCGCGCGCCATGTGGATGTGAAGGAGATAATCCGCAATCCATACCGCCGGGTCTGTCGTGCCATCGTATGATTCGATGTTTACGGGTTTAAAGCCCTCTGGGATTTTATGATCCATTACTTCATTCCTGAAGCATAGTGGGTGTGCGGCGCCTCTGTACTGGGCTATATCACGACGCAGCTCGGAAGAGCTATGTCTGTTGTGTTCGGCCCGGCCGGATTTGTTGTATCTGGCGTGAAGATCATTGTCACATGCCATAGGGCGCCTACGCGATCCGTAGATCGATCTTGTCTGTGTTGCCTTGTCCTCTAGTATGTCTCGCAGGTCGGGCACATTTTCTCGTGCCTTAGTTGTGCGGCGTCGGGGCATGGCTTGGGTGGAGGGCTGAGAGGCCTCTCTGTCGCAGCCACCAGGTGGCCGGTCTGCCATGTCATGCACAGGTGGTGTAGGTGCTTCTTCCTCTGATCGGGGAAGCGGCCTGCGCTTCGGGTAACTCTTGGAGGGGCGTTCGAGTTCATACTCTTTGGCCGCAAGGACTTTAGTCCATCTGTTAGCTAGCAAATCTTGGGCAGCTTTAAGCTGTTGCTGCTTTTTCTTGAGGCTGCTTGCCGTGGCTAAAAGCCTGCGTCTAAAATGCTCTTGTTCGGCGGGGTCTGATGGTATGACGAATTCGTCATCATCGAGGCTTGCCTCGTCTTCGGAGGGACGCGTATAGTTATCATCCTCGACCTCTCGGTCTGCCGCTCTCTCATGAGGGCTGGCTTCTCCATCTTCCTGTGCCGAATCTTGCTGGAGTGGGTGTTCTTCGGCGCTATCCGGGGTAGTATTATCTCCCGTGCCGGAATCACCATTTTTGCTTTGGCGGGATTTAGAGCGGCGTCGCTGACGCCGGCGCTTTGGCTGTTTCTTGGGGGCGTCATCCCCCATTGTCCCATCGCCATCTCCGTCTTTTGGAGTATCCACCATGTATATGTCATATGACGAGGTGGCGTTCCAGCGCCCTACAGGTGCTGGTTCCTGTTCGTCTCCTATATCGTCGTCCATGCCGTCGATGTCTTCGGAGCCGAAGTCAAGTATGTCGGTTAAATCGTCGACAGTGGCTACAAAGTGGGTGGTGGGTGGGTTTTGAATTTCCTCACCGTCCGTATCCCACCCTTGCTGACTGTAGTTTGGCCAGGGCTCTCCTGATAAAGAGAGAGACTTAAGAGAATTCAGGATGTCGCAAAAAGGCGAATGCTGAAAGATGTCCGCGGCGGTGAACTCCATTACCGGCGCCCAATCGGATTCGATTGGCAGGGGTGCGGGGGGCTCGGAGTTCGGAGAGGAATTCAGCTCCTCGGAGTCACGGGCCACGCGGAGTGTAGGGCTGGAGTTCGGCTCGATCGCCTCTGAGATCGCAGCCCCTGAGGCAGCGTCCAACTGCTGATCCTCGATCGGCGTAGTAGGTTCTGAATCAATGGTCAAAACCGATGCGTGTGCAGCCTCCAAGGTGCTGTTCGGCAGCAGAGCTATATCATGCCAGTCGAGACAGTGCGGCACGCTTGGCTGTGGCTCAAATCCGTCAAAGATCAAGTCCCCGCGGATGTCAGCCGTGTAGTTTAGGCTTCCAAACCTGACCTGATGGCCAGGGGCGTAGCTTTCGATCTGCTCAAGGTGGCCAAGCGAATTGGCCTATAGTGCGAAGCCGCCGAAGACGAATATCTGTCCGGGGAGAAAAGTCTCACCCTGGACCGCATTGTTGTTGAAGATCGAAGGAGCCATCGGGCCTAAAGGCGACGACACAGAGGAACTCTCAATGAAAGCACCAATGTCGGTGTCAAAACCTGCGGATCTCGGGTAGGGGGTCCCAAACTGTGCGTCTAGGCCGGATGGTAACAGGCGACATGGGACACTTTGTTTTACCCAGGTTCGGGCCCTCTCGATGGAGGTAAAACCCTACTCCTGCTTGATTAATATTGAAGATATGGGTAGTACAAGAGTAGATCTACCACGAGATCGAGGAGGCTAAACCCTAAAAGCTAGCCTATGGTATGATTGTTGTGTATGGAGTCGATTCTTTCCTACGGACTACAACCCTCCGGTTTATATAGACACCGGATAGGGTTAGGCTTACACAGAGTCGGTTACAATGGTAGGAGATCTTGAATATCGCATCGCCAACTTGCCTTCCACGCCAAGGAAAGTCCCATCCGGACACGGGACGAAGTCTTCAATCTTGTATCTTCATAATCCAGTAGTTCGGCTGAAGGTATAGTCCGGCTACCCGAACACCCCCTAATCCAGGACTCCCTCACTCACGAAGACCTAGGGCATTTTGAGGAAGCCCATCATTGGAATATACAAGCCAAGTGCTATAATGAAAGATTCCCACTAGTATATGAAAGTGACAACATAGTAGACTCTCTATCTGAAGATCATCACTACAAAAAAACACTTCCATGATGATACATGTTTGTCACAGTAGGTCGCGTTTTTTGTCATGCATGTACATCCATGACAAATTTATGACAGACTCAAGATAGTCATACCTGTGCTGTCGTAGAAGTGTTCCATGACATTACCAAAATTATCATCACGGAAGTGTCCACTTCCATGACGATAAATCGCGCGTCACAGAAGTGCTTTCGTCAAGGGTGACCGACACATGGCATCCATCGTAACGGAACACCGTTAAGCTATCGGGTCGGGTTTTGGTGTCACATCCCTAGTTCTGGTATGACCTAGGCTAGCCTTCATGTTTGCATCATGTTTAAATTTCATTGAAATTTGAAATGGGGATTCATGAAACCCTCAGAATCATTCTATAAATGACCCAAATAAAAAAATTGCTCCAAAAGGGTCCAAGAAAATGCTCATGTTGCTCTATGAAAATATTGGACAGAGATAAAAATCAAACCTACATTTTTAGGAGCTCATAAGTATTTATTTTGGGCATTTGGAATTAATGCAGTAATTATTTGCTTTGGATATATATTATTATATATATAATATTGTCCAAAAATTATGCCAGTATTGAGGAGCTCTGGAATAATACCACTAGCCCCTGCAAAAATTGGCATAAGAAAATAAAATGGTTTAGTATTTTTATTAAACCAAACAAATGTCAGAAAAATAGAAAAGAAAACAAAAAGGAAAAGCTTACCTGGGTTACCGCGGCCTTGCACTGTGCAGCCGGCCTGGCCCGGTGGCCCAACAGGCCGGCCCAGCCGACTGGCCAGTGCCAGTCGTCCTCCACCTCCCGCCAGGAGGACAGGGGCGTGTGCCCGCGGCGCACATGCAAGCGTCCGGCCACCTCCTGCCTGCCTGCCTCACTCCCCCGTCACCCTGGATGCTGTGGACGACGCCACGCGCTGCCCCGCACCTCTCTCACTCTCTCCCGTGGCCTCCCCTCCTCTGTCGCTCTCTCTCTCTCTCACCCGCCCGAGCGCTGTCGTTGCCGCCGCTCGCCGTTGCCGTAGCCACCGCCTCCCCCTCGCCCTCTCTCCGTGTCTGCAAGCTCCACACCGCTGTCTGCTACCTCTCCGTCGAGCCACGCGACGCGGGAAGCCCAGGAGCGCCTCCATCGTCGTTGTCTTCATCTTGCTGCCGTGGATCCCCATCGCCGCACCGTCGACCTCAGCGCATCCCCGATCTTGCCGTCAAGCCCACCGAGACCGCTGTGAGCTGCTGCTCCTCCTGCCCCTCTTTGTTTTCTCGCTTGCATCATGTAGCCGTTGCCTCGCCGATGACCGCAACCATCCCCGCCTGAGCTTGTCGCCGACACAGCTCCGGTGACCAAATTGTCGCCCCGGCGAGTCCAAACCTCTCACCGCATCACATAGGCCACCGCTAGCGCCTCAGCTCGCTTGCTCGCACACTGCAACGCTGCCCGCACCCATGCCCGAACTCCAGCAACCGCCACGGGCTCCACTCCGGCAAGCTCTGGCCTCCCCACGACCCAGCACCTGCACCGTTCAATGCGTGGGAGCAAGAGCTTTCCAACGCACCCACACACGCTTCGAATGAGGTCCTGTACTGGTTTTCCAAGCCGCGCCGCTGTCTCGGGCCTCGCCGGCGGGTTCGACCCCGCTGACCGGGGTTTGACCTTCCCCCTTGTGTCACTGACGCGTGGGCCACCCCCCTGACATTTTAGTTAGTATTAGTTTAACACTAATTAACCTAGGCTAGTTATCTAGTTAGTCGCTGACCAGTGGGCCCGACGCCTACAAATCCTAATTAGACTAAATAAACCCCCTGTTAACTAACTGAGTAACTGACGTGTGGAACCCACACGTCAGGTTTGACCTGGTCAGTGCCATCGACCTGCTGACGTAAGCATGATGCTGTGCTGACGCACTATATCATTTTCTGGTTTAAAACTAAATCAGGAAATTCCAAAAAATGATATAAACTTCAAAAAATCATAGAAATTCAACATTAGCTCAGATTGAAATAATTTATATATGAAAAATTATCAGAAAAATTCAATCTATCCATCTGTACCATTTTCATGGATGACAACCCCACTTATATATGCTGTATATGAGGAAAAACCTTAATGGCATTTATAAAGGATTATTTTGGAGTTGCATTTGAAACATTGGTTCAAAAGGACTTCATGCAGATGAATGCTAGATGCATTAACTCAAACAAACATCACATACTCATGCCATGATCATGCATCATAATGTTGCATATGATTCTGTATTCATTGCCGACACCGTTCCTTCTTGATAGGTCCTGCTCTGGAGACCGATCAAGAGTACTTGTCGAAGGAGCAGTGCCCCCCTGTTGATCTACCAGGCAAGCAAACCCCCTTGTTCATTTTGATACAATCCTACTCTCTCGCTCCTACTCTCATTTATTGCATTAGGACAACAACGATTCAACTGCTACTTTATGCTGCGATAGTTGAACCCATTCCTCTGCATGACCTGTCATCACTAGTAGAAAACAGGGTTTTGGTCCAGGCCGGCTCAGCCCATTAGTCCCGGTTCAGTCCAGAACCGGGACCAATGTGGGCATTGGTCCCGGTTCATGAGCCCAGGGGGCCGGCCGGGCCACGTGGGCCATTGGTCCCAGTTCATCTGGACCTTTTGGTCCCGGTTGGTGGGATGATCCAGGACCAATGGGCCTCGCTCCTGGCCCACCACCATTGGTCCCGGTTGGTGGCTTGAACCGGGACCAAAGGCTCCCCTTTAGTCCCGGCTCATGCCACCAACCGGGACCAATGGGGTGCCTATATATACCCCTCGCTCGCGAGCAGAGCACCCCAGTGCTCTGTTTTTCTCTGGCCGAGGGGGAGAGGGCTTGGTGGTGCTCTAGCTCACCTCCTATGCACACAAGGTGTTCGATGGAATGCCCGAGCCACACTACTTAAGCTTTCTCCTCTCCAAGCTCGACCCCCAAGCTCCATTTTCCATAATATTTGTCTAGGTTTAGCGGTCCGTCACGCCCCGTCCCCGTCTTCACTGCCGTCGATCACCCATGCCGAGCTCATCGCCGGCACCATCGTGGTGAGCCTCTTGTTTTATCTTCTTTCTGAAAGGAAAAATATTCTTACTTGCATGTTTACATAGATACTTGTATTATTTTCTTACTTTTATTATTGCATCTTATATAGTGCGATGGTTTTGGTATCCGCCCCCGTTGGCCCTCGTCCTGTCTATGATTCGGATGTGGTATATATATTATCTATATAACTATTGGTTCATTTATTGTTTATGAAAATTATGCCGACCAACGTGACATAGATATTATTTATGTAGGATGTATGTGAATGAGAAATGCCAACCGACCCTATTGTCGAGAGGTTAAATTTAGTTGAAGAAGAAAACAATTTGTTGAAGGAAAAAATAAAAAAATTGAGGAGGAGAAGATGATATTGGAGTTGCATGTTGCGGATGTCGTCGATGATCACAAGATCAAGATGGATGCAATGCGCTTGAAGATTAGAAAGATTAGAAAATATGCCATTGGTACCGAGGCTTGGTATCATTATGCCGTTGGATCAATTGTTACCTTGGTTGCGATTATGATCGCATTTGTTTTCGCATTGAAATGTTTTACATAGTTTCAATGTATGGTTTAATTAATTAGATGCTCTGGAGAGCTATATGTTTTTAGATGAGAACTATGTATGCACTTTGGTTTTAATGTGATGATGAACTTCTATTAATTTGGACACTTAATTATATATAAGGCACGCAGGTGAACCGGCAATGGATGTACGGTGACAGACACACCCGCGAGTACATTAAGGGCGTGCATGAGTTTCTCGAAGCTGCTGAGGCAAACAAGCAGAATGGTTTTATGTGTTGTCCATGCACTGAATGTGGGAATACGAGGTCTTACCCTAACCGGAAAATCCTTCACTCCCACCTGCTTTACAAGGGTTTCATGCCACACTATAATGTTTGGACGAGGCACGGAGAAATAGGGATTATGATGGAATACTGCGAAGCAGAAGAGTACGATGACAACTATGTGCCCCCTGAATACGGTGATGCTGCAACGGGGGGAGCTAGTGAAGATCAAGAGGAACCAGACGATGTGCCCAATGATGCTACAACGGGTGAAGCTGCTGAAGATCAAGAGGAACGAGACGATGTGCCCGATGATTGTGATCTCCGCCTGGTCATGGTTGATGCAAGGACGCAATGCGAAAGTGAAAAGTAGAAGCTGAAGTTCGATCGGATGTTAGAGGATCAAAAAAAAGGGTTGTACCCCAATTGCGAAGATGGCAACACAAAGCTCGGTACCGTACTGGAATTGCTGCAGTGGAAGGCAGAGAATGCTGCGGCTGACAAAGGATTTGAGAAGCTACTGAAAATATTGAAGAAGAAGCTTCCAAAGGATAACGAATTGCCCGACAGTACATACGCAGCAAAGAAGGTCGTATGCCCTCTAGGATTGGAGGTGGAGAAGATACATGCATGCCCTAATGACTGCATCCTCTACCACGGTGCATACAAGGATCTAAACGCATGCCCGGTATGCGGTGCACTGCGGTATAAGATCAGACGATGTTGACGGCGAGCCCCCCAGGAAGAGGGTTCCTGCAAAGGTGATGTGGTATGCTCCTATAATACCACGGTTGAAATGTCTGTTCAGAAACGAAGAGCATGCCAAGTTGATGCGATGGCACAGTGAGAACTGAAAGAAAGATGGGAAGTTGATGGTTTGCTTTAAGCGCGGATGGCATTAATCCTTTCGGGGAGCAGAGCAGCAATCACAGCACCTGGCCCGTGACTCTATGTATGTATAACCTTCCTCCTTGGATGTGCATGAAGCGGAAGTTCATTATGATGCCAGTTCTCATCCGAGGCCCTAAGCAACCCAGCAACGAAATTGATGTGTACCTAAGGCCATTAGTTGAAGAACTTTTACAGTTGTGGAATGGAAACGGTGTACATACGTGGGATGAGCACAGACAGGAGGAATTTAACCTTAAGGCGTTGCTGTCCGTGACCATCAACGATTGGCCCGCTCTCAGTAACCTTTCAGGACAGACAAACAAAGGATACCACGCATACACGCACTGTTTAGATGACACTGAAAGTATATACCTGGACAAATGCAGGAAGAATGTGTACCTGGGCCATCGTCGATTTCTTCCGACCAACCATCAATGTCGAAAGAAAGGCAAGCATTTCAAAGGCGAGGCAGATCATCGGAAGAAGCCCGCCATGCGCACCGGTGATCACGTGCTTGCTATGGTCAATGATTTACACTACGTAATCTTTGGAAAGGGTCCCGGTGGACTAGCTGTTTCGAATGATGCTGAGGGACACACACCCATGTGGAAGAAGGAATCTATATTTTGGGACCTACCCTACTGGAAAGACCTAGAGGTCCGCTCCTCAATCGACGTGATGCACGTGACGAAGAACCTTTGCGTGAACCTGCTAGGCTTCTTAGGCGTGTATGGGAAGACAAAAGATACACCTGAGGCATGGGAGGACCTGCAACGTTTGCACGAAAAAACGGCATGCCTCCGAAGCAGTATAAAGGTCCTGCCAGCTATGCTCTTATGAAAGAAGAGAAAGAAATCTTCTTTGAATGCCTGCTCAGTGTGAAGGTCACGACTGGCTTCTCGTCGAATATAAAGGGAATAATAAATTTGCCAGAGAAAAAGTTTCAGAACCTAAAGTCTCATGACTGCCACATGATTATGATGCAACTGCTTCCGGTTGCATTGAGGGGGCTGCTACCGGAAAACGTCCGATTAGCCATTGTGAAGCTATGTGCATTCCTCAATGCAATCTCTCAGAAGGTGATCGATCCAGAAATCGTACCAAGGCTAAGGATTAATGTGGCGCAATGTCTTGTCAGTTTCGAGCTGGTGTTCCTACCATCCTTCTTCAATATCATGACGCACGTCCTAGTTCATCTAGTCGACGAGATTTTCATCCTGGGGCCCGTATTTCTACACAATATGTTCCCCTTTGAGAGGTTCATGGGAGTCTTAAAGAAATATGTCCGTAACCGCGCTAGGCCAGAAGGAAGCATCTCCATGGGCCATTAAACAGAGGATGTTATCAGGTTTTGTGTTGACTTCATTCCTGGCCTTAAGAAGATAGGTCTCCCTAAATCGCGGTATGAGGGGAGACTGACTGGAAAAGGCACTCTTGGAAGAGACTCAATAATATGCAGGGACGGATATTCTTGGTCTCAAGCACAGTACACAGTTATACAGAACTCTACCTTGGTGACCCCGTATGTCGATGAACACAAGAACAGTCTGCGCTCCAATCACCCGGAGCAGTGCGACGACTGGATTACATGTGAACACATCAGGACTTTCAGCAGTTGGTTGGAAACACGTCTCAGAGGTGACAACACTGTTTGTGATGAGTTGTACTTGTTGTCCAGGGGACTATCTTTGACTGTATTGACTTACAAAGGATACGAGATAAATGGGAATACATTTTACACGATCGCCCAAGATCAAAAGAGCACCACCGAAAACAGCGGTGTCCGCTTTGATGCAGCAACCGAGAGCGGAAAGGACACATATTATGGTTACATAGTGGACATATGGGGACTTGACTATGGACCTGATTTTAAGGTCCCTTTGTTTAAGTGCAAATGGGTCAATCTGTTAGGCGGTGGGGTACAGGTAGACCCACAGTACGGAATGACAATAGTGGATCTGAAAAATCTTGGGTACACTGACGAACCATTCGTCCTAGCCAATGATGTGGCACAGGATATCTATGTGAAGGACATGTCAACCAAACCGAGAAAAAGAAAAGATAAGGAAGCGAATACATCATACGATGAGCCAAAGCGCCACATAGTTCTTTCAGGAAAAAGGGACATCCTGGGAGTGGACGGCAAGACAAACATGTCTGAAGATTATGAAAAGTTTCATGAAATTCCTCCCTTCAATGTCAAGGCTGACCCAAGCATCCTGATAAACAATGAAGATTATCCATGGTTACGGCGCAATAAGCAAATGACACAAGCGAAGAAAAAGTGAAGACTTTCTCCCGCAACTTTGTAACACACGAACATGCTACCATTGTCTGTTTTGTACATGCACATTCTATGTGGGTGAAATTATGATACCATCCCAACTTTCAACTTTTTCAGAGTTCATTTGAAATGCTTTCATGTGTTATGGTTCGGCCCTCGTAATACCATGACCATTAGTCCCTGGCCCATGCCAACTTTCAACTTTCTAAAACTAATGGCACTAACAGAAAGTTTATAATTTTGCTCCTCGCCCCTGGCCCATGACCATTAGTCCCGGTTTGTGCCACAAACCGGGACTAAAGGGTTGGTCCTCGTTGTGGGCAGAGTTTAGTCCCACCTTGCCAACCGAAGGGGGCTCACACTGGTTTATAAGCCCTTCCCTCTCTGCCTTGTTGAGCTCCTCTCAAAGTGAAAATAGATGCCCTAATAGAGAAAAGTTTAACCTAAATTCATAGTGAATTTCTCTGAAATTCATACAAATTTACTAGGAATTTAGGTTGAATTTTCTCTATAAGCGCATCTATTCTCATTTTTTTAGTAAGTTAATCACAAACTTGTGATTCAAACAATTTTCAAAGAATTCAAATTTTAACTATTCAAATTTGAAAACTAATGGCACTAACAGAAAGTTTATAATTTTTCTAAAACTAATGGCACTCACAGAAAGTTTATAATTTTGCTAACCTATAAGCAAACAGAATTAAAAATTAAAGCAAAAAAACAAAAGAAAATAAATAATGCAAAAAAA
>NC_041388.1:447464329-447477279 GCF_002162155.2 Triticum dicoccoides | reverse complement strand
GAAAGTTTATAATTTTTCTAAAACTAATGGCACTAACAGAAAGTTTATAATTGTGCTAACCTAAAAGCAAATAGAATTAAAAATTAAAGCAAAAACAAAAGAAAAATAAATAATGCAAAAACAAATAAAAAAAACAGGAAAAAAATATTTTTATAGTAAAGTTAATCACAAAATAAAACAAATAAAGCAACAAAGAAAACAAAAAACTAAAAGAGTGTTTTCGAATTTGAAAACTAATGGCATTAACAAAAAGTTTATAATTTTTCTAAAACTAAAAGCATAAAGAATTAAAAAATAAAGCAAAAAACAAAAGAAAATAAATAAAGCAACAAAAAAACAAAAAAATGCCACCTACTGGGCCACCACGGCCTGAATATGACTAGAAACCCTACCATGGGCCAGGATTTAGGCCCGCAGCAGGCCCAGTAGGCCCACAGGCATTGAAGTGACAGATTAGGCCCGAAAGCCTGCAGTTGAGAGGAGCTCGGGAGGGTGGGTGTAGTAGCGCTTATAAACCACTCCCGAGCCCTCTCAACTAGCGAGGTGGGACTAAACTTTTGGGCACGAGGCAGCACAAGGCCATTGGTTCCGGTTGGTGGCACAAACCGGGACTAAAGGGGGCATTTGTCACGGTTCGTGGAACCAACCGTGACCAATTCCCCCCTTTAGTCCTGGTTGGTGCCACCAACCGGGACCATAGGCCTCTCCTTCCCGCCCTTTCGGCTGCTGAAAAGAGACCTATGGTCCCGGTTGGTGGCACCAACCGGCACTAAAGGTGGCATTGGTCCCGGTTGATGCCACGAACCGGGACCAATACTCTGTGTATATCAGCAGGACTTAGGAAATTTTCAGTTTCTCATCGACCATTTGCCCCCGACGTCGCCAGGCTTCCCGTGCTCGCCGTCGCTGTCACCCCGCGCCCCTGCCCCGTGCTCGCCATCGCCGCCCGCTCCTCATCGTCGTCGCCCTGCCCCTGCCCCGTCCTGCCCCCGCGCGCCGGCGCCCTCACCGCCCCCGTCGTCGCCTCGAACACCCCTGCTCGCCAGGCCGCCCCGAAGCCGCCCGCCGCCGTCATCGTCGCCCGCACCGATTCCGGCCGGCGACCTCGACCCCTCCCCGCGCTGTGAGCCCCTGCCTCCTCCCCTTTTCCTTCTCATTGTCGTCCCCGCACGTCATCCATAAGCGTGCGCCACCGCCAACCATCTTTGCCGTCGCCGTATAATGCTCATGTATATGCTCACTGTATGTATGTATGTTCACTGTATAATGCTCTGTATATGCTGTATATATAATGCTCGTTTTTGCATTTTTTTAGTTACCAAGAAAAAGGTCTATTTTTTGTTGATATGTATGTTCATATGCTCATTAATATTAAAAAAAATGTTCATATGCTCATTTAAGAAAATTTTCATATGTAACATTTAAGAAAAAAAGTAAATGTATGTATGTTCATATGCAAAGAATTATTTTTGGATGAAATGAGATGAGATGAGATGTGTTTTGTGTTGGAGAAGAAAAAAGGAAGAAGGAAGAAGGAAGAAGAAGTAAAAGAGGGTCGAGGGGGGGGGGTCGATATACTACCTCCCTGATAACAATTTTTTCCATGTATATATGCAAAAGTTACATTTTTAGAAAATTTTTATATATCTAGCTAGAAAGAAAGAAGAAGAAGAAAAAGAAGGAGAGGAAAAAGGAAAATAAGAAGAGGAAGAAAGGAGAAGAAGAGGAGAGGAAGAAGGGGAAAATAAATAAGAAAAATAAAAAAAAGAAGAGGAGAAGAAGAAAGGAATAGAGGAGAAGAAGAGAAAATAGAATATATTCTATTTTCTCTTCTTCTCCTCTATTCCTTTCTTTTTCTCCTCTTTTTTTCTTCTTTTTTTTCTTCGATCTTCTCCTCTATATATACCTTTCTTCCTCTCCTCTTTTTATTTCAGGGTCGTCTAGGGGTCGAGGGTTCCAGGGTCGTCAAGGGTTCGAGGGGTCGAGGATCACCGAGGGGTCGAGAGAGGCTTCCCAGTGTCATAGTATTGAAGAAATCCATGGCTTCATCATTAGCCGGAAGTAACCAGGGCATGACGAAGTCCTGCAAAGTTATTTTGGAATGGTGTCCCGGATAGGATAATTTGCCTTTTGGTATGAATTTCAGCAAAGGCCTTCCAAATAACGATATTTGGAAGGTTCTTGCTGAACTTGGTACCAAAAAGCGAATTATCCTATCTAGGACTCCGTTCCAAAATAACTTTGGAGAGCTTCGTACCATCATGCACATGTTACTTTCGCCTAATGATGAAGACATGGTTTTGTTGAATCCTTTGACACTAGGCAACCTCCCGACCCCTCGGCGATCCTCTCGAACATGAGAGGAAGAAGAGGATCGCCGAGGGGTCGAGGGTTCCAGGGTCGTCGAGGGTTCCAGGGGTCGAGGTTCGCCGAGGGGTCAAGAGAGGTTTCCTAGTGTCAAAGTATTAAAGAAATCCATGGCTTCATCATTAGCCAGAAGTAACCAGGGCATGACGAAGTCCTCCAAAAATATTTTGGAATGGTGTCCCGAATAGGATAATTTGCCTTCTTGTATGAATTTCAGCAAAGGCCTTCCAAATAACGATATTTGGAAGGTTCTTGCTGAACTTTGTACCAAAAAGCGAATTATCCTATCTAGGACTCCATTCCAAAATAACTTTGGAGAGCTTCGTACCATCATGCACATGTTACTTTCGCCTAATGATGAAGACATGGTTTTGTTGATTCCTTTGACACTAGGCAACCTCCCGACCCCTCGGCGATGCTCTCAAACATGAGAGGAAGAAGAGGATCGCTGAGGGGTCGAGGGTTCCAGGATCGTCGAGGGTTCGAGGGGTCGAGAGAGGTTTCCTAGTGTCAAAGTATTGAAGAAATCCATGGCTTCATCATTATCCAGAAGTAACCAGGGCATGACGAAGTCCTCCAAAATTATTTTGGAATGGTGTCCCGGATAGGATAATTTTCCTTCTTGTATGAATTTCAGCAAAGGCCTTCCAAATAATGATATTTGGAAGGTTCTTGCTGAACTTTGTACCAAAAACCAAATTATCCTATCTAGGACTCTGTTCCAAAATAACTTTGGAGAGCTTCCTACCATCATGCACATGTTACTTTCACCTAATGATGAAGACATGGTTTTGTTGAATCCTTTGACACTAGGGAACCTCCCGACCCCTCGGCGATGCTCTCGAACATGAGAGGAAGAAGAGGATAAAAAAAGAAGAGGAAGAAGAAGAAAAAAAAAGAGGAGAAGAAAGAATAGAGGAGAAGTCCACCACTATTATTTCTTCTCTATTCTTTACTATGATTAGGTTCTTCTCCTCTATTCTTTCTTCTCCTCTTTTTTTTCTTCTTCTTCCTATTTTTTTATCGGGAACGAGGGTCGTCGAGGGACATAGATGTAGTGTCATCGTTGTTGATATATACCCCCTCCCGATAGCTTACTATGATTAGTTAGCTAGTTCTACGTTTGGCACTAATATATCCATCTGTCATGTTTGAATAATAATTGCCATGTTGTAAATATTTGTAGAAACTATGGACACCGCCCAAGACGAAGCAAAAGAAGCGTTGTTGAGGGACATAATCGCAGAAGGAAGTGATGCCGTCTCGTTGTTTCTCAACGACACCGATGTTCTGGAAGGAGAGGGTGAAGAAGCTGGCTACGGTGACCTAATGCCGGTGCAAGAAGAAGAACATGAGGACGGCTCCGGTGACCCAATGCCGGTGCAAGAAGGAGACCGTGATGACGGCTCCGGTGACCGAACCGAGTCCGGCCAGGTATATATATTAGTTAAGCCTGTGCTGACTAGCTGATTGATGCATTCATTGTTTTGGTATGTACACATATTAATTAAGTCTTTGTTCTTTTTTCTAGCCCTCCGGATCGAGCACAACTTCGGTAAAGAGACGAGGCCTGAAGAAAAAGTTGAGCTCGGATGAATGGTTTGAGATCATAGCAATCACGCCCGACAGCCAACCGATTGAACCCATCCGAAAAGAACGCATTTGTTGCTCAGTGCGGGGTTCTGGTTAGGGACAAGATCCCGATAAGCATCCAGCAATGGTTTAAGCGGGGTATAGAAGACCCTGAGGTGTCTTATGTCAATGATATGCAAAAAAATGATCTTTGGACTGAGCTGAAGTCAAATTTCACCCTACCGCCAGAGGATAGTCCACAGAACCCAATTAAAGAGCAATTAATCAAGTCTTTTGCTCTTAAGAGGATGGCAGAACTATTCAGGAGGTGGAAGAAAGAGCTGAATAAGTTTGTCGAAAATAATGAGACACCAGAATTCAAGGGCAGATATGAGAAGATCAGAGATCACTGGCCCACATTTGTGGCCCACTAGACATCGGAAAAGAGTAAGAAGATGTCGGAGACAAACAAGCAAAATGCTGCGAAGAAGAAGCTTCACCATCGCACGGGGTCAGGTGGCTACCTTGTAGCCCGGCCTAAGTGGGCCAAGACTGAGAATGATCTGGTTGATAAAGGGATCGAACCAGAGACAATTAATTGGCCAGAACGTTGCCGGACTTGGTTCTTCGGGGCTGGTGGAACCTTGGACCCTGTAACAGGGAAGTGCATTTGGACGAACGATCAAATGGACATACCAGTCAGGAAGCTTAAGCAGTATATCGAAGCAGCGCAGGAAGGGATGTTCTTTCCAGACAGAGAGAACGACGAGCTCACAATGGCCCTCGGGAATCCTGAGCACCCTGGACGGACACGAGGCACGCCAGGCTCCATTCCGTGGAAGGTTGGGTTTCCAGACGAAAGCGGTTACAAATCCCATGAGAGGAGGAAAAAAGTGCAGCAGACCCAAATGCAGGCGCTGCAAGCAAGGGTAGACACGATAGAGGAACGAGAAGCAAATCGCAGCAAACATACTGCCGAAGCTACCCCGCCATCTCAGCGCAGAAGCAGCGTGGCTTCCACCAAGCTGCTTCAGCCGGAGCATGCCTTGACGGCTCCTGCCAGCTATCCCGTGGATGCTATCACGGAGTCTCAAAATTGCCACCTTATGACGCAATGGATGAATTTGAAGGTCAAGGCGGCTGTTGGCTCTGTTTATCCTATTGAACCCGGCGCAACTTTTCACTGCCGGCCGATTCCAGAAGGATATGCTAGGGCGATGGTGGATGAAATAATGGAGGGATTTGAGGACCTCCAGCTTGACCACCCTACCGGTGAAGGGGAGACTCGGCTGCGGTCTGCTCTGAAGACTCCATGCCTATGGCGGAATGAGCTCATCAACCTTCCGAACTGGACGCCTCCGCCTCCTCCTCCTCCTCCGGTGAGTCAGGGCACTCCGCCTCCTCCACCGCCTCCTCCTCCGGCGAGTGACGATCAGGGCCCTCAGCCGGCTCCTTCTCCAGTGCGTGGCAGCACTCCGCCTCCTTCTCTGCCTGCACCGGCGCGCCCGAGCAGCCAGCCTCCTCCTTATCCACCTCGTCAGCAAGGGCGGAAGAGACCCGCCGCCGCTCTGGCAGCTGCTCCGGCGCGTCGTAGTCCTTCTCCTCCGCCTCGTAAGCAAGTAAAGAAGACAAACGCTCTGTCTGCTCGGCCGGCGTCTAGCAGTACAACCAGAGGCGGGAGGACATACAGATTCGGTCCTTCTCTGAAGAGTCCACAGAAGTTACCATACGAGAGGACCCCGGAGGAGAACGAGAAGATCGCGCGAACTGAAGTGGATGACTGGTTTAAAGGGTTGAAACCAAAGAGACATCCACCTCCGGAGGAGAAGGTAGATCCGGTGAAAGTGAAGCGCACACTGGCTGCCCTGGCAAAACCACCCAAGTCTCCGCTGAAAGGAAACTATGAGCGCATTATTGCAAAGACATGGGCCGAAGCGGAGCGGTCGGGAAGTACAGTCAGTGGTCAAAGGCTAAAAGAACGACGAGCAGCTGGGAAACAAATTGCCCAACTCGGTGAACAAGCGAAGCATTCGTGCCCCCCGCTCAAGGTGCCTAGCAACATCGTCGATCCGAGGATGGTGCCCGGTTATTGCAATGTTGGCGATTACCTGCCCGACGATGTACATTATGATCCCATGGAGGTGCAGATACACAGATACGAGTATGGGAAGCCTCTCGTCAAAGATGAAAAATCTTTAACAACGATGATGCGAAGATTACATGGTTGGTACTTGAAAATCTCAGAGAGTCTGAGGGGAGGAGTACTTTGTATGCGAGAGTTAAACTGGAGCATGACCTCGTTGGAATTGAACTGTTGCCTATTCCATTTGAGGATTTCTATCAGTTTTTCAATCAATTGGCCCTCGATAAAACAACGATCACCTGCTACTATATGTAAGTACTACTACTTCTGTCTTTAAGTCTCTCTATATAGCTCATCTCTTTCATTGCATGTATTTATAATTATCCTCACTATATTATGCAGATTGAAGATCGCCGAATTGAAGAAAAGACAAATCGGTGATATTGGGTTCGTTAACACATATCTCATAGATGCAACTGAGGTTGAACATCGTCCTGAAGATACCAAGGCCAACTTGCTACGATCATTCAAAAAAATTAAAACAAAGATATAATACTCTTTCCTTACAACTTCAAGTGAGTGTTACTGTCTTGTGCATATTCGGTTTCCCTTATATATTAGTCTAGGTTATAGTAATGTAATTGATGAGTTATGCATGCGTGCGCAGGTACCACTATATTCTCCTAGAGATTAGGCTTGAGCGGGGAGTAGTAACTGTCTTGGACTCTAAACGAAAAGATCCCCAGGAGTATGCGGACATGACTGAAATCCTCAAGAAGTAAGTTAAATCGATCATTATCCACCATATCAGCAACTTTGTTCATTTCCTGATATCAAGTAATTGTTTTCATTGTCCGGCAGGGTTTGGAGAAAATTCACCAGAAAAGTTCCGGGACTGCTGAAGGAGCTGGAATTTAGACACCGGAAAGTAAGTACTATAGTAGCATGTTCCGCGCATCTCCTAGCTAGTGATTCAAGCGCTAGTTTCATCAATACCATTTAGCATTCTTGCTTATCAGTTTGATTGACCTCTATTTGTTGTAAAGTGGTTGTGGCAGGAACAAGGGAATGATTTCTGTGGATACTACGTGTGCGACTCCATCCGCCACACGACCTGTGAGGGGGGCGGGTACTCTGACGAACAATATGAAGTACATAAATAACAACATTCACAATTTTATTTTATTACCATCATCTGTGTTGAGTTTCATTCATTCATATATATACGTATTGACCCCCTTCTTCAAATTAGATGTTTCAGAAGCGGGATGAACTCCTAGCACCAGCTCGCATGCGAGCAATTCAAGAGGAATTGGCGGCATTCTTTCTTGACCACGTGATCGCTGAAGACGGAGAATACTATGTGGACCATGAGTCCGTATGATTATATTTGTAAGAGATAATTATTGTATATATGTAGCCGGTAGTGTCGGATAGATATATGAGAACTTGTTGTTCGACCAATCTCTCGGAGAAGGAGAGGTGGTCGATATCACTTCTCTCTGTATGCATATATGTTCATGACGATCTTCTGTTTCCTTCGTTTGCTTACTAGCTAGCTAGCGTGTCTAGTCCTCTCTATACGTATGTATAGTATGTAGTGTCGACCAAGCACGGACATAAGAGAGGACACTTCTCTCTATTAATTATAGCTACCTAACACAATATATGAAACACCTAAATTAACCCCCCAAAACCCCCAACCCCCCCCCCTTAAAAAAAACAAAAACCCCAGCCACAGAAATGCTGACGCGTGGATGTCTATTGGTCCCAGTTGGTGCCACCAACCGGGACCAAAGGGTCTCCTGCCTAGGCTCCACGCACAGGCCACGTGGAGGCCCATCTGTCCCGGTTCTGGATTGAACCGGGACTAAAGGGACATGTCATTAGTACCGACCCTTTAGTCCCGGTTCCAGAACCGGGACAAAAGGCCCTTACGAACCGGGACTACATGCCCTTTTTCTACCAGTGCATTGCCACAGTAAATAGTTAAAACCCACTAGCATGTGTAGGAGTTGATTGAGCCTTGTTGTGTCCTTGCCATGCCATGCATGCTATTGCTTAGAGTTGTGTCAGGTCTGATTCATCGAGAATGAATTGGAGTGTTACGATATGTTCTGGTGCTGAGAGTTAAGTGTGTGAACACGATTTGGTAAAGGTAGCGGTGAGAGGCCATGTAGGAGTACATGGTGGGTTGTCTCACTAGAAGCGGCCCTAAGAACCGAGTTCTGTGTATGTTGTCCAATGACTTGCTACTACCACACATTGGGTTCTGGTAACTCGACCCCTCTCGACTTATTAACCGACTTGATCTCTGTCCAGGAGTTGCAAATAGTTTCTGGTGTTTGTAGGTAGTGTTAGTAGTCTATCAAGTGGCACCCAGCCAGGTGGGCTTGGGAAAGACTAGGCAAAGTGGCATGGTGTACCAAGTGGCACCCAGATGGCGGGCTTGGGAACCCTGCTCACATCGTTTGGGGCCGTGAGCGACACCCCGGCCGGATCTCCTTGCGGATGGAACCCGAATAAGCGATAAACAAGGACTAGAGTCTTGTGTGGTTAGTCAGGTCGTGGCCGACACCCTCGCCAGGCTTCCGCTTGAAGGTTGCCGAGGTACATGATGTGTACATGGTGATAAGTGGTGAGAGCGTGTGTGAAGAAGTACATCTCTGCAGAGTTATCATGATCTATTGGAATAGCCGTGTCCTCGGTTATGGACTTCTTGGATGCTTCCGTGGTACATAGACAACTTAAGGTGGATACTCAAAAATTCTCAAGACAAGTGTGAGTGCTATGGATGGCCTTCTCGTAAGGAGACAGGGATGAATCCATAGTAGTGTATTCATGTGGTGGTTAGTGGACTCGTGTGTGCTGCCTCACCTCAAAGAAGTTTCTCGTTGTCATAGAATAGGATAGCCACTGAGTCAAAGCTGGCTTGCTGCAACTAAACCCCACATTGCCTTCTTGATATTAATGCATGTATGATAGGATCTGATGTAAGTCTTGCTGAGTACCTCTGTAATCACGTTTGCTTTATTTATGTTTTGCAGGTGAGACATCTGTCTCACTAGTAGTACTGATTGTACTTCGATGAGTAGCTTGTTACCTCAGCTACGATCTTGTACCCTTGGGAGGGACTTGTAGGTAGTCAGGCTTCTCAGCCCTTTTCTTTTGTAATTGTCTGTACTCAGACATGTAATGCTTTCATTGCTTGTATGCTCTGAATGATGGGTCATGTGACTTTTGTTTGTATTTAATGCTATGTGGCTCTTTTGGGCATTTATCTATATGAGTTTGCATTATGTTGTGATGCCATGTTGTACAACGCATACTTGCATGTTATGCGTACGTGTGACATGTATTGCTATGTGTGGGATCTGACAACCTAATTGTTTATCCTTGCTAGCCTCTCTTATGGGGAAATGTAGTCTAGTGCTTCCACTGAGCCATGGTAGTCCACTACAGCCCGGTTTACCCGGAGTCCTACTAGCCCAGCACTACTGCTCCGGAACACTTAGACTGGACGGCATGTGATTCACTTTGTTCCTGTGTCTGTCCCTTCGGGGAAATGTCATGCAGTGACATACGGAGTCCTGCCTAGCCTGCTACAGCCCGGTTCACCGGAGTCATGTTAGCCCAGTGCTACAGCCCGGATTCACACGCTGCTGACCAACATGCTCGATGTTGATTCATGTATGCCTGTCCCCGTAAGTTAGTACCACTTTGGGTCCACGACTAGTCATGTTGGCCCGGGTTCTTTGTCATATGGATGCTAGCGACATTATCATATACGTGAGTCAAAAGGCACAAACGGTCCCGGGCCATGGTAAGGCGACACCAATGGGAATACCGTGTGTGAGGCCGCAAAGTGATATGAGGTGTTACATGCTAGGTCGGTGTGACTTAGAATCGGGGTCGCGACGGCTTTGGTATCAGAGCCTGACTGTCTGTAGGATTCCAAGCCAACCTGGTCGAAGTTGAGTCTAGAAACTCTTTAGTTATATAAGGGAATTGATTGTGGAAGGGAACGTAAGGCTCTTTTTACTCCTTATACCTCATGCCTTCTTATATGAGTCATCCTATCTTTCCTACAGGGATAAGGAACTAGGATTTCTCTTCCATCTATCAGGATCATGTGTTACTACTCCGTAGTCTCTTAGGATTGGTTGATCTGAGTCATATCCCAGTTCAAGTACCTCCGGTGTAGTCTGTTTAGTAATATCTCAGAACCTTGAGTGATGGTGTTGAGTTTGGTACTACCCCATCATTTGCAGGATGTCTCATTTTGAGCATTTTACTGCTGTTATGCTGTAGAAATTGTCCTAGGAGTTTGAGAGATACCAATTTCTTGTGCTATTCTACATCCTTATGATGATGCTGAATCCATCCTTGTTTCCTTGGTTGGTTCTTCAGGATGTCGTCAGTTAACCGAAGTTCTATTGCTCGTAGTCGGAACCACGGAGATGGTAGGGATGGGGATCCTCCCGATCAGTCTTCGTTGGCAGAGTTCATGTTAGATATGGAGAGGAACAAGCGTGAGTCTAACCGCTTGTTAGCACGTATTGAGGAGAACACCGCACCCCAGTGCAAAGAGTCAGCGACCATCTATGATTTCATCGGTCTGAAACCACCTACCTTCCATCATTCCATTGAACCACTCGATGCAGATGACTGGCTTCGTAGTATCACTCACAAGCTGCGTTCTGCGAACGTAGCTGAAGGTGACCAGGTCACCTATGCTGCATATCACTTGGAAGGTCTTGCTAGTCTTTGGTGGCAGAACTATGAGGCTATGCTTCCAGCTGGCCAGATAACCACCTGGAGAGATTTCACTGAGGCTTTTCGCGAGCATCACATTCCTCAGGCTCTCATTGATCGCAAGAGAGAAGAGTTCTGTAGTTTCACCCTGAGTAAGATGGCTGTTGATGCTTACAGTAAAGAGTTTGAGAACCTCATCCGCTATGCTACAGAAGAGGTGTCCACAGACGCCAAGAAGCAGGCTAGGTTCCAGAAGGGTCTCAACCCTAAGTTGCATCATGATCTCCACTTGCATTATTGCAATACATTTCCAGGCTCTTGTGAACAAGGCCATTAATGCAGAGACAGCTCAACTCACTTACGAGGAGTCTCGTAAGCACACCCATGATTTGGGTTCTTCCTCCGGTTCTACTTCGCAGAAGCGCCGTATTTGGGTTCCGAACTCCGCTCTTCCAACCGGTTATACACCGAGGCCTTCTTGTGTGGCACCTCACCCAATTCAGTTACATGCTCCACCTAGGCCTATTGGTAGACCGCTTGTTAATGCGGGTCCACGTCCTACCTCAGGGACTTCTTTCACATGCGGAGAGCCAGGACACTATGCACGTGACTGTCGGTGATGAACAACACCTATGGGATCACAAGAATCCCTACTACGGTTGCGGGGCGCGGGGTCATGAGAAGAGCGGATCAAACAGATAGCACACGGTTCGTTTATCTAGATTCGGGCCGCGAGGATGCGTAAAACCCTACTCCTGCTTTGGTGGATTGTATATCTGTATTCTTGAGCTAGCTATGGGGCGTGAGGAGCTCCAAGAAGCCGAATCCTTCTCCTGGTCGCCTCGGGCCTCCTTTTATAGGGAAAGGGGTAGCCACGGTGGCACACAGGAGGTGGAAAGGGAACAGTGATGCAAGGTTATCCCTCGCATTACATGACAAGGCGCATTTAATGCGTCTTGCCCAGGTGTCCTTGCTTTATCGGGGATGGGGAAGAGCCCTCTCTCGTCCGTCGCCGCTCCCTCTCGTGTTGACACGTGCCCTGGCCAGCAGCGCCCACGGTGCCATGTAGGCAGGCAGGCAGCTGAGGTGTCGCAGTGGTGGGTCTCCACGAAGATCTGTATGCCACCACGCAGGTGCCTGCCCAGCTGGTTGGGTCGGCAGCTGCATGCGAATGGTGGTGGAGGTTTGACTGGCGTGGGCCTGATGGTGGCCCTACGGGTGTTCTCAGCAAGGGCCTTGCTGGGGCCCCGGCAAGGGTCTTGCCGTGGCGCCTGCAGTCATCCCCGGCAAGGCTCTTGCCGGGGGCCTTGTGGTCCTCCTTGGCTGGGATCCCGCCAAGGATCATCGTCTTCTAAAGGGTGTATCTAATCTTGAATGCCTTCACAAAGATCTGCATGCCACCACGGGGATGTCTCCCGAATCCTTGCCCCATGGGGGCAGTGGACTCAAGGGTGACTCACTCCGTAGGTGTTGGGCGAGCTGCCATGGCAAGGGTTTTTTCGGGCTTGCTAGAACCACCTCCCGGCAAGGATCTTGCCGGGGGGGGTCCGCTTCGTCCCCTTTGCTCTTTGTGGTCTTGGTCTTGGCGTCGTTCTGCTTTTCCGAAGCTTCGGCCTTACCTTGGCTCACCTCCCTTGCCTTGCTCAGTGTGGTGGTGCCCGTGGTTCAAACTGCCCGTGCACAGTTATAGGGGTACAGAAATTGTACCCCTCTTTTTGTACACCGACAGGAGCCCCGGGCCTGGGCCGCACGTAAGCGCAATCGCGTCGTTGGGCTAGGCCCAAAAACAGTGCGCGGGCAGGCGGGGCAGTCTTTATCGCGGTAAGTTTCTTCGTGCGCTGCGCTTCCCATGCTTCCCGCGCGTGGCGCGGTGTGGGGAGGTGTGTGTGACGTGGGCGGCATGCGTGGGGCTGAGCTCTGCATGCATGCGTCACGTTGTAGCAAAGGGGGCGGTTCGCGCCTTCCCCATAAACGGAGGGAGGCGTGGAGGCGCGACCTATTTACTGAATGGGGCCGAGGCGTGGTCTTCAAGGTGTCCACTCCCCACAATCACGGGGTGGGGAGAGATCGCCTCACCCGTCGCCTCGGTCCTGCACGCTTGCCATGTGGCTCTCATGCGCCTGGGGTGGCGAACGGTGGAGGCGGGAAACCGGGCCGCTGGGGGCTGGGGGGC
>NC_041388.1:447435183-447464127 GCF_002162155.2 Triticum dicoccoides | reverse complement strand
ATTCCTTCATCTCCTCCTTCCTTCAGCTTCTGCTCCCTCCCTTCCATCCGTCATGGAGAGAGGGAATCCTGGTCCTTCAATGGTGGCGGCGAGGGTCGCCGCTCGACAACGCATCCCTCCTTCTCCTGCACCCGCGGGGGCAGAGCCAGCCGCGAGGGGAAGGGGGAGGGGGCGAGGCCGTGGGTGAGGCCGAGGCGCTTGGGAAGAGGAGGACGGGGCAGCGCGCCGGCCTCGCCTCCGCTTCTCCTGCACCCGCGGCGCCAGAGATGTCGGTGATGAACGACACCTATGGGATCACAAGAATCCCTACTACGGTTGCGGGGCGCGGTGTCGTGAGAAGAGCGGATCAAACAGATAGCACACGGTTCGTTTATCTAGATTCAGGCCGCGAGGATGCGTAAAACCCTACTCCTGCTTTGGTGGATTGTATATCTGTGTTCTTGAGCTAGCTATGGGGCGTGAGGAGCTCCAAGAAGCCGAATCCTTCTCCTGGTCGCCTCGGGCCTCCTTTTATAGGGAAAGGGGTAGCCACGGTGGCACACAGGAGGTGGAAAGGGAACAGTGATGCAAGGTTATCCCTCGCATTACATGACAAGGCGCATTTAATGCGTCTTGCCCAGGTGTCCTTGCTTTATCGGGGATGGGGGAAGAGCCCTCTCTCGTTCGTCGCCGCTCCCTCTCGTGTTGACACGTGCCCTGGCCAGCAGCGCCCACGGTGCCATGTAGGCAGGCAGGCAGCTGAGGTGTCGCAGTGGTGGGTCTCCACGAAGATCTGTATGCCACCACGCAGGTGCCTGCCTAGCTGGTTGGGTCGGCAGCTGCATGCGAATGGTAGTGGAGGTTTGACTGGCGTGGGCCTGATGGTGGCCCTACGGGTGTTCTCGGCAAGGGCCTTGCTGGGGCCCCGGCAAGGGTCCAGCCGTGGCGCCTGCAGTCATCCCCGGCAAGGCTCTTGTCGGGGGCCTTGTGGTCCTCCTTGGCTGGGATCCCACCAAGGATCATCGTCTTCTAAAGGGTGTATCTAATCTTGAATGCCTTCACAAAGATCTGCATGCCACCACGGGGATGTCTCCCGAATCCTTGCCCCATGGAGGCAGTGGACTCAAGGGTGACTCACTCCATAGGTGTTGGGCGAGCTGCCATGGCAAGGGTTTTGTCGGGCTTGCTAGAACCACCTCCCGGCAAGGATCTTGCCGGGGGGGGGGGTCCGCTTCGTCCCCTTTGCTCTTTGTGGTCTTGGTCTTGGCATCGTTCTGCTTTTCCGAAGCTTCGGCCTTACCTTGGCTCACCTCCCTTGCCTTGCTCAGTGTGGTGGTGCCCGTGGTTCAAACTGCCCGTGCACAGTTATAGGGGTACAGAAAGTGTACCCCTCTTTTCGTACACCGACAGGAGCCCCGGGCCTGGGCCGCACGTAAGCGCAATCGCGTCGTTGGGATAGGCCCAAAAACAGTGCGCGGGCAGGCGGGGCGGTTTTTATCGCGGTAAGTTTCTTCGTGCGCTGCGCTTCCCATGCTTCCCGCGCGTGACGCGGTGTGGGGAGGTGTGTGTGACGTGGGCGGCATGCGTGGGGCTGAGCTCTATATGCATGCGTCACGTTGTAGCAAAGGGGGCGGTTCGCGCCTTCCCCATAAACGGAGGGAGGCGTGGAGGCGCGGCCCATTTACTGAATGGGGCCGAGGCGTGGTCTTCAAGGTGTCCACTCCCCACAATCACGGGGTGGGGAGAGATCGCCTCACCCGTCGCCTCAGTCCTGCACGCTTGCCACGTGGCTCTCATGCGCCTGGGGTGGCGAACGGTGGAGGCGGGAAACCGGGCCGCCGGGGGCTGGGGGGGCGGGTCGGTTCCAGTTCCCTACGCCTTCCATGTCTTGATCGGCTGAGCGGGGCGGCCGAGCCCCCACCCCGTTCCTTTATAAAGAACGGGGGGGGGGGGGATGGCGTCCCGCATTCCTTCATCTCCTCCTTCCTTCAGCATCTGCTCCCTCCCTTCCATCCGTCATGGAGAGAGGGAATCCTGGTCCTTCAACGGTGGTGGCGAGGGTCGCCGCTCGACAACGCATCCCTCCTTCTCCTGCACCCGCGGGGGCAGAGCCAGCCGCGAGGGGAAGGGGGAGGGGGCGAGGCCGTGGGTGAGGCCGAGCCGCTCGGGAAGAGGAGGACGGGGCAGCGCGCCGGCCTTGCCTCCGCTTCTCCTGCACCCGCGGCGCCAGAGATGTCGGTGATGAACGACACCTATGGGATCACAGGAATCCCTACTACGGTTGCAGGGCGCGGTGTCGTGAGAAGAGCGGATCAAACAGATAGCACACGGTTCGTTTATCCAGGTTCGGGCCGCGAGGATGCGTAAAACCCTACTCCTGCTTTGGTGGATTGTATATCTGTGTTCTTGAGCTCGCTATGGGGCGTGAGGAGCTCCAAAAAGCCGAATCCTTCTCCTGGTCGCCTCGGGCCTCCTTTTATAGGTAAAGGGGTAGCCACAGTGGCACACAAGAGGTGGGAAGGGAACAGTGATGCGAGGTTATCCCTCGCATTACATGACAAGGCGCATTTAATGCGTCTTGACCAGGTGTCCTTGCTTTATCGGGGACGGGGGGAGAGCCCTGTCTCGTCCATCGCCGCTCCCTCTCGTGTCGACACACGCCCTGGCCAGCGGCGCCCGCGGTGCCATGTAGGCAGGCAGGGAGCTGAGGTGGCGCAGTGGTGGATCTCCACGAAGATCTGCATGCCGCCACACAGGTGCCTGCCAAGCTGGTTGGTTCGGCAGCTGCATGTGAACGGTGGTGGAGGTTTGACTGGCGTGGGCCTGATGGTGGCCCTATGGGTGTTCTCGGCAAGGGCCTTGCCGGGGCCCCGGCAAGGGTCCAGCTGTGGCGCCTGCAGTCATCCCCGTCAAGGCTCTTGCCGGGGGCCTTGTGGTCCTCCTTGGCTGGAATCCCGCCAAGGATCATCGTCTTCTAAAGGGTGTATCTAACCTTGAATGCCTTCACAAAGATCTGCATGCCACCACAGGGATGTCTCCCGAATCCTTGCCCCATGGGGGCAGTGGACTGAACGGTGACTCACTCCGTAGTTGTGGGGCAAGCTGCCACGGCAAGGGTCTTGCCGGGCTTGCTAGAACCGTCTCCCGGCAAGGATCTTGCCGGGGGGGGGGGGTCCGCTTCATCCCCTTTTCTCTTTGTGGTCTTGGTCTTGGTGTCGTTCTGCTTCTCCTGAGATTCGGCCTTACCTTGGCTCACCTCCCTTGCCTTGCTCAGTGTGGTGGTGCCCGTGGCTCAGACTGCCCGTGCACAGTTATAGGGGTACAGAAAGTGTACCCCTCCTTTTGTACACCGACAGTGACTACTCTGAAGCCAACTATGCTCCACCCCAGCCCGAGGAGTCTGTTCTGCGTGGTAAGCCATCACGCAAGACGATTAGTGTCAAGTCAGCTCCCACTGAATGTGGATGTGTGCATCACGTCTCAGCTAAAGACGCTCAGGATGATCCGGATGTCGTTCTTGGTACACTCCTTTTCATTTGTCACCCAGCATCGGTTCTATTCAATACTGGAGCATCTCACTCCTTCATTTCCGAAAGCTACACTAACTTGCACAACATGTCATTTTGTGATATGCCCTCTCCACTAGTCATTCAAAGTCCTGGATCCAAATGGCAAACTTCTAGTGTAAGCCATGGTAATGAAATCCTTGTTGACAGACTTGTATTCCTTGCATCACTTATAACCCTCAAGTCTATAGATATTAACATCATCTTGGGTGTGGACTGGATGAAAGCTCATTATGCCAAGACTGATTATTACACAAGGTCTGTTCAGCTTACACACCCATCTGGCAAGATAGTCACTTTCTCCACTAGATTTACAAAGCGCCAACTCTATTCTCTTAATGCCAACCCTCTTCCAGACCTTGAAGATATCCCGGTAGTCCGTGACATTCCGGATGTCTTTCCTGAGGAACTGCCAGGTATTCCACCTGACAGAGATGTAGAGTTTGTCATAGATCTTATCCCAGGAACCGCCCCAATATCTAGGAGACCTTACAACATGGCACCCTTAGAACTAGCTGAGCTTAAGAAACAACTCGATGAATCCTTGCAAAAGGGCTTCATCCATCCTAGTTCTTCTCCCTGGGCTTGCCCCGTCCTCTTCGTTAAGAAGAAGGATGGTACACACCGGATGGTTGTAGATTATCGTCCCGTTAATTTGGCCATGATAAAGAACAAGTATCCGCTCCCCAAGATCAACGACCTGTATGATCAGCTCGCTGGGTCCTCGGTCTTTTCAAAGATGGATTTGAGGTTAGGCTACCACCAAATCAAAATCAGAAATGGGGACATTCCTAAGATGGCTTTTGTTACTCGTTATGGCCAGTACGAGTACACCGTCATGCCCTTCGGTCTAACCAATGCTCTAGCTACATTCTCCCATTTGATGAACTCGATCTTCATGGAGTACTTAGATAAGTTCGTCGCGGTTTACCTCGATGATATCCCTATTTACTCAAAGAACGAGGAAGAGCATGCCGAACATCTTAGAAAAACTCAGAGAGCACCTCCTTTATGCCAAGTTCTCCAAGTGCGAATTTTGGTTGCCAGAAGTGACCTGTCTCGGCCATGTAATCTCTGGTAAGGGCATTGCTGTCAATTCCGAGAGAGTTCAGGCCGTTCTTGATTGGACACCGTCTGAAACCGTTAAGCAAGTTAGGAGTTTCCTTGGTCTAGCTAGTTATTGTCGCTGCTTCATTGAGAACTTCTCCAAAGTGGCCAAACCTCTCACGGAACTTCTCAAGAAAGATAAAAAGTTTGAGTGGTCCCCATAGTGTGAGAACAGTTTTTAGGAACTAAAAAGACGCCTGACTTCTGCTCCCATACTTGTGCCACCGGATTTCACTAAGGACTTTGTTATCTATTGTGATGCCTCACATCAGGGACTAGGTTGCATCCTTATGGAGGATCGTCATGTGATTGCCTTTGCATCTCGATAGTTGCATCCACATGAGGAGAATTATCCTACACATGATCTAGAGCTTGCAGCCGTAGTCTATGCGCTTAAGACATGGCGACATTACCTTCTTGGTAAACGTTGCGAGATTTACACCGATCACCAGAGTCTTAAGTATATCTTCACACAACCAGATTTGAACCTTAGGCAAAGACGTTGGTTGGAGTTGATCTCAGATTACGACTTAGGGATTACCTACAAGCCAGGCAAGGGCAATGTCATGGCTGATGCACTAAGTCGTAAGTCCTATTGCACAATCTCATGTTGCAGTAGGGCCAACCACTTATCCATGAGGAATTATGTAAACTTAACCTTCACATTGCTCCTCCCGGATTCCTTTCTAACTTGGTGGCGAAACATACTCTTGTGGATCATATCATAGAAGCCTTGAAGCATGATACGGGGATTACCTGGATCAAGAGAAACATTGCCAAGGGCATTGCTGGTAGTCTCTCTATAGATGATCGAGGTGTTGTTTTCTTCGGGAATCGTTTGGTGGCTCCCAAGAAGCAACATCTTCGGCAATTAATCCTTAAGGAGGCGCATGAATCTCCTCTAACTATTCATCCCGGTAGTACTAAAATGTATCAGGACCTACGCCAGAGGTTCTGGTGGACTAGGATGAAAAGAGAAATAGCTGAGTTCATTGCTAACTGTGACGTTTGTCGTCGTGTTAAGGCAGAACATCAAAGGCCTGTTGGCACCCTTCAACCTTTAGCTATTCCTGAGTGGAAATGGGATAAAGTTGGTATGGACTTCATCACTGGTTTTCCCAGGACCAAGAGAGGGAATAATGCTATCTTCGTAGTCATTGATCGTCTTTCCAAAGTGGCTCACTTCCTACCTATTCGAGAGAGTATCACTGCTACTCAGCTTGCTGACTTATATATTTCTCAAATAGTGTCACTTCATGGTGTTCCACTAGAGATCAATTCAGACCGTGGCAGTATTTTCACTTCTCATTTTTGGGAGAGTTTCCAAACTGCCATGGGCACCCATCTTTCCTTCAATACCGCTTTCCACCCTCAGTCAAGTGGTCAGGTGGAAAGGGTCAACCAAATTCTCGAAGACATGCTTAGAGCTTGTGTTATCTCATTCGGTATGGATTGGGAGAAGTGTCTTCCCTTCACTGAGTTTGCTTATAACAATAGCTACCAATACAGCCTCAAGAAAGCTCCTTTTGAGGTTCTGTATGGCCGAAGATGTCGAACACCTCTGAACTGGTCAGAAACCGGTGAAAGACAATTCTTTGGACCGGACATGATTCAGGAGGCAGAAGAGCAAGTTCGCATCATTCATGAGAATTTGAAAACAACCCAATCTCGTCAAAAGAGCCAGTATGACCGTCATCATAAGGAAGTGGCTTATGAAGTTGGCGACAAGGCTTACCTTCGGGTTACCCATTTGATGGGTACCCATTGTTTCGGTATCAAGGGAAAGTTGGCTCCTCCTTACATTGGTCCTTTTCACATTCTCGCTAATCGAGGAAAGTTTGCCTACCAGTTGGAACTACCCCCACATCTTTTCCGAGTACATGATGTCTTCCACGTCTCTCAACTCAGGCGTTGCTTCTCGGATCCCATCCGCGGAGTGGACCATGAAACGCTTGATCTCCAAGATAACCTCACTTATCGAGAGTACCATGTTTGCATTCTTGATCAAGCAGAGTGTGTCAATCGACGTCATAACATCAAGTTTCTCAAGGTTCAGTGGTCTCATCATTCCGACAGAGAAGCTACTTGGGAGCGTGAAGATCGTCTTCGACTTGAGTACCCCACTTACTTTCCGCCGACCCCTGAATCTCGGGACGAGATTCTTTCGAGTGGGGGCGAGTTGTCACATCCCTAGTTCTGGTATGACCTAGGCTAGCCTTCATGTTTGCATCATGTTTAAATTTCATTGAAATTTGAAATGGGGATTTGTGAAACCCTCAGAATCATTCTGGAAATGACCCAAATAAAAAAATTGCTCCAAAAAGGTCGAAGAAAATGCTCATGTTGCTCTCTGAAAATATTGGACAGAGATAAAAATCAAAACAACATTTTCAGGAGCTCATAAGTATTTATTTTGGGCATTTGGAGTTAATGCAGTAATTATTTGCTTTGGATATATATTGTTATATATATAAAATATTGTCCATAAATTATGCCAGTAGTTGAGGAGCTCTGGAATAATACCACTAGCCCCTGCAAAAATTGGCATAAGAAAATAAAATGGTTTAGTAATTTTGTTAAACCAAACAAATGTCAGAAAAATAGAAAAGAAAACAAAAAGGAAAAGCTTACCTGGGTTACCGCGGCCTGGCACTGTGCAGCCGGCCTGGCCCAGTGGCCCAACAGGCCGGCCCAGCTGACTGGCTAGTGCCAGTCGTCCTCCACCTCCCGCTAGGAGGACAGGAGCGTGTGCCCGCGGCGCGCACGCATGCGTTCGGCCACCTCCTGCCTGCCTCCCTCACTCCTCCCGTCGCCCTGGACACCCTGGACGACGCCACGCGCCGCCCCGCACCTGTCTCACTCTCTCCCATGGCCTTCCCTCCTCTGTCGCTCTCTCTCTCTCTCTCTCACCCGCCCGAGCGCTGCCGTTGCCGCCGCTCGCCGTTGCCGCAGCCACCGCCTCCCCCTCGCCCTCTCTTTGTGTCTGCAAGCTCCGCGCCGCCGTCTACTATCTCTCCGTCGAGCCACATGACACGGGAAGCCCTCGAGCGCCTCCATCGCCGTCGTCTTCATCTCCGGCCGCCGTGGATCCCCATCGCTGCACCGTCGACCTTAGCGCGTCCCCGAGCTCGCTGTCAAGCCCAGCGAGACCACTGTGAGCTGGTGCTCCTCCTCCCCCTATCCGTTTTCTCGCTTGGATGCCGTAGTCATTGCCTCACCAATGACCGTAACCGTCGCGGCCTGAGCTTGTCACCGACGCAGCTCCGGTGACCAAATGGTCGCCCCGGCGAGTCCAAACCTCTCACCGCATCACGTAGGCCAACGCTAGCGCCTCAGCTCGCTTGCTCGCACCCCGCAACGCTGCCCGCACCCACGCCCGAACTCCGGCAACCACCGCGGGCTCCACTCCGGCGAGCTCCGGCCTCCCCACGACCCAGCACCTACACCGCTCAATGCACGGGATCAAGACCTTTCCAACGCACCCAGACACGTTTCGAACGAGGCCCTGTAGTGGTTTTCGGAGCCGCGCCGCCGTCTCCGGCCTCGCCGACGTCAAGTCGCCGGCGGGTTTGACCCCGCTTACTGGGTGTTGACCTTACCCCTTGTATCACTGACGCGTGGGCCACCCCCCTGACATTTTAGTTAGTATTAGTCTAACACTAATTAACCTAGGTTAGTTAGCTAGTTAGTCGCTGACCAGTGGGCCCGACACCCACAAATCCTAATTAGACTAAATAAACCCCCTGTTAACTAACTGAGTCACTGACGTGTGGACCCCACACGTCAGGTTTGACTTGGTCAGCGCCATCGACCTGCTGACGTAAGCATGACGCTGTGCTGACGCAATATATCATTTTCTGGTTTAAAAATAAATCAGGAAATTCTAGAAAATGATATAAACCTCAAAAAATCATAGAAATTCAACCGTAGCTCAGATTGAAATAATTTATATATGAAAAATTATCAGAAAAATTCAATCTATCCATCTGTACCGTTTTCATGCATGACAAACCAACTTATATATGCTGTATATGAGGAAACACATGAATGACATTTATAAAGGCTTATTTTGGAGTTGCATTTGAAACTTTGGTTCAAATGGACTTCATGCAAATGAATGCTAGATGCATCAACTCAAACAAACATCACATACTCATGCCATGATCATGCATCATAATGTTGCTTATGGTTTTGTATTGATTGCCGACAGCATTCCTTCTTGATAGGTCCTGCTCCGGAGACCGATCCAGAGTACCTGTCTGAGGAGCAGTGCCCCCTGTTGATCTACCAGGCAAGCAAACTCCCTTGTTCATTTTGATACAATCCTAATCTCTCGCTCCTGCTGTCATTTATTGCATTATGACAACAATGATTCAACTGCTACTTTATGCTGCGGTAGTTGAACCCATTCCTCTGCATGACTTGTCATTGCCACAGTAAATAGTTAAAACCCAATAGCATGTGTAGGAGTTGATTGAGCCTTGTTGTGTTCTTGCCATGCCATGCCTGCTATTGCTTAGAGTTGTGTCAGGTCTGATTCATCGGGAAAGAATTAGAGTGTTACGATATGTTCTGGTGTTGAGAGTTAAGCGTGTGAACACAATTTGGTAAAGGTAGCGGTGAGAGGACATGTAGGAGTACATGGTGGGTTGTCTCACTAGAACCGGCCCTAAGAACTGAGTTCTCTGTATGTTGTCCAATGACTAGCTACTACCACATATTGGGTTCCGGTAACTCGACCCCTCTCGACTTATTAACCGACTTGATCTCTGTCCAGGAGTTGCAAATAGTTTCTGGTGTTTGTAGGTGGTGTTAGTAGTCTACCAAATGGCACCCGTCTAGGTGGCCTTTGGACAGACTAGGCACATTGGCACGGTGTACCAAGTGGCACCCGGATGGTGGGCTTGGGAACCCTGCTCACATCGTTTGGGGCCGTGAGCGACACCCCGACCGGATCTCCTTCCAGATGGAACCCGAATAGGCGATAAACCTGGACTAGAGTCTTGTGTGGTTAGTCAGGTCGTGGCCGACACCCTCGCCAGGCTTCCGCTTGAAGGTTGCCGAGGTACATGACGTGTCCCCCTATTTTTCGGCCTAATATTAGTTTTGCCCTGTTAAAGGCTCGTTTAACATTTCAGCCCTCCGGCATATAGTTGGGCCTAACTACGGCCTGGTTTGCATCCGGCCTACTCGCAGCCGATATCTGATTGGGCCAAACAAGGACCGAGGCAATTTCTTGGCCAGTTAGAAGCCCATGATTTGATTCACAAAATCATGGGCCGGGGTTCATGTCACATCCCTGTGTTAGTCATGCATTAGGATTGGTTGAACATGTGCATCATGTTTAACTTTATATTAAATTTGAAATGGGGATGACAGAACCCCAGCACCCCCTAGAACAACTAGGGTTTACTAAAAAGCCCACCTTTTTTGTTTTGGGTTAAAACCTATGACAAAAATGGTGCACATTTTTCTTGGACATCTCAAGGTCATTGGATTAATTCTTATAGTATTTGCATCTGGGCATTTAAATGCTATAAAATATTTTAAATGCTCAAATAATCATAAGCTAAAATGTTTGTTGTTGGATATATTCTAAGGAGTAGCCATGATTAATTTTATGATTTTTGGAAATGCCCTGGCATTTTTAATAAAGCCCTGAAGTTACAGAAATAATAGAATAAATGAAAAACAGAAAAGGAGAGAGAGAACAGAGACTTACCTTTCACCCTGGCCTGGCCCAGCTCGGCCCAGACCACTCGCTCGCACCAATCATCCTCCTCCTCTCGCCAGGAGGACGAGAGGCGCGTGGCCGGCACCCGCAGCCACACGCCGGCCACCTCCTACTTCTGCCGACACCCGAACGCCGGCTATGAGTGCCACGCAGACCCCCTGGACCCCTCGACCGCTCCACTCTCCCCTGTCTCGCCTCTCCCGCTCTCTCTCCCGAAGCAGGGCGAAGCCATCGCCGCCATTCGCCGCCACCGTGACCACCGTGCCCCCCTCACCTCACTGACCCGTCCACCTCTCCGCCGAGCCACGCTGCCCCGGACGCCCCAAACGTCATCACCTCGGTCGTCTTCTACCTCGAGCAACCGAGATCACCGGCAACGCCCCGACGTCGTCCGACCTCCCCCGAGCCCGCTGAGACGCGTTCTGCAATCGCCGTGAGCTCCTCTACCGAACCCCTCGCTCCCGCCGTCTATTTCCTCTTCTAGCCTTACTAACCACCACGGCCGAAGCTCGCCACCGCCACTGCACATCGCCGTCGTGGCCACAGCCACGTTGGGTCGCAACCGAGCACGCCATCATCTTCAACGCACTCATAGGAGCCCGTAGCACCCCCGCACGACCCTCGTCGTGCCTGCTAGCGACTAGTTCGACCTCGCCCGAACTCCAGCCGCCGCGGACATGCTCGCCGTCGTCGTTTCCGGCCACCCCAGCTCCACCCACTGCCACCACCTGACGCGGCTCACTCCCCGCATCACGTAGATGGTCTCTACCGTCCTTTTGATCGCCGGAGTGCAAAACCCGCACTGCTCCGACGCGTTTGGCCTCGCCGGTGGCTAAACGCCGGCCAGTTTGCCCCTGTTTGACCTTGTGTGGGCCAAGGTTGACCTCCACTAAGTCTCTGACACGTGGGACCGCCCAACTAATTAACTTAGATTAGAACTAATCAAAAATTAGTTAGTTAATTAACTACTGACACGCGGGTCCCACTGGTCAGGTTAGACCCGGACTGGCCCGTTGACCCCTGACGTCACTCTGACGCAATGCTGACGCAGTAAATCCTTTTCTCGATTTATTTTTTAATAGGAAATTCCAGAAGATAGCCAAAACTTCTAAAAATCATAGAAAATCAACCATAGCTCCCAATCAAATAAATTATGTATGAAAAATGATCAGAAAAAATCAATCTATCCATCTGTAGTGGTTTCATGCATGACAAAACAAGTTAACCTTGTTGTTTAAGCAAAATAAGATAATGCGCTAATAAGGCTGTGTTAAATGAACTAACATTTGAATCTCTGATTCAAATGAGTTCATTCCTTTCTGTTTTAGCTTGCATTAGGCCAAGACACATTCATTTTTGCCATGTCATAGCATGCATCATATTGTTGCATATTATCATGTGATGATTATGTTTCGGTGTGTCTTTCGTGGTAGGTTCTGCCTCCGAGGATAACCCCGACTATCCGTCTGAAGGGTAGTACCCTACTACCACTACATCAGGCAAGCAAACCATTGATCATTCCGATGCAAACCCATGTTCTTGCTTCTGCTCTTGTTTACTGCATTAATACAACACGATTCAAACTGCTGTGTGCTACGGTAGTTGAACCCTTATCCTCTGCATGACCTGTCATTGCCATAGTAACGAGATGAAACCCACTAGCATGTGTAGGAGTTGATTGAGCCATGTATGTGATTCCTACCTTGCTATGCCTTCTATGGTTAGAGTTGTGTCAGGTCTGGTTCATCCGGTGATGGGCTAGAGTGAAATGATTATGTCGGTAATGTGAGGGATGTGTTGAACATGCTTTGGTAAAGGTATCGATGAGAGGCCATGTAGGAGTACATGGTGGGTTGTTTCATTGAGGCCGTCCCTAAGAATTGAGATCTGTATGTGTGATTTAAGATTCAGTTACTACCATACATTGGGCCCCAAACCAATGGACCCTCTCGGCTTCTTAATCACCCTAGTACTCTGTCCATGTGTTGGCGGCCGTGCGTAGCGCTGACCCTAGGTGTTGGCTATGTTGCGGTAGATAGACCATGGCCGGGTATGCCGGGCGCCCGTTTGGCGTCTCGGTACCCTGTTCACATCATTCGGGGCCGTATGTGGAAACCTCGGCCGGACTCCCTGCGGATGGAACCTGGATAGGCGAGAATCCTAGACTAGAGACATGAGTGTTTAGGTAGGCCGTGGCCGACACCCTCGTTGGGCTTCCGCTTGAAGGTTGCCGAGTACAGGTCGTGTAAACGGCGGTAAGTGGTGAAAGCGTGTATGAAGAAGTACACCCCTGCAGGGTTAACATCATCTATTTGAATAGCCGCGTCCGTGGTAAAGGACTACTTGGTTGCCTATATAGCTCATAGACAAGTTAATGGATACTACTAAAAGACTCAAGATAAGTGTGAGTTCCGAGGATGGCCCTCTCGCAGGATGACGAGGGAGGATCCCCAGTGGAGTATTGTGTTGGTGATTAGTGGACTCGTGTGCGAAAACTATTTTACTAGTGGGGTCTCGTAGGATAGCTTAGCCAAGAGTCAAAGATGGCTTGTTGCAATAACTCCACCACCTTCTTGAGAACGAGCATGTATAGTAGGTTCTCATGTAAGACTTGTTGCGTACCTTTGTACTCATGTTTGCTTAATTACTATTTTCAGACGACAACACTGCCCCCTCCGATGGGTTCTACGTAGACCTTGATGTCAACGAGTGACTAGCCACCCAGGTGGTGATCCTGGCCATGGAGGGACCTATGTAGATAGACAAGCTTCGAGAAGCCTTCTTTCTTTCTAGTGTCTGTACTCAGACTAGTTGCTTCCGCATGTGCTTGTATGCTTGTATGACTTGAGTGTCGGTTTGTGTGACCCCTACCTGTATGAACATGTTATGTATGGCTCTCTGGAGCCTTTAAATAAAGTACTTGAGTTGTAGAGTTCTGTTGCGATGCCATGTTATATTTGCACATATCGAGCATATTGTGTCTATGATTGAAATGCTTGGTATGTGTGGGATCCGACAATCTAGTTGTTTATCCTTGGCAGCCTTTCTTATGGGGAAATGTAGTATAGTGCTCCTCGAGCCATAGTAGTCCGCTACAGCCCGGATCACCGTAGTCCTGCTAGCCTAGCACTACTGCTCAGGACACTTGACTGGCCGGCATGTGTTTCACTTTGTTCCTATGTCTGTCCCTTCGGGGAAATGTCACGCGATGACTTCCGGAGTCCTGTTAGCCCAGTGCTACAGCCCAGATTCACACGCTCATGACCGACATGCTCGATGTGATTCATGTGTGCCTGTCTCCATAGGTCTGTGCCGCTTTGGGTTCACGACTAGCCATGTCGGCCCGGGTTCTCTGTCATATGGATGCTAGCGACACTATCATATACGTAAGCCAAAAAGCGCAAACGGTCCCGGGCCATGGTAAGGTGACATCCATGGGGATACCGTGCGTGAGGCCGCAATGTGATATGAGGTGTTACCAGCTAGATCGATGTGACTTGGAATCGGGGTCCTGACAGCGTTGGTATCAGAGCCGGACTGCCTGTAGGTTCGTTGAGCCAAACTGGTCGATGTTGAGTCTAGAAATTCTTTAGTTATATGTAGGGTAATTGATTGTGGGAGGGTACGTAAGGCTCCTTTACTCCTTTACCTTATGCCTCTGATCTGAGTCATTCTCTTCTCATTCAACGTGGGTTAAGGACTAGGCTCTCTTCTTCTGTCAGGTTCATGTGTTACTAAACCTTAGTAGCTTATAGGATTGTTGTTACAAGCCTCAGTACAGTTTCTACTACTTTTAGTATGTAGCCAGTTGAATCAGAACCCTGATATGATGTTGTGGAGTGGTATTGCAAACTATTGTGGATGTCTCAAATCTTTTTCTGAGCATTTACAGCTGTTATGCTGTCAAATTTTCCCTAGAAATTCTAATGTCTTTGCATTGTGGTTGTTCTTTCAGATGGCCACTCATGCTCAAAACCAAGTGGTTCGCCTGACCCGGTGCCTCGATGTGCTCGGTCATACTGCTATGTTAGTCCGAGTAATGATCGAGACGGGTTACCGTTGGCATCCCGAAGACACTGTCGAAGAGTAGTTCCGAGACTTTAATCAAAGCCAATATTTCTGCACCGTCAGGATATTTCCTTCTTATCTTGGATCTACCGAGCCCCTCCACTATTCCTATGGATTCGGGGTTACTGTTGAGATGGCTGTGCAGGATGCTGCCTATTCCATGATGACCATCATGCGAGTCCGGACTGCCTGCTTCGGGACACCGACTTCCGTTATTTGCCAGCTTCACTCCCGCGAGCGCAAGGGTATCTCCAGGCTATCTATGCTGACCCTACACGTGAGGACTCACTAACTCGCACCACTCCTGAGATGCTCGAGGATAAGGACCGAGAGAATCGGGCCTTTAGATTGGAGCTTTTCAACACCCGTGCTGATCATTGGGCCACTTTGACTCGGTTTGCAACTGCGGTGCAAGCAGGATGTATGGATACAAGGGATCTGTATCCTGTGAGATCTACTCTGCCAAACATGGTGGATTGGCGTGATGTGGGGGCATCGCCCCACCCCGTGGTCCCCGCAGGCCACCGTTTGTTGGTCCAAGACCTCATCCTAGCCCCTTTGGTCCACAAGCTCCTCAGGACCGTCTGTTCCCGGATGATCACGTTGAACTTCCAGGCTATGGAGGTGACTTCTATGAGGACTACTACGGAGCTGTCTGAGTTAGTAGTAGTATCACTAGTATTGTAATAGTTGTATCTTCACTGTCCTGCGTGACTTGTGGAATATGACTTAGTGTGTAATCAATTCCGGAGGTATAGAAAAATAATGTATAGGAGCTTGGAATGCCTCCGATGAGATGTAACGTCTTTCATCATAGTTGTACTGCAGCCTAGGCTTGTACTAAACTATGTATGGTGTGTATGACCGTTGGTATATATATGGCAGTTCTATATTACCATGACATACGGATGAACATCTCTGCATTCCGTGTTATCCATTACATTCTGCACTTCCTTGCTAAGATTGTGCCATACTTATCTAAACCGTTGCCTTGTTTTCTCCTAGGATGGTCAACACCCGCAGTAACCCCACTGCCCTGGAGCAGGGGGAAGCCAGTGTAGCTAGGGGTGAAAATCTGCCTTACCTGCCTTCTCTGGCCGAAGTGATGCTTGAGGCGGAAAGAAACAAGCGTGAGACTAACTGCTTGCTGGAGCGGATTGAGCAGAACACTGCACGCCATCAGCGAAATGACTTGGTGCCAATCAATGACTTTATCAAGTTGTACCCACCAAAGTTTAACCATTCCGTCGAGCCCCTCGACGCGGATGACTGGCTTCGCAGCATCACCCACAAGCTACGTTCTGCCAACGTAGCCGAAGCTGATAAGGTTACTTATGATGCCTATCACCTCGAAGGCCCTGCTAGTCTTTGGTGGGAGAATTTTGAAGCTATGCGCCCGGTCGGCCAAATCACTACTTGGGCTGAATTCAATGAGGCTTTCCGTGAGCATCACATCTTGGAAGGTCTCATAGATCGCAAGAGGGAAGAGTTCTGCAATTTCACCCAAGGAAGACTGACTGTGGATGCATATAGTCGTGAATTTGGGAATCTTGCATGTTATGCTCCTGAAGAAGTATCTACCGACGCTAAGAAGCATGCAAGGTTCCGCAAGGGACTTAGCCCTGAGCTCCGCCGTGATCTTCGTCTGCATGAGTGCACCTCCTTCCAGAAGTTGGTCAACAAAGCCATCAGTGTTGAGACAGGCCAGTCTGATTATGATGCTTCATGCAAGCACTCCCGTGATTTTGGCTCTTCATCCGGCTCTGGATCTCAGAAGCATCGGGTGTGGATTCCAAGCATGGCACTGCCGCCCAGGTTCATTCCGAGGCCATCCTTTGAGGCACCTCGTCCCAACCAACAGTTTGCACCGTCCAAGCCCTATGGTGGCCCCGCTGCTAATGCTGCTCCATGCCCCAATGTTGTGACATGTTTCAAGTGTGGAGAGCCGGGTCACTATAGTCGAGAGTGTCCTTAGAACAACAACCCCAATCAGTCTAGAAAGTCCGTTGGCCGTGGTAAGCCAGCGGGAAAGCCATTATACGCCAAGCTGGTCACCACTGCACGTGGCCATGTCAACTATGTTTCAGCCGAGGAGGCCCATGAGGATCCTAACGTCGTCCTTGGTACGCTCCATGTTAATTGCCATCCGGCATCTGTTCTTTTCGATACTGGAGCATCTCATTCATTCATATCTGAGAACTATGCTCGACTGCATGACACGACATTCTGTGACATGCCCACTACCATGGAAATTCAAACCCCTGGCTCTAGATGGCAAACTTCTAGAGTAAGCCATGGGAACGAAATTCTTGTCGATAGACTTGTCTTCCTTGCATCCTTAATAGCTCTCAAGTCCTCGGACATAAACATCATCTTGGGTATGGACTGGATGTCAGCTCATTATTCTAAGATTGATTGTGCCACTAGAACCGTTCAACTTACTCACCCATCGGGCAAGACAGTCAATGTCTTAACTCGAGTGGCCAAGCACCAGCTTTACTCCCTAAATGCCAACCCCCTTCCAGACCTTGAGGATGTTTTGGTAGTCCGAGACTTTCCGGATGTCTTTCCAGAAGAACTGCCAGGTGTTCCACCTGACAGGGATGTCAAGTTTGTGATAGACCTTGTTCCAGGAACCGTTCCAATTTCTAGAAGACCCTATAAGATGGCACCCTTAGAACTAGCCGAGCTTAAGAACCAACTCGATGAGTCCTTGAAAAAGGGTTTCATCCGTCCTAGTTCCTCTCCTTGGGCTTGCCCCATCCTCTTTGTCAAGAAGAAGGATGGAACGGATCAGATGGTTGTAGATTACCGACCTGTCAACTTGGTCACCATCAAGAACAAGTATCCGCTTCCCAGGATCAACGATCTGTATGATCAACTCACTGGATCCTAAGTCTTTTCCAAGATGGATTTGAGGTTGGGCTACCATCAAATCAAAATCAGAAACGAGGACATTCCCAAAATGGCCTTTGTTACTCGTTATGCCACTACGAGTACAGTGTTATGTCCTTCGGTTTAACCAATGCCCCAGCCACCTTCTCTCGGTTAATGAACTCGGTCTTCATGGAGTATTTGGATAAATTCGTCATAGTATACCTCGATGACATACTCATCTACTCCAGGAATGAAGAGGAACATGCCGAACATCTAAGGCTGGTATTGACGAAACTTCGACAGCATCGCCTTTATGCTAAATTCTCCAAGTGTGAATTTTGGTTGCCAGAAGTGACCTATCTAGGCCATGTAATCTCTGGTAAGGGTATTGCTGTCAATCCCGAGTGAGTTCAAGTCGTCCTTGATTGGACACCACTTGAGACGGTCAAGCAAGTTCGGAGCTTCCTTGGCTTAGCGAGCTATTGCCGCCGCTTCGTCGAGAATTTCTCCAAGGTTGCTAAACCTCTAAATGAACTCCTCAAGAAAGATAAAAAGTTCGAGTGGACTCCACAGTGCGAGTTCAGCTTTTAGGAACTGAAAAGACGCCTGACATCTGCTCCCGTACTAGTACCACCAGATTTCTCCAAGGACTTTTTTATCTATTGCGACGCCTCGTGACAAGGACTAGGTTGCATACTCACGCAAGATCGTCAAGTAATTGCCTATGGTTCACGGCAATTACACCCACATGAGGAAAACTATCCCACACATGATCTAGAGCTTGCAGCTGTAGTCCATGCACTTAAAACTTGGCGACATTACCTCCTCGGTAATCGTTGCGAGATCTTCACCGATCACCACAGTTTGAAATATATCTTCACCCAACCGGATTAGAATCTCAGGCAAAGACATTGGGTCGAGTTGATCTCGGATTACGACTTAGGAATAACTTACACCTCGGGCAAAGCCAATGTCATGGCTGATGCACTAAGTCGTAAGTCCTATTGTAACAACCTGATGTTACAACAAAGTCAACCACTTCTCCATGAGGAATTTCGTAAGCTTAATCTTCACATTGTTCCTCGAGGATTCCTATCCACTCTGGTGTCGAAACCTACCCTTACGGATCAGATCATCAAGGCATAGAAGGTAGATCCGGGAATCTCCCGTATTAGGAGAAACATTAAGAAAGGAGTCGTGAATTGTTTCTCCGTTGATGATCAAGGTGTCGTATACTTTGGAAACCGCCTAGTGGTTCTCAAGCCACGAAACCTGAGGCGGCTGATCCTTAAGGAAGCTCATGAATCCCCTCTCAGCATTCATCCCGGTAGTACTAAAATGTATCGAGACCTACGCTAGAGGTTTTGGTGGACTAGGATGAAGAGAGAAATCGCTCAATACATTGCTAATTGCGACGTTTGTCGTCGTGTCAAAGCAGAGCATTACCGGCCTGCTGGCACCCTTCAATCTTTTGCTATTCCTGAGTGGAAATGGGATAAAATTAGTATGGATTTCATTACTGGGTTTCACAGGACCAAGAGAGGGAATAATGCCATCTTCTTCGTGATCGACCGTCTTTCGAAAGTAGCCATTTCCTACCTGTCCGTGAGAGTATCACCGCTAGCCAGCTAGCTGATTTATACATCTCCCGAATAGTGTCTCTTCATGGTGTTCCATTGGAAATTAATCAGACCGTGGGAGTCTCTTCACCTCTTGATTTTGGGAAATTTTCCAAAATGCTATGGGAACTCGTCTCTCTTTTAGCACCGCCTTCCATCTACGATCAAGTGGTCAAGTAGAGCGAGTCAATCAAATTCTGGAAGATATGCTCCAAGCTTCTGTCATCTCATTCGGAATGGGTTGGGAGAAATGCCTTCCACTCGCGGAGTTTGCTTATAACAACAGTTATCAAGCTAGTTTGGGCAAAGCTCCTTTAGAAGTTCTCTATGGACAAAAATGTCGAACGCCTCTTAACAGGTCAGAAACCGGGGAAAGACAACTCTTTGGCCCGGATATGATTCAGGAAGCAGAAGAGCGGGTTCGCGTTATTCGTGAGAAATTGAAAACAGCCCAATCTCGTCAAAAGAGCCAATATGATCGTAAACATAAGCTCATGACTTTTGTAGTCGGCGAGAAGGCTTACCTTTGGGTTACCCCGTTAAAGGGAACCCATCGTTTCGGTATCAAAGGCAAATTGGCTCCTTGTTACATTGGACCCTTTCGCATTCTTGCCAAACGAGGAGAAGTTTCCTACCAATTGGAACTACCTTCGCATCTTTCCAGAGTTCACGATGTCTGCCACGTTTCTCAACTCAGGCGTTGCTTCACGGATCCTATCCGTGGAGTGGAGCACAAAACACTTGATCTACAAGATAACCTCTCATATCGGGAATATCCCGTTCATATCCTTGATCAAGCCGAGTGTACCACTCGACGCCATAATATCAAGTTTCTCAAGTTTCAATGGTCACACCATTCCGAGAAAGAAGCCACTTGGGAAAGGGAGGATCGTCTTTGACTCGAGTACCCCACCTTCTTCCCGGAGGATCCTAAATCTCGGGACAAGATTCTTTTGAGTGGGGGTGAGTTGTCACATCCCTGTGTTAGTCATGCATTAGGATTGGATGAACATGTGCATCATGTTTAAATTTATTTTAAATTTGAAATGGCAATGACAGAACCCCCAGCACCCCCCTGGAACAACTAGGGTGTACTAAAAACTTTTTGAATGAACCTGAAATGCCCTTCTAAAAAGCCCACCTTTTTTGTTTTGGGTTAAAACCTTTGACAAAAATGGTGCACATTTTTCTAGGACATCTCAAGGTAATTGGATTAATTCTTATAGTATTTGCATTTGGGCATTTAAATGCTATCAAATATTTTAAATGCTCAAATGATCATAAACTAAAATGTTTGCTGTTGGATATATTCTAAGCAGTAGCCATGATTAATTTTATGATTTTTGGAAATGCCCTGCCATTTTTAATAAAGCCCTGAAGTTATAGAAATAATAGAATAAATGAAAAATAGAAAGAGAGAGAGAGAGAGAGAATAGAGACTTACCTGTCGCCCTGGCCTGGCCCAGCTCGGCCCAGTCCACTGGCTCGCGCCAGTCATCCTCCTCCTCTCGCCAGGAGGACGAGAGGCGCGTGGTCGGCTCCCGCAGCCACACGCCGGCCACCTCCTGCTTCTGCCGACGCCCGGACACCGGCTACGAGTGCCACGCAGACCCCCTGGACCCCTCGACTGCTCCACTCTCCCCCCTGTCTCGCCTCTCTCGCTCTCTCTCCCGAAGCAGGGCGAAGCCGTCGCCGCCGTTCGCCGCCACCGTGACCACCGTGCCACCCTCGCCTCACTGACCCGTCCAAAAGCCCCGCCTCATCTTCCTCGTCCTCTCCGCCGAGCCACGCCGCCCCAGACGCCCCCAAACGTCATCACCGCGGTCGTCTTCTACCTCGAGCAACCGAGATCGCTGGCAACGCCCCAACGTCGTCCGACCTCCCCTGAGTCCGCTGAGACGTGTTCTGCAATCGCCGTGAGCTCCTCTACCGAACCCCTCGCTCCCTGCCGTCTATTTCCTCCTCTAGCCTTACTAACCACCGCGGTCGAAGCTCGTTGCCGCCACCGCACGTTGCCGTTGTGGCCATAGCCACGTTGAGTCGCAACCGAGCACGCCATCGTCTTCAATGCACTCACAGGAGCCCGTAGCACCCCCGCACGCCCCTCGCCGTGCCTGCTAGCGACTAGTTCGACCTCGCCCGAACTCTGGCCGCCACAGACATGCTCGCTGCCGTTCTTTCCGGCCACCCCAGCTCCACCCACTGCCACCACTCGACGCGGCTCACTCCCCGCATCACGTAGATGGTCTCCGCCGTCCTTTTGGTCGCTGGAGTGCAAAACATGTGCTGCTCCGCCGCGTCTGGCCTCGCCGATGGCTAAACGCCGGCGAGTTTGCCCCTGTTTGACCCCGTGTGGGCCCAGGTTGACCTCCCCTAAGTCTCTGACACGTGGGACTACCCAGCTAATTAACTTAGATTAGCACTAATCAAAAATTAGTTAGTTAATTAACTACTGACACGCAGGTCCACTGGTTAGGTTTGACCTGGACTGGCCCGTTGACCCCTAACGTCACTCTGACACAATGCTGACACAGTAAATCCTTTTCTGGATTTATTCTTTCATAGGAAATTCCAGAAAATAGCCAAAACTTCTAAAAATCATAGAAAATCAACCATAGCTCCAAATCAAATAAATTATATATGAAAAATGATTAGAAAAATTCAATCTATGCATCTGTAGTGGTTTCATGCATGAAAAAACAAGTTAACCTTGCTTTTTAAGCAAAATAAGGTAATGTGCTAATAAGGCTATGTTAAATGAACTAACATTTGAATCTTTGATTCAAATGAGTTCATTCCTTTCTGTTTTAGCTTGCATTAGGCCAAGACACATTCATTTTTGCCATGTCATAGCATGCATCATATTGTTGCATATTGTCATGGGTTGATTATGTTTCGGTGTGTCTTTCATGGTAGGTTTTGCCTCCGAGGATAACCCCGAGTATCCGTTTGAAGGGCAGTACCCTACTACCACTACATCAGGCAAGCAAACCATTGATCATTCCGATACAAACCCATGTTCTTGCTTCTGCTCTTGTTTACTGCATTAAGACAACGCGATTCAAACTGCTGTGTGCTACAGTAGTTGAACCCTTATCCTCTGCATGACCTATCATTGCCATAGTAACTACATGAAACCCACTAGCATGTGTAGGAGTTGATTGACCCATGTATGTGATTCCTACCTTGCTATGCCTGCTATGCTTAGAGTTGTGTCAGGTTTGGTTCATCTGGTGATGGGCTAGAGTGAAATGATTATGTCGGTAATGTGAGGGATGTGTTGAACATGCTTTGGTAAAGGTATCGATGAGAGGCCATGTAGGAGTACATGGTGGGTTGTTTCATTGAGGCCGTCCCTAAGAATTGAGATATGTATGTGTGATTTAAGATTCAGTTACTACCATACATTGGGCCCAAAACCAGTGGACCCTCTCAGCTTCTTAATCACCCTAGTACTCTGTCCAAGAGTTGCAAATAGTTTCTAGTGTTTGAAGGTTATGTGTTGGCGGCCGTGTGTAGCACTGACCCTAGGGGTGGGCTATGTTGCGGTAGATACACCGTGGCCGGGTATGCCGGGCGCCCGTTTGGCGTCTCGGGAACCTGTTCACATCGTTCGGGGCCGTATGTGGAAACCTCGGCCGGACTCCCTGCGGATGGAACCTGGATAGGCGATAAACCTGGACTAGAGACTTGAGTGTTTAGGTAGGCTGTGGCCGACACCCTCGTTGGGCTTCCGCTTGAAGGTTGCCGAGTACATGTCATGTAAACGGCGGTAAGTGGTGAAAGCGTGTATGAAGAAGTACACCCCTGCAGGGTTAACATCATCTATTCGAATAGCCGCGTCCGCGGTAAAGGACTACTTGGTTGCCTATACAGTTCATAGACAACTTAACGGATACTACTAAAAGACTCAAGATACGTGTGAGTACTGAGGATGGCCCTCTCGCGGGATGATGAGGGAGGATCCCCGGTGGAGTATTGTGTTGGTGATTAGTGGACTCGTGTGCGAAAACTATTTTACTAGTGGGGTTTCGTAGGATAGCTTAGCCAAGAGTCGAAGCTGGCTTGCTGCAATAACTCCACCACCTTCTTTAGAACAAGCATGTATAGTTGGTTCTGATGTAAGACTTGTTGAGTACCTTTGTACTCATGTTTGCTTAATTACTGTTTTCAGACGACAACACCACCCCCCCCCGATGGGTTCTACGTTGACCTTGATGTCGACGAGTGACTAGCCACCCAGGTGGTCATCCTGGTCATGGAGGGCCCTATGTAGATTGACAGGCTTCGAGAAGCCTTCTTTGTTTCTAGTGTCTGTACTCAGACTAGTTGCTTCCGCCTGTGCTTGTATGATTGTATGACTTGAGTGTCGGGTCATGTGACCCCTACCTGTATGAACATGTTATGTATGGCTCTCTGGAGCCTTTAAATAAAGTACATGAGTTGTAGAGTTTTGTTGTGATGCCATGTTGTATTTGCACATATCAAGCATATTGTGTGTATGATTGAAATGCTTGGTATGTGTGGGATTCGACAATCTAGTTGTTTATCCATGGCAGCCTTTCTCATGGGGAAATGTAGTCTAGTGCTCCTCGAGCGATAGTAGTCCGCTACAGCCCGGATCACTGGAGTCCTGCTAGCCCAACACTACTGCTCAGGACACTTGACTGGTCAGCATGTGTTTCACTTCATTCCTATGTCTGTCCCTTCGGGGAAATGTCACGCGGTGACTTCCGGAGTCCTGTTAGCCCAGTACTACAACCCGGATTCACACGCTGATGACCGACATGCTCGATGTGATTCATGTATTCCTGTCTCCATAGGTATGTGCCGCTTTGGGTTCACGACTAGCCATGTCGACTAGGGTTCTCTGTCATATGGATGCTAGCGACACTATCATATACGTGAGCCAAAAGGCGCAAACGATCCCGGGCCATGGTAAGGCGACACCCATGGGGATACCGTGCGTGCGGCCGCAATGTGATATGAGGTGTTTCCAGCTAGATTGATGTGACTTGGAATCGGGGTCCTGACAGTTCATTTTGGGCTGCTGCTGGAACGTGAGCTGTTCGGCACGTTTCAGGCCCAACCTACATCATGATTGCATGATGACCCGATTATGTACCGTAATTTTACGGTTTGGCCGGTTTGCTGCGAAGACAGTATATATATATAGTAAAATAACTGCAGCATCGTGAATAAGAAAAAACCTAGACTATACAATAAAGAAATTACGGCATATTACATCCACTAGGCATCAAAGTTCGCCACAATGATAATAAAGCACAAGCAGACAACAGATTACATACACTGGGCATCAAAGATCGCCACCAGTGCAAATAAACACGCCGACAAAATAATATACAAAAGCGATAGCACTTCAATAGAGTTCAAGAAAGGTTAGGCCCGCTGGGGAGCTGCAGCGCAAGCAGCTGAGCAAGATGATGAGACTGTGCTTGTTCAACACTTATATCTTCCTGACTCTAAAAGATAAACAAGCAGACAGATGACATGTTTTGCACATAAAAGTATCAGTGCTGACAATTCATCACATTTCTTACTGACGAATAAAGTGACACACTTTACATTTGCATTAACACAATATGTTATTGTTCAGGTCAAGACATGGCAGGAAATGACATTGTGAAGGAGTTGACAGCTTCACGACACCACTGGATTACAAATCAAGGACTCATAAGTATCAATGGATAGTGTGCTGTCAATTAATACCATTTCATATTGGCAAATAAAGAGACGGTTTAAATAATAGTAGAATGATATGACATTGTTCATAGTTAAGACATTGCAGAATATGACATTGTGCTGTAGTGGGTAGGTTCACCACACCACTAGATTACGGATGAAGAACAGAAGCATACATGTAGTGCAAAAGAAGATCATTTGCTCTGTATAGTTTAATTTACATGGTATGAAGAAGGAACTTGGTTGTACAAAGAAAGGACAAACTTTTGTTTATGAACTACATATAATAAACTTTAAACAAGCAATTTGATGCAAACACCAAAAATAAACAGCTATTGCAGTCATGCCTAACCAAATATATACAACAAAGTTTGAAGGCTTGAGATGGACAAACTTACATTATTGGTGAAGACAGGCTCAATAAAGGCCTTGTCCATGCTGATGGGGGGGGGGCAATTCAAGAAGTTTACCACAGAATCTTCTTCCAAAGCATTGCCTTTATTCTACATTTTGTTAAGAGTAAATATAGATGTGATAATATACGAAAAAATGGAGAATATTTAAGATAAGATGAAGAGTGATGCTACACAACCAAGTAGCTATAAATGTAAGTGCAGCGATACAGGCAAAAGGTAGAGCCAAGAGCAATGCACAGCTAAACTTCTTCAGTACCAACCTTATGGTAAGAGTAAATATAGATCTGATGTGTACAAAATGGAGGGCAAAGGAAAATAAGCTGTAGAGTGATGGTACATGAACAACTACCTGTCATTATAAGTACACTGATGAAGGACATCATGTACTTACAAGAACAATGCAGAGCTAAAAAAACATTGGCATTGGATATATTCTACACTAATGTAACCATTCATACAGATCAGTAATTTGGAGCGAACAGTTGATAAGCAAGCTATCATGCATACTGCTGTCACATAATGAACCAGGTATGTATGCAAGTATAGTGATACAGGACAACAGGTACTAACAAGAGCAAAGCAGCGGGCAGCATATTTGCGATATCCTGTCGTTCTTGTCAAACCGAAATTCTTCTTCGAGCAGATTTCCTGCAAAAAACACCCGTAAGGCACATGCAGAAAAGTAGAAGTTCAAATTGTCATGTGATTTCATAGACAGTACCTCATCCTGGGAACGAGACCAGTAAATAACAAGGTTTTTCCATTCAATGTCTTCTAAATTTAGCACAGGAGACTTCACCAGAAATTTGTTTATAGACTTGCCATCAAACTGTAATATCCTCAGGTAACACCGATGCTGCTGCAATGCTTCCTTGAAAAGCACAAGCAAGCTTTGCTCATCATGACTATCCAGATTGACCCTCTTCTAGTTACAACAATGTAATGTAAATCATTGATGTGTTCAATAAGCAGAAAACAGGAAAATAATAACCATGAATAATAGCACTTACACGTAAGTTGGATAGGAAGATGTGAAAATGGTGTTTGTCTTCACAATAATCTTCCCATGATCGGAATATATGCACATAGTCCCTAACAACATTGAAAGCATTGTCTTTTAAACTGGGAATAAATGGAATGGGGTTCCAATCTGCAGGAATTGGCCGTCTCTGCAGTTGGGATAGGTCTTCGGCCGGTGGACTTGCTGTACTTTTTGCTGGAGTTGGATTTTTCTGTGGTACAGCTTGTGCTATGGCAAATGAAATCGGTATACCTTTTGCTGGAGTGCAGGTCCTGTGTGGTGGGGCTAGTGGTGTGGCCAGTGAAGTATGGGTACAGTCTGCTGGAGTCGGTCCTACGTTTTGTGTCACTGGTTGTACAACCAATATAAGTGGGGTGTTTTCTGATTTCTCCGGCACAACCACGGTTTTAAAGGACTTTGCTGGTGCTCCTTCAGGTTCGGCAATCACCATCTTCCTTTTTGATGTCTGATGCACAAGAACATCATTTGAGTGGAAAAACATGGTATGATGACAGATGGAATATGTATTGATAATGGATGGGCATGGCATCTCGACATATATGATGAGTAAACTAAGAAGATGGCGGTGCAACAAAGTAGAAGAAATGCAAGACAACATATGCAAGATACACGCAATCAATAAAACCTTGCCAAATTAGAACAGACACCTTGATGGGTGAATAGGATAGGCCATCTACCTTTGACTCCTCGAGGTTAGAATAGTCATTAGGATGTTATTCTGAACAAGAATCAATAGGTGGGGAGCGTATGAGTTTCATTTCTTCCAGAATGGCACTCAATGCCTTACTGCCAATTTTGTAAGTCATTGTAGTGTTCCACAATATTCTTCTGATGCGTGGATTCTGATATTCACTATAATTGCGTATAATATCTGAGAACCATTAAAACATAAATAGTTGTGAGATTATCTTTGTAATGCAGATGATATTGTAATATAGGGGCGCCCCTGTAAACACTTGTGTGCTATCACTTGATTCTGATGAGAGAGCTCATGTGTGCTGTAATATGGTGCGTGCATTTATATAATCTGGCACAAGTACACAAAAAATAGGCTCCAGAAGTAAGGATAGCTGGCAGATGATAGTTTCATAATATAATGTATAGAGAGTTTATTGCCAAACCATGATAACAAGAGCACACAGCCACTAGGTAGATCATAGCGTACATAACAAGGGCACACCATAACCAGGATATATAAACCGGGAAAGTGGAACTGGCTGGAAATTACGGTGTTGTATTGCCACTAGTAATTGAAAGCCTATCGATCACGTACAGGCTAGCTCTATCAGGTGTTGACTGCAGATGTCCCTGCTCCCCTTCCTGACAACGAACATAATGTGCTTCCCATACAGAACACCGCACGGGCCGCCGGCCGAACCACCGGCCCCACCGCCTGTGTTCCTCCGCCACACCCACCCCCGCCCCCACCCGCATCGAGTTTTCTTTGTTCGACGAGGCCCCACCACCGCCCCCCACAACCACCGTCCCCACCCGAGCCCCTTCGATCGCACCAGCGAACTCCGGTGAGCTCTGAAAAATCGACTGACCCAATTTTGAAATTTAGTCTACTATGATTTAACTAGTGAGGAATATAAAATGGGAAAACCATAAGCATTGCGAGTTTGGTGTTGAGCGTGCCATGGCGGATCTGAAGGTGCAAACTGGATAAAGGAAACTTCGCAACCAAGACAAGAAATCAGAGTAAAGCAGTGGCGATCTATTTTCTTGTTGCGATAAATAAGTTGAGCAGATACGAAAGAGTACCGCCTCTGGTGCGGCGCCGTGTACGCATCTATTGAGAATTTGACGGTGCTGCGATAGCGATGGCTGTCGGTGGGGTGGAAGCAGATCTAGGAGGGTATACGGTGGCGGCTGGGCGTGGTGGACGATACGGTCGTAGGAGCGGCGCCGACAAGGTGGACGACGACGGGGATGAAGCGAGAGGACGGGATGCAAGGATCCCGGTCCGAAGCCGTGGATGAGAGAGGTCGATCTCTTGTAATGGACAGCGGCGTCGGGGTATTAGCTCCGGCATGGTGGAGGAGGACGGCGGTGGATGGGGTGGCCGACGACGGCGGGCGGAGGAGGGTGGGGTGGAGAGGGTGTTTTGGTGCCCATGGAGTACGAATGGGGAAAAGGGAGGTAGAGAGGAAGGGGGAACCATGTATTCAGGGCGCGCGTGTCTCAAATGCGAGGAAATTTACAAACTTAGCCCCTGTTTAAAATTTCTACTACATCACAGCAACACTAGTCGGTTGGGGATAGGACGGTAATCTCGCATACACCGACTATTTGCCGACGAGAGTTTGTTTTTGGCGCCCACCGTGTATGAATATGAATCGGGGAGGGAGTCAATTTCGGCCGAGGACACACTGTGTTTTGGCACCCACCGTGTATGAATCCGGGTGAGAGGCGGTTACGTCACGTTTGGATGAAATTACAAACCTAACCCTATCGAAACCTATAGAATCCAGCATATAGGCTTTGCGTGGCAGGGATAGGCAGTAGGGATTTCCATCTCGCAGATTTTGGTTTCGGGCGGTTACTTCGACTTTCCCCGCTTCATTCAAATTTTGCAGAGTGTAGGTTCACTAGTAGAAAAAGGGTCACACATGAAGCACATTAGTGCCGGTTTGAATTTGAGCCGGCACTAATGGTACCATTAGTGCCGGTTCGAACGACTATGCATTAATGCCGGTTCGTGTTAAACCTTTTGTACCGGTTCGTGCCACGAACTAGTACTAAAGGGGTGATGACAGGCTGGCGTCAAGCTGGGGCCCCACGATAACCTTTAGTACCGGTTCGTGGCACAAACCGGTACTAAAGGGCTAAC
>NC_041388.1:447395007-447434940 GCF_002162155.2 Triticum dicoccoides | reverse complement strand
CCGTGTGTCACCATTTCAGTTCTGAAAAAATCAAAAGAAAATGATAAAAGCTTCAAAAAATAAAATCCTTCGAGATGTAGTTATATTACTACATCTACACGTTAGGAAAATTTGAAAACTTAAATTTGGACATGTTTTTCAAAAAGTGTAGGGAAAATGTAAAACGGCTATAACTTTTGCATACGATGTCAGAAAAAAACGTATAATATATCAAAAAATTCAGCACAAAAATCCGCATCCGATGGAGATTGCCTACGGCCTGTTTGCAATTTTTTAGGATCCTCAAATTCGAAAAGGAAAAAAATATATGGTCAAATTTAAGTTTTTTTAAATTTTTTTGTTAAATCTGGTCAAACTACTTATTCAAGAAGTATTAATGTTACTACATAATTATTCAAGAATATTAGTGTTACTAAATAATTGTTTCAATTTTTTGAATTTTGGTCAAATCTGGTCAAACTGTGGTCAAACTATGGTCAAACTTATTCAAGAAATATTAGTGATACTAAATAATTACTATTTTTTAGAATAATAGTTTCAAACTAAAACAATGAAATGTGTGACTTCATGCTCAAGCTAAACTCCTGAGGGTTAATAGGATTGGCATCTTACTATTGTCAGGAAAACAACAAGTGCAGACTTGAAAACGAAGGAGAATAGAACCCGAAAGTTAAGCGTGCTCGTGCTGGAGTAGTGAGAGGGATGGGTGACCGGTCGGAAAGATAGATGATTTGGAATGAGTGATCCACACTTGAGCAGTTAAGAGAGGAAATTAGAGACTAAATCACCAAATAATTCAAAAAATTAAAAATCAAAAAAAAATCCAAAATTTTCAAAAAAAATTCAAAAAAGAAAAACTTTTGTACCGGTTGGTAACACCAACCGGTACTAAAGGTCCCCCACACCAGGGCGCGAGCTCACGCCACGTGGTGGCACTTCAGCGCCGGTTCGTGCTGAACCGGTACTAAAGGGGGGGGGGCTTTAGTGGCCACCAATTAGTGCCGGTTATGGAACCGGCACTAAAGGCCCTTACGAACCGGTTTTAAAGCTCCATTTTCTACTAGTGGTTTACCATGCCAACTCAATTCGAATCCCGTTTGTATTCTATTTTTTTTGGGCAAGATCCATTTTCAATTGGAATTACATCCTATATACATCATTTTTTATATATACTCTCAAAAGCACAACACCATTTATACATAAATATGGTTTACAAATGGCATGATCTCAGATACATAAGGTTGTATCCATCAATTTGGATTTTAAAATATTTGAAACCACTTTATGTTGAAATCCAATGTATGCATTCCTCGCTAACTGTCTCCAATTAATGTGTGTTTCATGCGAGTTTTTTTACTTCTCAAACATGTATAATGCGTTTCACACACGCAACATATAGTGTAATCCCGTTTAGACATTAATTGCATATAAACCATGCATTGTTTGTAACTGAAGAATCTATGGATCACCAATATTGATAAACTATATAACATTACACATGTGCCCAAATTCAAATGAATATGCATGTTTGATACACCAATTTGCGTTATGATATTATTGATGTCGTGAACTCCAGTTTAAATATTTGAATCCCCTTTAATCGAGATATTCATCTCATATAGCTATCACTCAAGCTTATATAGGACTATCTCTCTGGACCTATACGCGTTCATCGTTTCTCAGGTATCTCTCGTGCTACTTGTATGTCGACAATAATCTTTTCTCTTCGTAACACGCTGACGGTAGTCTCTCCCTCGACCTTCATCACTCTATCTCTCTCCAAGTATATCTCCCTCCCTGCTATGCTTCTCTAACTATGATTCTCCATGTGGAATCTCTTTCTCTCACACAAACACAAAACTTTGTCTCCTGAGGTCTCATTTCTCTCTACTATTCCCATGTGTGCCACTCGCACACCCCTCATACAGAGATGTCTTTCACTCCTTAGATATGAGAACCTACAACTCTTCCTCTTCAATATCTCTTTCTCACACACAAACACAAACTCTGTCTCCCAGGGTCTCATATTTCTCCATTGTTCTCTTGTATGTCGCTCACACACACCCTCTCTCCCTAGAGATATCTTGCGTTCCCTTATATGTCTCTCTAGCTATCACTCTCGTTGTGAAATATCTTTCTCTCTCGTAGACACAAAAATCCATCTCTCTGGATCTCATTTCTCTCTTATATCTATTTGTATGTGACTCACACGCACCCTCTCTCTATCTCTCTCACACCCACACACATAACCCAGCCTTCTGATCCACTCGACTCTTATCTCTAACGCACACTAGCTAGCATCTTTATCTTTCTATTTATCTGTTTCTCCATCAACCTTCTTTCTCGCCCTCACTCTTGATTTCTATCACGCACACTACATATGTTTCTCTCTACATGCAGTCAAGTGCCCTCTCACACACATATATAACTTCACCCTTTGAACCACCCGACGGTCATCTCCAACACCCAAACTAGAGGATGTCCCTCTAGCTAGCATCTCCATCTCTGTATCTATCTGTAGTTTCTCCGTCAACATTTCTTTCTCGCATAGAGTCTTGCTTCCAATCACCCACACTATATATGTCTCTCCATACATATGCATTTATAAGTTGGTCTCTTTTGCACAATCGTTGCACCTCACTCCCTCTGCTCGCCATAGATGCATGCTCCAGCCCACGCCACTATCTCTTAAAGACAAAAACACATGCTCAATTGTCGGGACATCTTCCATGCATTCTCACATGCATGCATATTGTCATACTAATCCGTCTCTCCCATGTCGTTGATCTTATGACTTATGTCTTCTTTCTTTTATCTCGATCATGCACGCACGCACGCACACACACACATCCCACGTATACATGTATACCTCTCACACATGCACGTTCAAGGTCTCTATGTCTCCATACGTAGTTAATTACCCTCAGTCCTCATTTGTGCACGTAACTTCCCCCTGGATGGGTAAAACACACACTCACACTTAACAATCTCGTTCTAGCTACCCCCCGCCTCTCGCTCTTCCCCTATATCCCCGAAACCAATAAGACCATCCCTTAGTTTAATTCCTGCCTACATGCACCATCGATATATAGTAGTCTTCCTCGGTGTCTCTCGAACAAACACGTTCTCTCGAAGTCGACTCCTCTAACGTGCACACACCTTCTCTTCCCTCTCTACGGGCATTTTCTCTCTCGCACCCCATCGTTGGTGGCCTCTGCCATAGACATCACCTCTCTATGATGAAAGCCATGCACACTTAAATTACATCCGCCACAGAGGACCCCGCGACACACACACACACACACGCACCGCCCAACACACACACTAGGACTCCATCTCTCTCTCTCTCACACACACACACACACAAACACACACACGCGCAAGCACGCACGCCCCCCACACACACACTGAGACTCCATCCCTCTCCCTCTCTCTCTCTCTCACACACACACTAAGACTCCATCTCTCTCTATATCTCACACACACACACACACCCCGCACACACACTAATACTCCATCTCACACACACATGCTCTAGGCGGAACATTTGTTCCTACCACCTTTCATCCAACCTTACCCGTATGATAAACAATCACCTTTATTTACTTGCATAGATATGGACAAATTCCACTTTACTTTAGTAGTCAGTAAACTTATCATCTGTACCCTTATAAAAAAACGAGTTGGTGGTGATGGTGTGCCTGCCATCTGAGGATAGAAAGCAAACTATAATAAATTTACAAAAGATACTTGCACCTCTCTCCACATCATTATCTCCCGCAACCTCATTGCCCAGCAATTAAAAAAGGAATAAGTCTCTGGAACAATCTAGCATGCATGGTGGCTGCTGCCTCCTGCCGGCGCTGTCCATCCCCATGCCTCCGCCCATTCCGACGACCAGTCACCACCACGCTCCACTCCTCCTCGCCTTATCTCTCATCTTTCATTTTTTCGATGACATTCTCGAGATACCAGTTTTCCGATAAAATTCTTGAGATATCATTAGTTTTTACACATGGGATTACTCCTACATGGGTCAATCACAATAGGTGTTCTGTAAAAAAATGCACATTGATGTTCCGTGCAATGCACGAGAATCTTGCTTGTAATTATATAACGCAAATCATGAGAAGGAAGTGACATTTTTTGGACAGAACCACGTTAACATGGCCACGTAAATCACTAGCTAAAGTAAATACAATTATACTTATATCCCGATGCAAAAGGTTGAGTACATGTCCGAAGAGTAGAGTCGCACACACGCACTCTATCTCTCAGAATCTCTCTCACACCCACACCAGTTACGTCATGCCCACTCAAGCAGACACATACATTACAATTTGTGCACCCGCGGGTACACGTGATGCTGCGCATTTATTTAAGCCAGAAGGCGAACCCAAACAGTAGTTGCATTCATTCCCCTCCTGCCGCCTCTTCTCTGGTCGCCGTTGCCCGGTAACCATGGGCCGGCCGAAGGTAACAACATACGCCATACTCCCACCGGAGCAGCGCTTTAATATGGAAATTTTAGTGGTCATGCATTCATCGTTTTGAGCTAGCACTCCTATATAAGGGTTGACCGGTCGCTTCCCGCGGACGTGCGCGGGCGGTGGAAGAGGAAGGAGAAGGGAAGCGGGCTGTGGAGTAACATTTTTCACCACAATTTCTTAGGAAACTGATTGCAATAATTGAGTAGTTTTGCAAACTACCAGTACTACACCTGAAACGGTTCAAAACCTATACTCCCTTGCCAGCGCGAGCTTCCCGCGTGAAACGGTCAGCATCGCCCTGGAGGTCAGTACCGCATTAATGCTCGGCCAGAGCGGAGGCGACCTCTCACTAGCGCCGGCTTTGAAGTGGCGCGAGGGCCGAGAGAGCACCGCTTCCTGGTGCACGCGACTGCTCCGCGTCGAGACTGGCCATAGGCCCTGTTTGGATCCATGGGTTAGAGTTAGTTTGAGCTAGTTGGGGGTCAAATAGCCCTAAACTATCCAAGCATGAGGGTTTAAATTGGAGCAAGTCACACCGAACCAACCAAAAAAAACTATCCCATCCAAGAGGTGCTAACTGGAGATAGTTCTCATTGGGACCACTCAAAAATCACTTTTCTCTCTCCATGAAGTGCATTTATTGTCAATCTAACCCTGTCACCCAAACACCTCTTTGGCTACACATAGTTCAGGGTTAGTCATGAGTTAGTCTAACCTCTAGCAAAGTTAGAGTATCAAACAAGAGCAGTATAGGACAAGCAAGTTGCTCAAAGCATACAGGCAAATTCGTACGTGAAAGGACTTTTTCTTTTTGAAGACGGAACATGAAAGGAATTTTTTTAGAATGTGCTTGGCATGTCGCTAACATGTGATAGTTAACCGACCTCAATAGACGATAGAAACGCCAGCCTGCCGCACTTTGATAGAGACGAGGAGGGAGAAGTGATACAGGCTGCTGGATTACTAGAGATAGGTGTCGCACGGAAGCCAAGAAATATGGTGATAGCGTGGGTTAGCCATGTACTAGTATGATACTACACTGGGCTGCCGTGTTTCGTACTCTTCCAGTCCACTATGGAGATGATTGGTTAATTTTGTATCGCTGAATAATATTAAATATTATGAGTGCAGCCGCTCCACCACGAGGTTCCTTGCTCCTTCTCGGTCGTCCGGAATCTATGTTCTTCCACTCTATTTTTTTACGTGAGCTTTGTTCATCCTTTTGCCAACACGCGAGACATCTAGCATCAAGGTGCACGTGTTATGCAAGGATCGTTCCATCTATATGAAGAACACGTGGGAGTGGAACTACGAGACGAACATGTACCCAGGAGTGGACGTACGAACCTCAGTAATGTAGCGCACTAAGTGAAGTAGAAAGGCACAAATGGTATGAACATGCATGGCATATACGGTGTGTTTGGTTGCGTTCTCGTCTCAGCATAGTTGTTCCCTATTTATCCATGCTCAACTCAACACCCCTCTTCATGCATGCTCTCTTCATGCATGCTTCTAGTGTATTTGTGCTAAACTAGTGTGGACTCATGCACCCTCCATACACTCTACCAAACACCCAAAAGTAGGTCGAGAAGGGAACTCTTGGGTGGCATTTGTCTCTTACTACGTACTACCAGTAAATGTTGTACGTGCAATGCACGGTGATGTTATGGAGTACGTGCCTAAGTACTCTACTTCTACTATATTAGTTGGAGGCATATATTAACTTTTATATTTTTTTACGTGTATGCCCCGAGACCTTCCAACTAGATGTGTCTTTGTCTCCAGGTCGCACTTTGTATCGTTCATACCACTAAGTACTACTACATGTGGTCTTCGACCCAGAAGTGGAAGAAGTGGAGACGCTCTACCACACTGTTTTTTTACGCTGGGCTCTACCACGCTGTTCATGCCCCACTCCTTTTGCTGACATGTGGGACATCCAGCACGTGCCATGTTTGGCACCCTTCGTCATAAGAGTTTAAACGCTAGCATTCATCAGAAATAAAAAATAATTATAAATCGACGGTTATACTATTTTTTGTGAACCAATCAGCAGTGATACTATACCACGCGGTTTCCTTCCTCCTCGATATCAGAAAGAATACTTCCGTTTGCCAACATGTGGGACGTCGACCATCCTGGTCCACTTGCCATGCACGCACAACTCCAAGGGAGTCACCCAGGTCGTCGCGCCGCAGTAACAATGACTAATGAGCCGTCAAATCACAGGCCCACATCCCACTTTGAACTTGCTTGGACGAAGGAACCATCATGACTTCGTTGAATTCCGCTTCTTGAAGAAAACTATTGTACCATCAGTACTGCTAGCTAGAGTAGTTACTCCAACAGAGGCCTCCTTTCGTTCATAGGATAGGCATATGAAAATCATAGGAAGTGAGATGACAGGCATCTCAATTCCTATAGAGAAAGAGATGCCATTTGATGCTTAGGATAGGAATTTTTCCATTTAGTCTAGGCTAATGTACTGGTAATTTGCTCTAAAAACTACAGTAGTAACTAGTAGTACTGGTACATGCTCGTACTCAGACACACACACACACACACACACACACACTAACTACTAGTACTACTACTTCTCACATGCTGGCCAGACGCCATCGTTCTCCTTCCCGGCTTTGTCGGTCACACCCCACCGTGCTTGGATCTCCGCCGACCTCTCCGCAGCAGCGCGTGCATCCTTTTCTTTCTTGCGGTGGCGGGCCTCTCTTTTCTTGAGCGCTTTCTGACTTTTCCGCTCCCTCTGTGCGGCTTTGGCCGCCTCTTGCTCTACCGCCCATTCGGCCTTGGCATCTTCAAATTCCTCCCACATAGTTGTGAGGTCGCGAGCGGCAATGAACTCGGCACGCCGGGATGCCATCGCTTCCCTACCGGGATGCCATCGCTTCCCTACCGGGATGCCATCGCTTCCCTACTGAGTAGCCTGGAGTGAGGTTTTCGTCAAGAAAGGGAAGAAAGGGCTTGAACGAGCATTCCAGTGAAATGATGGTTTCTTCGTCCAGTCCAACTTGGAGGCCACCTTACCACTGCTAGTAAAGGTGTGGGTTTTGTGATATGACGGGTCATGACGGCCACACCGGGGTTACAGGTGAGTCTCGACTGTAGCACCTCGCTATGATTTGGTGGATGGCACGCAGGCCCGGATGCTTTGAAATGCCCCGCATGTAGATAGAGCGGCTAGTCATATCGCTCAATATTGTGCACCGCGACCAAGGCGGAGAGGAAAACGAGAGAACTACGTAATTAATGCATGAGTTTAATTAGGGTAGTTTTGTAAAGTACGAGATACATTCCTCCAATCGCAAAATGCCTTGGTTCATGAGATTTGAAATTTGAGCCCTATAAACCGAAAGGGAGGGAGTACTGCACACGGTGTAGTCTAGTCACTTGTTGAAATCTCTAGAAAGGCAAATACTCCTTTCCGGTTTACAGGGCTATACTACTCCCTCCGTCTAGGTGTGTAAATCATCTTACGAAAACCAAATAGTCCCAAAACACTTAGGCGCGGTGCATTAACTTCTACCTTGTTTTTGTTTCTTGACATATCAACCAATAAGAGATGAGAGGTGTGCATGCTTTTAATGACTTGCAATGGCTAGTTCATTGCATGCAATGCTATTAATTAGCAAATAAACATTGGTGACCCTAGGAGGAAACGGTGCTAAGCGCGTGGACCTATGTAGAATGAGTATCAACCAATGGATAATGGAGTTTAATTGTTAAACAATAGCAATTTTGCCTCATGCAAGAGCCTGGCTATTACTCCAAGGAACCGCACCACACGAGCGTTCGCAAGTGCCACGTTCAGGTTGCGCTTGGCTCTTCGCCTCTTCGAGAAGACGAACAATAATTATGTTACTCCTACTTCTATAGTATCGAATCCACTGCTGCATGTCCGTGCACCTCGTGCGGGATGGATAGCGAAAGCTTCAGCTTACTGCTCCTGCCTTTGCGTCTATGACAGGTGGGCCCAACAGGTGGTTGGCCCTCCTGTCATGCAGCAAAGGCAGGTGCAGTTAAGGCACCGGAGCTCAGTCCGCGAGGGAGAGGGCGTTGTAGTAATCAAATTTCTCGGTCTTGTATGAGTTGACGAAGATAGGGGTTGCTTGCTTGCTAGGGTTGCTTGCTAGGGTTGCTCACTACGTATATATAGGTCGGAGCCTCCGAGCTTGCTTGCTAGGGTTGCTCTATTCACACACTCCCATCCTCTCCAGATTTAAACAAGATAGGGGTAGTAACACTGTCTTTCTCCCTTCAAAAAACACTGGCTTTCTATCCTCACCGCTGGTTACAGAGCCGGAAGTATCCCCCTCCGCCGGTGAAGGGGAGGAGGGGCAGCATTTAGGCCTTCGTCGACAGCGAGGGAGGAGACCCACAGCCAGCCGCACCGTTATCTCTGGCCGAGCGCCGGCGCGAGAGGACCTCAGATCCCTTCGTCGTTGCCTATGGGTGGATCCGGCCTCCCGCCCCCCACCTATCCACATCCCGACGACCTTCAGGTATATCTTCGTTCGAAACCGCATTAGCTCTACTTCCCCAGCTCAGCCCCTCTCGATCGGATGGTCCAACGTCACATATTTTTTTCTTCTATTGTTAGAGGTAAAGCTACTTCATGGAGTCAAATCTTGTACTCCCTCCGTCCGAAAATACTTGTCCTTGAAATGGATGTATCAAGATGTATTTTTGTTCTAGACACATCCATTTTGATGACAAATAATTCCGGACGGAGGGAGTACTTGGTTCAAACAAGAAATAAAGTGGGGGTGGTTGAATTTAGTATGTACATCGGACTTGGTACAAACAGGAAGGAAAGGGGGTGAAAGTAGTACAGACTGGTCATCCAACCGGTCTCTTGGTTGAAAAGGGAAATATAGGGGTAACGTTGTACACAGTGGTATGACTAGGATTAGATTTGCTATCCACACATAGGAGTAGGTGGCTAGAGTGAACAAAAATGGGACCAACCCATATATGTTTCTTGGATGTTTGTTTCTCGGGGCAACAAACTATGAATCAGCACTTTATGCCCATGTTTACGTACATGGTGCTGGCCTGCTAGTGCACCCACTGTCCCATGCCCTTATACCAAATATTTAGGCTCCGTTTGGAATAAAGGGGCAGAAAACATAGGTCTTGATGAAAATAGATGAATTGGAAAGGAATGTAGGTATAAATCTATGGAATAGCGAACCGGAGGAAACTCTCAAGAAATTTGTTCGGATGGACTACGAAATGTCTAGATTTGTTTTTTTAGAGTAGCATGCTTGGCATTATGAGATGCTATTTGTTTATTCAGCTGCACAGTGACTACTCTTGTCCTCACCTCACGTACCACACATAGGTTGATTTTTTTATTCCGGCAACACAGCACAACAACCTGTCTAACGCATGGCAGCGAGCGCCTCCCTCGGGCTTCCGCCCAAAAAATGAGCAGCGCGTGGATGTTTCTAATCCTATGGAATCAGTACTACCAGACCAGCTTTCCTATGAAACACTATTCACCTTTCCCATGTTCCGAACGATTGGAAGGGAAAGAATACCGTAGGAATTGTGTTCCTACGAAAATCCTGCACCAAACCTGTGAACCAAACGCAGCCTTAGCTTTTCTTAATCTAATGTCCCAGGTAAAAATGAAGCCATGCGACTGTTATAAGCCATGACAAGTTTAGCCAAATGTTTTTGCCTGTAATTGTTTGAGATTCTGATTGTTTCCTCTCTGCCTTTTTGTGCAAACATGGATATCCAATTCACCTAGTTGATGTCGTGACCTTTTGGTGCACTGTACAAAGCTCTTCTTAAAAGAAGTCACTTTTGTGTTGTTTAACTGGAATGTCAGAATGGAACAGTTGGTTCATTTTGGTGGAACTGCACAAAGGGAGATCTGTGTTCCAATCCTCATCATCCATATTAGCACCAAAACCTTCCTTTAGGTAAGAATGATATTTAATGCATGTGTTGATCTCTATTTTCCGACTGCCATGAGATAATAATGCTGTTTTTACTAGTACACTTGTACTCCCTCACTGACAAAACCAATTCTGAATTAGAAGGCCAATCATGTACTTGGTTTCACCAACTGGTGAGGAGAAAGAGAAAGAGAGCATGAAGAGGAAGAAGAAGAAGTATAACAGTGCCAAGGCGATCTTGTTGAAGCCAGAGGCCTCAGTCGAGGCCATTCAAGGGCTCCGGCAATGACTACCTTACATGTGAGACGAGCCTCCAGGGAGCCCTTCCACTTCTGTTGTCTCACTTAATTAATTAGGAGTACTTAAGTACCACTAATTTATTACTGCCTAATTTCCCTGTTGGAGTTAAACAAATCTTTAGTAGGACACTATGCTGAATCATGTACGTGTGTATGTTTGTCTATGGAGGTGAATCATGTGGTGGAGCAGGGAGGGAATATTATTATTGTCATGACAAAATAGTGCTATTGTTTTGCATGTCAATTTATTGCCATTGGTTCAATGAGGCAATGTTTTGCGTATTGTCCATCATGTATTTGATGCTACTGGTTGACTAATATGCTAATATCTTCCTATCCTTTCTCACTAAGCTAATGAAGGTTTCACCTTGTTCCTACTTGTGCAAACAGGGATCATGTTGTGCCAATCCTACATTAAATGGAACTACACAGGACAATACAATGAACTGTATCCCAGCCAGTGCTTTGACTCTACTGGAAGTTCTTGATAATCTTTCGATATAATCTCAACACTGGTAAACAAGAGTTATTCAACCATACATTTGAAGTGCACAAAAATATATACTATTGTGTGATTCCAGTGAGTGCTTTATCATCTCTTATGGGACTACATGAATAAGCTTTTTTTCTCAGGTTGGTACGGGCCTAAGGCCTTCATCCATATTAGTTTGGTGTCATCTCTATTTGTATCGTGCTACTATCATGAGAAACTCCTTTATCTTTGCACGTTAAAGTTTTGCAACCTATGATTACTGGCAATGCTTTGAGTGTTGAGTTGAGCTAATTGGCACTGATTAAATAAACTAATACCTCTCTTTAAGCAATACCACTATGTTGCTAACTTTACCCATTAAGATAATGAGGGTGCTTCTATTTGTTAGTGTATGTTTCATAAACTAGTCCCACTATTACAGTAATCTCACTCTCTCAATATATGTGCCAACAGGGATGCTCGATTTTGGTGTAACAACACAAAAACTTTCGGTGCTTTATTGCCTCGATAGCTTCCGTCCTTTCCTGTCAGTCCCTAAACTCCGCATGCTTTCTTCCTTTGCTGTCAGTCGCTTCGCTTATCTCGGCTTCCAGTCAAAGGAAATAGTAATTGATATGCTACCTCACACAGGTTGGTACTAGTCTTTATCCTAATTATTGTGCATGTCATATGTATTGGTAATTTGGTATTGTGTTACTATTTGCCGATTTCATAAAGAAGTAATTTGGAGCCTGAACTCGCAGGAAAATCATTACATCGGATGATTTCAATAGAACTACACAAAATGATCAGATGGACAGGTACTTATGCTGCTGCTATGTACTCCAAAGTTCACTCAGACAAGCATCGATGTTGACAAGAAGTGCCTATATTCATTCGAGTTTCAACCGGCATCAACCAATTGTCAAACTCCAAGTGTTAGGAGAGTGAACGCCAAAAAATTGCTTGGTGCATAGCCCAGAAAAACGCAGTTCAGTCTTTGGTCCCAACTTGTGCCTTTTGGTTATCGGCACATATGTTAGCGAACTATATGGCATGGAGTCTAAAGATTCCAGACAAGTTGGTTGACGCGTATATTCATCTGGCACTTAATCAGTCTGCAAGCTAAGGATGCTCCATTTCAGTTGAATTGCACAAAAAATTTGGGTGGTTCATTTTCTCAACCGCCTCCTTTCTCGTCTTCAGTGTAAAATTTTGGCGAGATACAGGACCAAAATGACCTAGTAAACTGGTTGGATGGAAGTAGTGGCCAAGTTGCTCAAACCTCCCTCGGCACGAGGTCACTATTTGAGGATAAACCTACAAGAAAAGTTCAGATTGTCTGTGCTGCCTCTTATGTACTCGAAAGTTTACTCGTACAAGAACTAATTTTAGCAAGAAGTACCTTCTATTGAACGCCATTTACGAGTCTGTACCCTAACTAATTAAAGTTCGTCCATGGATCATATTGGCTGTGATCTCAATCATTTGGATGCATAGACATACTGAACATGTGTATATCTGAATCTTTTTGTAAATTATGTATGAATATTGTCGTGTGATCTATCAATCATTTGGATGCATAGATATGCTGAGCTTGTGTAGATATGAATCTTTTGAGTTGTCGATTGTGAATGTTGGCTATGGATATGAACGTGTCCTATGAACCTGAGTTTGATATGAATGTTTACCTTTTCTGTTGTATTTGTGTGTGAACTTGTTAGTATGCCTACTGTGGGGGTATAAAACGCAGGTCTCTTATAAAAGTAATGCTGTGTCCAATTTATGTTTTCCATTCTAACCACATTATATATATTTATATTATTACTATTATCATATATTTTATAGAGACTTATATATACATTATAAAAACATCCCAAGTTATAAAATTAAATGTTTAACGGAAGTTGGCAAGGAAAATCCTGGTTATTTTTGACTCACAGGCAAGGAAAATCCTGGTGATTGCGTACAAAAGCTTGCGAAGATTTTAAGGACCAAATTAATAATAACGCGCTCATTTTTATTTTGAGTAGTAACTCACTAATTTCTTAATTATATATATATAAATGTGCCTCTCCGGTTTATTCTTTGATATTAATTGCTCCTTCTAACATAACATTATACTCCCTCCGTCCGAAAATACTTGTCATCAAAATGGACAAAAATGGATGTATCTAAAACTAAAATACATCTAGATACATCCCTTTTATCCATTTTGATGACAAGTAGTTCCGGACGGAGTGAGTATATATAACGAGCCCACCTAATACGTGTATTTCAAGGAAGTGCAAAATGGGCTGGGATTTCTTAGAAAATATAAATGGGCCTGATTGACACGAAATTATTTGTTCACCCAGCCCAACAAATGGACTGTACATTCTAGAAAACATGGGTTAAATATGTGCCATATTTTTGCAGGGTGACATGTGGGCCAATAGGTCGAAGCCTACGCAGGGCGTTGTCAACTTGGTCAACAAATGATTGTGTCAGCCACAACCATTGGATTTATATCCAACGGCCGGCATGCACCCACTACAAGAAATATGTCAACTTATGACCACCACTATTGGTCACTGAATGGTCATAGTTTTCCTTTTGTGACCTTTTTGTGACCAAAAATAGATGGTCAAAAGCTGGCCGTCGTAAACTGAAATTAACGACCTTCTCTGTGAGAAGGTCGTAGACGTTTACGACCAAAACAGAAGGTCGTTGAACCCATGACCTTTTGTTTTGGTCACTGGCTATCTGCCCAGGCCACGTCGGATCCGACGTGGCAATCTGACGTGGCACAATTGCGACCAATTGAAAAGGTCAAAAATTAGAATCGGCCCGGTCCATTTCGGTGCTTTAGATGGGCCGAGCCCATTAATTCAGCCTTTTTAATATATATATATATATATATATATATATATACATATATATATATATATATATATTGTTAATTTTTGCTAGGTACATGGGCCTGGCCCAAGAATTTGGCATTTTTTTCTGAGCTTCTTCCATTTTTCTGGGCCTCGGCCTTTCTGCGGTCCATTTAATTTTTTAAATTTTTTAAGATGTTTTTCCTTTCATTTATTTGTCCAATATTGTTTGGGCTAAGGCCTCTTCTAGCCCATCAATATTTTCAGCCCACTAATTCAAAGGACTGAACAACAGAGAAACAATTCAGTTTTTTTCAATTTTGCTATCAAAGCAACATTTGTTTCACTGTACAATCATACATCATTTCTTGCAGTTACATCATTTGAAGCAGCAACTAAAAGATTGTCATCTATAACAAACGATAGCCAGTCAAAAGAAAGATCACCATCACAGCTCCAGCGACTACTTATACACTACAAATTCCACTTATTTGCAAACCTACAAGAAGGCCATGCTTCCGATTAGATTTGGTTGCATCACTTCCAGTTTGCTAACGGCATGTCTCCAGCAGCACATCTCATAACCTACAAAGAGAACATAAACCAACATAAGAATTTGAAACTTCTTGTAATGTGAAACTTTCGGTAAACGGTAAACTTGAGGTAAATTAGAAGTGAGGATATTGATTACAAGCAAGATGAAACGTAAACTAAGTCCTATTGTATTGATGGATCCCAACTTGTTTAAACTAGAGCAGATTGTTCAACTTGTACAATCTAGCAGTCTAAAAAGAGAGAAAAATGTTCATTCTCGGCTCCACATTAATTAGAACAGAAATGAATGACACTAATATAAGCAACAACTTACAACAAAGTGAAAGTGTGTTATATCGACTAGAGGGGGGGTGAATAGGCGATTTTTATGAAAGTCTTCAAAACGTGGGAGTTATGAAGACAAACAGTGAAGATTATGCCTATTACTATGCCGCGGAAGTTAGATTACACTAGGCCAGCCATGGTCATGTATTCAATAGAGTGAAAGCACAGTGACAAACAGCTTCAGTGTAATAAGGATCAGGTAGGAAGAGGTTATGAAGCCAAACAGATCATACATTCATGTTGTGAAGACAAAAGATAAAGCAAGCATGCAATGGCTTCACAATGTGTAACAATAAGAAGAGGAAGTGAAGATGAAACCAATGACTCGTTGGAGACAATGATTTGTTCGACCAGTTCCAGTTGTTGTGACAACTGTACGTCTGGTTGGAGCGGCTAGGTATTTAAACCAAAGGACACACAGTCCCGGACACCCAGTCCTCACCGTAATCTCCTTGAGCTAAGGTCACTTAGTCCTCGCCCAATCACTCTGGTAAGTCTTCAAGGTAGACTCCCAAACCTTCACAGACTTCGTTCACTGGCAATCCACAATGTCTCTTGGATGCTCTGAGCGCGACGCCTAACCGTCTGGAGGATTCACAGTCCTCAAGTGTAATAAGTCTTCAGATCACACAGACAAGAAGACTTAAGTGATGCCCAATTTACTCTGGCTCTGGGTGGTTAGGGCTTTTCTCCTCACTAGGAATTTTTCTTTCAAAGGCTTCGAGGTGGGTTGCTCTCAAACGACAAAAGCCGTGCACTGAAATCTGAGCAGCCAACCGTTTATGGTTGTGGGGATGGGCTATTTATAGCCACTTGGCAACCCGACCTGATTTGTCCGAAATGACCCTGGGTCACTAAGGAACTGACACGTGTACCAACGGTCGGATTTTGAACTCACATGGCAACTTTTCTTGGGCGACAAGTAAAGCTGACTTGTCTGACTCTGGACAAGATTTGCTCACATAGTCTTCGCTCGGAGACATAGGATTTGAATTAGGCATCACTTCAGTCATTCTGACTGGTTCTCTTGGACCCCACTTAACAGTACGGTGGTTCCTATGACACAACATAAATGAAATAAAACTACGAAGGATCTAAGTCTTCGAGTTCCATGAGCTTCATAGGGAGTCTTCTCATGTCATTGTCTTCAATATGAATATCTTCATAAAGCACCATTGTCTTCAATGTCTTCGTACATTTTTAGGGGTCATCTCTGGTAGTGAAACCGAATCATTGAGGGACTTCTACCTATGTTATCCTGCAATTCTCACAAACACATTAGTCCCTCAACTAGGTTTGCCGTCAATACTCCAAAACCAACTAGGGGTGGCACTAGATGCACTTACAATCTCCCCCTTTTTGGTGATTGATGACAAACTAGTTGAAGTTTTCAACGGGGAACATAATTTGTGAAATTGTAAAGGAATTGTCTTCATAAGTTGCAAGGGCTCCCCCTGAAGATGTGCATATAAGTAATTTGCTTCTTGGATGCAAATGCACATGGCATGTTGTACTTGTGGAGATCCACTTAAACTTATGATGACAATCCACTATGCATGTGAAAGTATATGAAGATAATGACATGCATAATGGAAAATGGACGTCTGCAGAATGAGATGAGTGCGGAATTTATCGTCGCACATGCGGAATTTACCTTCACAAAACGGAGTGACAAACAGGTAGCAGACGACCATCAGGGCTAAGTGTTACAACTCAATGAAGCAAATGTAGCAAAAACGGGAGTTGTAAGCACGAAGCAAAATGTAGCAAAATATGAAGGCACCCGCCCATAGTGACCCGCTTGAAGACTATAAACATCATATGCTTCTCCCCCTTTTGTCAGTGATGACCAAAAAGGTTTGAAGACATAGAGTTTTCTACTCGTTCCCAGGCGCAGCAGGGTCGGTGGAGTTTGGTGGTGCTGCAGATGAGCTTGGTGCAGATTCGATGCGCGTTGAAGCAGGTGGAGATGATGTCGCGTCGTCTTCTTCTTCAATAATCCGGGCAGACACGGTGGCAGCAGAAGAAGAGAACTCTGACTCTTCAAGTGATGGTGTGCTTCGCATCACAGCTCTTCCTGGAGGCGTGGAGTCAAATTTGAATCTCTCTTTGAAGCCATCCTCTTGCAGTTCAGCTTCAGTGCACATCATGGTGAGGCCTTTCCAAGTGCGGCGACAGGTCTCGTGTGCGACAAATGCATTCTTGGTTGCCAGATTTCTGATGCGATTGACGTCTTGCATGATGCTTCTCATCTGCCTCTTGAGCCAGTCGTGATGCCTATCTTGCTTTTGGTGAAGAGCCACAAGAAGCTCTCGGTCATTGAGTGCACGAGCGCGCTTCTTGGGTCTCTTTCTAGCTGTGCTGTTAGTGGCTTCAGTTGATGCAGGGGCACGTGTGGTGCCAGCCATTGGATACACTCGGGAGAGAGCTTCAACACCTTCAATATTTTGAGTGAAGCTCTGGTGTTCTGCATTCTGAAGACTTAATGGTTGCTTGGCAGGCTCTGGATATATTGCTTCTGCAGATGTTGCCATGAAGAATGCAGAAGATGAGAGTCTTCATTGCACTTTCAATCGTTGCATATCGAGAGTGTCCCTTAACGGGCCAGAGAGTCCGCCTTATGATGTGATATATTGTTCTGGGGAGGTACTCTAAGTCTTCAACGAAGAACCTAGTTGGATAGGGTGCATTACGAGGCAATGGCTTCATCATTGAGAGCATCTGACTCATATCTGGCTCAGGACGCTGAAATATGCTCTCAATTGCTTCAGCATGGAGTTGGCAGCCGTCTTCAAAGAATTCGCCAGGAGTGGGAAGGCCGGTAAGCTCAATTATGTCGAAAGCATTGGCTTCATGATGGTCATTGCCGGTCATCCACTCCAGGACCCATGTCTTCGGATCTCTGTTGTAGCCTTTGATATGCAGGGTGGCATAGAATTGAAGCAGAAGCTCTTCATTCCAGTGCTCTTCATCGGTGATGAACGGCAGCATACCCACTTGCTTGAAGCAATCCAGGGCTTCTTCCAGACCAGGCAGACCAGCAACAGCTTCAACCTCAAGGCGCTTGTGAGGAAAGATGCGGCCTTGGTTGTATAGGATGCATGAATAATAGCTGCGCTGTTGATAGCTCCAGAACCTATCTGATACAATCCGTTCCCTTGAATAAGGGTTCTTGGAGCTGTTGAAAAACGTGTTGTCTGTCCTGAAGCCGTTGATGTTGAAGGAGCCAGGAGCTGATGCAGGACCTGGGAACCTTGGCAGTCGTGGGATCGGCTTCTCGACCTGGGGCCTATGCGCAACATGATAGTTGAATTGGGGACCCGCAGCAAACTCAGGCACAAAAGGTTCAGGAGCAGTAGCTTCATTGTCTTATGAAGCTGTTGTTGGGGAGGGCTCCACATTTGCTTCGGCGTTGTTTGTGGCAGCTTCAACATTTGCAACCTCCACACGTGTAGTTGGAGGGACGAACTCAGGCACGTTCTCCTGGAGAACTGCTTCTTGTTGGTGCGGGGGAGTTGTATCTTGTGGTATTTCTGCATGCTCTTTGGCTGATGCAACCGGAATGTCGTCAGCAGCCTGAGCCCTTGGCCCTTTGCGAAGCCTACGGAATGTAGGCGCCGGTGGAGTTCAAGTGGGCTGGGGCTCATTATCTTCCTCCTATGGGCGATCTGCGCACGATGCATCTTCTGTGATTGGCCTCAATGGACGACCAATGCTGATCAGTTTGCTTGTCTCAAGCTGAGGAAGGGCTGCATGACCTTGGACATTGTCTTGGAGACCAATGTCTTCAGCAGTGTTGGGGTCGGCTGCTGGAATGTCTTCAGCGTGCGGAGCCTCTATGAAAGCAGGCTCATGCACTGTTAACTGACGATCTGCGTCAGGATAGCGGACGGAGAGGGGTTCAACTATCAGGGCTCTGTGGGAGCAGCCCGAGATTTCTTGGTCTTGCGCTTCTTGATTGTGGGATCAGAAGGAGAGGCTTCAGAGTGTTTCCTCTTCCTAGCTTTAGCCACTGCAGTCCGTGTCTTCTTGAGCTCTGAGGCGGTTGATCGACTCTTTGGCTTCGAGCCGGTCGTTGCAGCGGGGAAGACAATCGGAGCAGTTTCTGACCTTGGCGCTTCTGGTTCAGGCACAGCAGGCTTCTTTTTCTTCTTCGCGGCCATCCTGGGGTCAATGCCCGGACGCCCAAGTGCCTTGCGCTTCTCGGCCTCATTGTAGGCCTGCACGCAGCGATCAGCCAGAGTCTTCATGCGCTCTCGCGAGCCTTGAGCTTCGGCACGCGTCTTCAGAAAGTTCTCTTTCAGCTCGTGCAACATGATCTTGAAGTTTTTCACTTCTTGCACGCTGAGCTTGGCCACGTGCTTCTTGAACTGAGCCTTTTCATAGTCAATTTTCTGCTTTAGTTCAACAATGCGCTGGGCTATTGCAAGTTCTGAAGCAATTGCGCCTTGAAAGGCAACGCTGAGGCCTATGGGCAGCTGCAGATCGTCGAAGCTGATGTTCGGTGAGGCAAACCATTCATCGATGATGTTGTGGATGACGGCGACATCAAACAGAGGCAGATTGTTGAAGATTTCAGCCTCCTCCTTGCTCTTGATGAGCTGCTCAAGAGCGTCATCTCCAAGATCTTCATCGCTTGATAGATCAATGGTTTCGCAGCGCAGAATGGCAGCAGCTGTGAGCTCTTTGCCTATGTGTGGCTGAGGCTTCTTGGCTTCTTGGGGCTTGGAGACTCGTGATAAGTCTTCAGACTGCACACTGGCTTCAGGAGGTGCAGTTGCCAATGGCTTCGCTCTTGAGATTTTGGGAGAAGCGGCTGGCTTTGAAGCTTTTGGCTTCTTCTGCTTTGGCTTTGGCTTTGCAGGGGCGTCATCAGACTCAGTATCTGCTGGAGGGTCGTTCACGGCAGTCCCTTGGACTAGAATGCGAGTGATGAGGCCTGCAAGATTGGCATACGGACCGATGATATTGGGATCGGCGTCGCGTGTGCCATCTGCCCTTGGTTCAGAGGGACCAGGGTTGAAGTCTAATCCCAGCTTCTTCTTGTTTTGCTTTGCAGAGTTCTGAGCAAATTGGAAGTTGCGCTTGAACAGATTGTCATCGCGACACCAGAGAAGTGATGACGGATGTGCTTCAGCTGGCTGTGGTCCTCTCACCATGCATGGATAGAAGCCTTGAGCAATAGCTTCGTCTCTGGACCTGGGTACGAGATTTTTGTATAATACGTCTCCCCATGGTCTCTTGATGGCGCACTTTTCGGCATACTCCTGAGTGACGAAGCGGTATTGAAACCATTGCTCTGCCCAATATCTTTGAATCCATTGGATTCGTGTCTTGCGCTGACCATAGCTTTCTTCAGGATCAGTTTTGTACATCTCTGCCAATTCATCAGGCAGATCTTTGGACGTTCCACCATGTCGCTGTCTGCCTCCCTTCCTTGCTGCTGTTTCTGAAGCCATGAATCTTAACTTGGAAGGCTTCAAGATGTTCAAAGGCTTCAAAGGCTTCCTTTTGCTTGACCAACAAGAACTGGCTTCAGGAGAGTTGATGTGATGCTGCAAGTACTCTGCAAATGAATGCAGACTATGAGAACCAAAGGATTCTCCCACGGACATGTACCTGTGACAGCATTAAGGTGCGAGGGAAGGGGAAGAGGTCATATGCATTCTCAGAAGATTTTGAAGATAAATCGGTTTAGAAGACATTGACCTCATCGTGCGAAGACATTCACTCAGAGATAAGAAGATGGTTCCAGATTTGTACGAACCCATAGATCAGTACAAGTGAGGAATCTAACTACTTTATGAAGCATAAGTGAATATACTAGGCATGTTATGAGATGCAGCGAGAGATCTAACTAGTGTGAAGAGAAACTTCTTATGGTAGAAAGTGACAGAACCGTGAGATCAAAAGAAGCTTGTAAAAAGAAGTTTTATTTACCACACTACAACTGCTAGACGGAAGGAAGTTGATGCCGACCAGTTCAGTCCTCCGTGCCCTAACTTGGCGACGGAAAACACCTACGGCGACGGCGGAGAGGACGATGTCCGCGGTCGGCGTGAGGACGGCGTTGGAGAGGTTGCAGCAGCGAAGCGCTTCGTCTCCGGCGTCGTCGAGTGCTAGCGGTGGCGCTAGGGTTCGTGCGAGGATGGAAGAAGGAGATAATGACTGCGGTAAGTATGAATTTATAGACTCAGAGGCGGCACTATGCTATTATGCAGGTGCCCCTGGCGGTTCGCATTTGAGGCATGCGTGGCCAGTTAGAGGGAGATTGGGGTTTGTTCCACGTCCCACGCACGCCTAAATTGTCGGGGGGTCGTTCCTGCTTCTCCGGATCTTATGTGGAGGAATGAGCATTAAAAACAGACTTTTATGGTTGTCTCTATGTCTTCGGCTGATAAGGACACAGTGAAGACATTCGACAGTTTCAACAGAATGCATATGACGTGGAGAGATAGAGTTTGAGATAGAAAGCATAGAGAGGTTAGGGTCCGATCACATTCACTTAGTTCAAAAGATTCAACCAAGAAGACATAGCTATAAGTGAATGCTGTAGAGGACAGAAATATAATCAACATAGTGAAGCTAATCATGAAGACATGTTGAGTTCGAAGCCAAACCAAATGTGAAGATATTGCAAGGTAATGCCATGAGTGAAACACTTCAAAATGGAATGTTTGGTGGTGGCGTTACCCACCGTATAGGAAGTATTAGACCCAGACACGACGCACAATTATCGTGGCGCTCCGAAGTCAAATTCCACATTAATGTATTCACACTTAGAATGTATGTCTTCATTGATTGAAGATATACTTTACTTTGTGTGTTGCACATCTAAGTCATCAATATGCATAAGTGTTAGGATGTGTGCCTGATCACAGGACATTTGAGGATTCCAAGATATTTAGCTCACACCGTAACTTGCAAAACCTCTTCTCATCCAAGGGCTTGGTGAAGATATCTGCCAATTGCTCTTCAGTGCTGACGTGTATGATATCAATGTCTTCCTTCACAACGTGATCTCTGAGAAAGTGATGGCGAATTTCAATGTGCTTTGTCTTCGAGTGCTGAACTGGGTTGTTGGCAATCTTGATGGCGCTTTCGTTGTCGCAGTAAAGTGGCACTTGCTTCAGATGAATGCCATAATCCTTGAGTGTTTGCTTCATCCACAGAAGCTGAGCGCAGCAAGATCCAGCAGCAATGTATTCAGATTCAGAAGTGGAGAGAGATACACAGTTCTGCTTCTTTGAAGACCAACATACAAGTGATCGTCCCAGAAAATGACATGTGCCTGATGTAGATTTGCGATCAACTTTGTCACCAGCATAATCAGCATCCGAAAATCCAACCAAATCAAACTCTGAGCCCTTTGGATACCATAATCCTAGAGTTGGGGTGTGAGCCAAATATCGAAGAATTCGCTTCACAGCTAAGTGATGCGACTCCTTTGGTGCCGCTTGAAATCGAGCACACATGCAAACACTAAGCATGATATCGGGCCTAGATGCACATAAATAAAGCAATGACCCAATCATGGAGCGGTATACCTTTTGATCGAACTCTTTACCATTGTCGTCAGGACCCAGATGATGTTTGGCTGGCATTGGTGTTGTGAAGCCTTTGCAGTCTTGCATACCGAACTTCTTTAGGAACTCTTTAAGATATTTCTCTTGAGATATGAAGATGTCGTTGTGTTGTTGCCGTATTTGAAGACCGAGGAAGAACTTCAGCTCCCCCATCATGGACATCTGATATTGCTCTTGAATCATATATCCAAACTCTTCACTATACTTCTGATTGGTGCAGCCGAAGATAATGTCATCCACATATATTTGGCACACAAACAGTTCACCATCATATGTCTTCGTGAAAAGAGTGGGATCCAGGGAACCAGGTATGAAGCCTTTGCTCTTCAGAAAGTACTTGAGTGTATCATACCAGGCCCTAGGGGCTTGTTTGAGGCCATACAGTGCCTTGTTGAGCTTGTATACCATATCAGGATGTTTTGGATTTTCAAAGCCAGGTGGTTATGCAACATACACTTCTTCTTCAATCTTGCCATTGAGAAAGGCACTTTTCATATCCATTTGATATAGAAGTATGTTATGATGATTTGCATAGGCCAGTAGTATGCGTATGGCTTCAAGCCTAGCCACAGGAGCAAATGTTTCATCGAAGTCAATGCCCTCCACTTGAGTATATCCTTGAGCAACGAGACGAGCTTTGTTTCTGACAACTTGACCATGCTCATCTTGCTTGTTGTGGTATATCCATTTGGTGCCTATTATGTTGTGCTTCCGTGGATCAGGACGCTTAACCAGTTCCCATACATTATTTAGCTCAAACTGTTGAAGCTCTTCTTGCATAGCTTGAATCCATTCAGGTTCCATGAAGGCTTCTTCAACTTTCTTGGGTTCTGATATTGAGACGAATGCGAAATGCCCACAGAAGTTTGCTAGCTGAGTTGCCCTTGAACGAGTGAGTGGACCAGGTGCATTGATGCTGTCAAGTATTCTATCAATCTGTACTTCATTTGCAACACGAGGATGTATAGGGCGAAGACTTTGCTCTTGCTGATCTGTGTTGTCATTTGGAGGTATATCTTCAGGCTGAGCATTGTCTTCATGTGGATCAGGTGCTGAGATGATGAGTTCTTCTTCAGGATGAGCTTCAGAAGGCATAATCTCTCTAGTTCCCATAAGCTTGATTGATTCATTAGCTGGAACTTCATCTAGCACATTTGGCAATTGCTCTCTTTGTGATCCATTGGTTTCATCGAACCGCACATCCACTGTTTCAACCACTTTGTAGTGGAAGAGATTGAAGACTCTGTAGGAGTGTGATTCCTTTCCATATCCAAGCATGAAGCCCTCATGTGCTTTTGGTGCAAACTTTGAGGTGTGGTGTGGGTCCTTGATCCAGCATTTTGCGCCAAATACTCTGAAGTAGCTGACATTTGGCTTCTTGCCAGTTAGGAGTTCATAAGATGTCTTGTTCAGAAGCTTGTGAAGATAGACACGATTGATTGTATGGCATGCAGTATCAATGGCTTCAGTCCAGAATTTTCTTGGAGTCTTGTATTCATCTAGCATTGTTCTGGCCATCTCAATGAGTGTTCTGTTCTTGCGTTCGACGACGCCATTCTGCTATGGCGTGTATGGAGCTGAGAATTCATGTGTGATGCCCAAGGTATCCAGATATGTATCAAGGCCAGTGTTCTTGAATTCAGTGCCATTGTCACTTCTGATGTGCTTTATCTTGGCGCCAAAATTGTTCATAGCTCGATTTGCGAAGCGTCTGAAGACATCCTGCACTTCAGTCTTGTAAAGGATTATGTGTACCCAAGTATATCTAGAGTAATCATCAACAATGACGAAGCCATAGAGGCAAGCAGAAGTAGTAAAAGTTGAGTAGTGAGTGGGACCGAAAAGATCCATGTGGAGCAGTTCGAAGGGTTGTGTAGTAGTCATGATTGTCTTCGAAGGATGTTTTGCCCTTGTCATCTTCCCTGCTTCATAGGCACCGCATAAATGATCTTTCTTGAACTTGACGCCTTCGATGCCTATGACATGCTTCTTCTTCGCAAGGGTGTGGAGGTTCCTCATGCCAGCATGCCCAAGCCTTCGATGCCAAAGCCAGCATTCTGAAGCTTTTGCAAGAAGACATACTGCAAGTTGCGGTCCTGCTGAGAAATCTACCACATACAAATCACCTTTCCTATACCCTTCAAACACTAGAGATTTATCAGATTCCATTAGCACCAGGCAACGATATTTTCCAAACATTACAATCATATTCAAATCGCAAATCATTGAGACAGACATTAAGTTGAAGCCAAGGGATTCAACAAGCATGACTTTATCCATGTGTTGATCCTTTGAGATTGCAACTCTACCTAGACCCAATACCTTACTTTTACCAGTGTCAGCAAATGTGATGTGACTCTTGTCGGATGGACGTAATGTTGAGTCCATAAGAAGGCTTCTTTTGCCAGTCATGTGATTTGTACACCCACTGTCAATAATCCATTCTGAAGACTTTGAAGTCACTGGTGTCATACCCTACAGTGCAGTTAGGGGGATAGGCTTCACGAAGGGTATTGTGAAGCATAAATATTTGACGAACCAGTGGGTTATGAAAACTTAGATCCAGATTAGGACTAATAGGGAGAGTAGCATGCGATTCAGGAACAAAGTACATAATGATGCCATTCGGGCATTTTATCTTGTGCCCTACAAGATTTTTAAGGTCCCCAGCAATAGCGTCAGAAGATTTTGTTTTTCTGCTGGAGACCTTTCCCTGCAAAAGAGAGTTAAGCTTTCTTAACCACCCACATCTTCAAGGGTGGCTTAGAAGCAATAAGTCTAAGTGCAGCATCTGAGAATTTTGGCTTTGAATCCTTAGCAAACAGTCTAGCAGGTGGACAATAATACTCATAGGAATAAGCAGAATAATTTTTGGTCATGTGAACATGACGGTTCGATGAACCGCTCTCATATTCATATGCCTGAGTATGGTTTCCCTGCAAAACATTTGCGTTAATGTGACTCAGGTGAGTCCTCTGTTTGTATGAAGCCTTTGGACCGTATGAAGCCTTTGGTCTAAGGTTTGCCTTCTTCAAGTGAGGTGTCATGAAGACGTTCACAGGAAGATTTTCTAGACACTTTTTCGGAACCCAGATCTTCTTCATAGGCGGTCCATTCCTGCAGTTAGTACCAATGTACCTGGCAAACACTTCACCATTCTGATTCTTAAACAGTTTATAGTTTGCATCAAAGGATTCATCAATGATAATAGGGTTAGCACAAGTGAAGCCAGATAAATTGGATGGATCTGCTGAAAGTTCCTTTGTAGCAACCCATGTGGTTTTGGGGTACTGCTCAGGTTTCCAGTAAGAGCCATTTGCATTTATTTTCCTCACGAACCCAACACCCTCTTTCCTAGGGTTTCGGTTCAGAATCTGCTTCTTGAGGACATCACATAGTGTCTGATGTCCTTTAAGACTTTTGTACATCCCTGTTTCAAGAAATGTCTTCAACCTAGCATTCTCATCAGCAATAGCAGTGGTATCCTCAGCAGAGGGGTTAGTTACCACGTCAACAGTTGAAGATATTGCAACAGCAGTAGAAGTGGAACATTCAGCAACAGAATTAGCATTATCATGCTCAATGCATTTAAGACATGGTGGTTCAAATCCTTCCTGAGCGGGACTGATCTGTTCGGAGCGAAGTGACTCGTTTTCCTTTTGAAGATCTTCATGAGCCACCCTCAATTTCTCAAGTTCTTGCTTCCTTTGAAGATAATCATAGGAAAGCTTTTCATGAGTTGTTGAGAGAGTATCATGACGATCTTCAAGTTCCTGATACTTAACGTGAAGGTTTTTTATGTCTTCAATTAAGGATTCAGATCGAGTCATTTCAGCACCCAACAGATCATCGCTTCTGTCTAACAGTTTTTGAATATGTTCCATAGCCTTTTGTTGTTCAGTTGCAATTTTAGCAAGTGTTTTGTAGCTAGGTTTTGCATCACATTCAGAGTCATCGTCACTAGATGTTTCATAGCGAGTAGAGCGTGTGTTTACCTTGGCACCGCGTGCCATGAAGCAGTAGGTAGGAGTGGAGTCGTTCTTGTCATTTGCGTCGGTGTCGGTGATGCAGTCATTGTCTTCAGTGTTGAAGATGGACTTGGCGACGTATACTGTAGCCAGACTCGCAATGCCAGAATCAGACTCCTCCTCAGACTCCACCTCTGCCTCCTCAGATGCGGACTCCTCCTCTGAATCCATCTCCTTTCCAACAAACGCACGTGCCTTGCCAGATGAGCTCTTCTTGTGTGATGAAGACTTTGATGAAGATTTGGAAGAAGACTTTGTGTATTTCTTCTTCTTCTTGTCGTCAGAATCATATTCCTTGCTCTTCTTCTTCCTTCTGTTCTCATTGTCCCACTGTGGACACTCAGAGATGAAGTGTCCAGTTTTCTTGCACTTGTGACATGTTTTCTTCTTGTAGTCATGAGCAGAAGCTTCATCATTCCTTGAGCTTGATCGTGAAGATTTTCTGAAGCCTTTCTTCTTGGTGAATTTTTGGAACTTCTTCACTAGCATTGCAAGTTCTCTTCCAATGTCTTCAGTATCATCAGAACTGCAGTCAGATTCTTCTTCAGATGAGGAGACAGCTTTTGCCTTCAAGGCACGAGTTCGCCCATAGTTTGGACCGTAGATATCTCTTTTCTCAGAAAGCTGAAACTCATGTGTGTTGAGCCTCTCAAGTATGTCAGACGGATCGAGTGTCTTGAAATCAGGACGTTCTTGAATCATCAGGGCCAGGATGTCAAACAAACTATCAAGTGATCTCAGCAGCGTCTTGACGATTTCATGTTTGGTGATCTCAGTGGCGCCGAGGGCTTGAAGCTCATTTGTGAAGTCAGTGAGCCTGTCAAATGTGTGCTGGACATTCTCATTGTCATTTCGCTTGAAGCGGTTGAAGAGATTGCGAAGGACACTGATTCTTTGATCTCTCTGGGTTGAGATGCCTTCATTAACTTTGGAGAGCCCATCCCAGACCAGTTTGGATGTCTTCAAGGCACTCACACGGCCATACTGTCCTTTGGTCAGATGACCACATATGATATACTTGGCAGTAGAGTCCAGTTGAGTGAACTTCTTGACATCAGCAGTAGTGACACCTTCTCCAGCCTTCGGAACGCCGTTCTCGACGACATACCATAGGTCGACATCAATGGCTTCAAGATGCATGCGCATCTTATTCTTCCAGTAGGGATATTCAGTTCCATCGAAGACGGGGCACGCAGCGGAGACTTTGATTATCCCTGCAGTCGACATAGCTAAAACTCCAGGTGGTTAAACCGAATCACACAGAACAAGGGAGCACCTTGCTCTGATACCGATTGAAAGGGCGTTATATCGACTAGAGGGGGGGTGAATAGGCGATTTTTATGAAAGTCTTCAAAACGTGGGAGTTATGAAGACAAACAGTGAAGATTATGCCTATTACTATGCAGCGGAAGTTAGATTACACTAGGCCAGCCATGGTCATGTATTCAATAGAGTGAAAGCACAGTGACAAACAGCTTCAGTGTAATAAGGATCAGGTAGGAAGAGGTTATGAAGCCAAACAGATCATACATTCACGTTGTGAAGACAAAAGATAAAGCAAGCATGCAATGGCTTCACAATGTGTAACAGTAAGAAGAGGAAGTGAAGATGAAACCAATGACTCGTTGAAGACAATGATTTGTTGGACCAGTTCCAGTTGCTGTGACAACTGTACGTCTGGTTGGAGCGGCTAGGTATTTAAACCAAAGGAAACACAGTCCCGGACACCCAGTCCTGAACACACAGTTCAGGACACCCAGTCCTCACCGTAATCTCCTTGAGCTAAGGTCACTTAGTCCTCGCCCAATCACTCTGGTAAGTCTTCAAGGTAGACTCCCAAACCTTCACAGACTTCGTTCACTGGCAATCCACAATGTCTCTTGGATGCTCTAAACGCGACGCCTAACCGTCTGGAGGATTCACAGTCCTCAAGTGTAATAAGTCTTCAGATCACACAGACAAGAAGACTTAAGTGATGCCCAATTTACTCTGGCTCTGGGTGGTTAGGGCTTTTCTCCTCACTAGGAATTTTTCTTTCAAAGGCTTCGAGGTGGGTTGCTCTCAAACGACAAAAGCCGTGCACTGAAATCTGAGCAGCCAACCGTTTATGGTTGTGGGGATGGGCTATTTATAGCCACTTGGCAACCCGACCTGATTTGTCCGAAATGACCCTGGGTCACTAAGGAACTGACACGTGTACCAACGGTCGGATTTTCAACTCACACGACAACTTTACTTGGGCGACAAGTAAAGCTGACTTGTCTGACTCTGGACAAGATTTGCTCTCATAGTCTTCGCTCGGAGACATAGGATTTGAATTAGGCATCACTTCAGTCATTCTGACTGGTTCTCTTGGACCCCACTTAACAGTACGGTGGTTCCTATGACACAACATAAATGAAATAAAACTACGAAGGATCTAAGTCTTCGAGTTCCATGAGCTTCATAGGGAGTCTTCTCATGTCATTGTCTTCAATATGAATATCTTCATAAAGCACCATTGTCTTCAATGTCTTCGTACATTTTTAGGGGTCATCTCTGGTAGTGAAACCGAATCATTGAGGGACTTCTACCTGTGTTATCCTGCAATTCTCACAAACACATTAGTCCCTCAACTAGGTTTGCCGTCAATACTCCAAAACCAACTAAGGGTGGCACTAGATGCACTTACACAAAGTATAGCTTAAATATAATGTTAGGCACTCATAAAGTTATGTGATTTTTACGTGACTTAATAGACACAAAATATGACTTTTGTCTCTGCTTGACTAATGAATCAGTACATCTTCAAGCAAAAAATCATGAAGATCACACTACAATGTCCCTAACAATGGTAGAAGCTCAAATGTGAGACAATATTTTGTAATATATAAGCCTTGGCTGCAACTTTCCACTTAACATGTAGATAAAAATCAGACACTTATTGCTTATTTTATACTTCAATTTTTACTTTAAGTTTTGTTTGGATAATCTATATGCATAGGCACAGTCCTATACTTGTTTGGAAAGTTAAGATATTCATGTCAACAATTATTTAGAGCCAAACAATCATCTAAGCATACATACAGAATCCAATCGGTTATATATGTACGCAGACATTAATTCCAAGTATCTAAACCCTGCTATACACACGATAGTACACAAACGATTTATCAACGATGCTAAATATCGTGTCGTTCCATTCAGGACATCAGCACTGTTCCACTGTTTGATATAAGTGGCTGCTGCATGTCGTGTGTATACTACTATAGTTTCATCTTCAGACCAATCAACGCCATGTTTCAATGAAAATCTGATGATAAGTTGCACCAAGATTTAGCAAGGTGCATACCTCCAAGTGGATGAGCCAGCTCTGAGACCCACTCCTTGACCCTCTCTGCATATGCTCCCGTCGAAACATACTGCACCATAACAAGCACTAAAAAATTTAGAAAACACACCCCAATCCTGAAATTCAGTGAAGCACGAAAAGCAGCAGCAAACTAGACAATAGCACGCAGGCAGTGTTGCAAATAGCAAACCAAGTAATGTAATGTACACTACAGGAGAAACAAATAGCAAAGCGAGGCTTGACCTGGAAGGGACAGACGTGGGAGCCCTCGAGGCCCTGGAACGCCCTCCGGATCTGCTCCAGCCTCCGCTCATGGTCATGCGAGGCAATAGATTTAGTCAAAACAAACAAGCAAAGGGCGTTGAATATACACCAAGTACTCAACTTGTTCTTACTGAATTTAGGAGTCTGTTTTTATTCTTTTCTTATATGCAGTCTGAAGCTTAACTTGTTCTAACTGAATTTAGTCAGAACAAACAAGCTAGGGCACTGCAGATCACGCACCTGAGATCAAGGGCGATGTAGATCACGAGTCAAAGCACATCTGGTCCAGTTCTCGGCACCAACTCCTCCTCCAATTGCTACAGAAACTAAGAGCAGAAAATCAACTCGCCTACTTCAGTACAAAGAAGAAGCAAACATGCAAGCAAGAAATAGTGAAATAGTACTAGTGTGATCCACATCTCAGCATCTCACTTTTAGTTTAGTTGATCCGAATCGCAAACCATTAAAGAAGAAGCAAACATGCAAGCAAGAAATACTGAAGTGAAGTTTCAGTTTTAGAAACTGAATTTCTAAACCGATGAAGGAGGCAGCAGGCAGTAGCTGAGCAGCAAGAACCTGAAGTGAAGTTTCAGTTTTAGAAACTGAATTTGTATTTTATGAGGAATCTAGAACTCAAATTTATCTGAGATCGTAACTTTATGTTATCAATTTAAGAGCAGGTCATTTATGCATGTCAAAATGTGAGCAGGATACTCATTGATGATCTGGGTTGTGTACCAAGGTGCTAGGGGTTGGCCCCTGTACTGAAATTGTATTTAAACCTCCTCTTTTCTACTAACAGAAAGAGCAATGCTCCTGTCAATATTTTGGAAAACAAATTTGAGAGCATATCATTGATGCTGTCCATTTGTGAGCATATCAGTGAATTGTAAATCATTATAAGACAGTGCATGGGGCTAATGAGATCAGTTAAACTACAACACTGAACCAACTAAACTGAATTTTGAGACCAGATTAATGAAACCATTGTAATAGAAATAATGTTTGAAGTATCTTTGCCGGTTCTCAGAATGGCTATACAACCAAATTAGCACTGTAAATCCATCATAGATGGCCAACAATTTTATCTACAAAATGCATCTAATTATAGAACTAGCAAGGAGTAGAGCAAAACTTCTATTAGGCTCTTTGTTGTGATGCATGATGTGTTCGGTTTGCTGTACTGATGCATTCCAGCGAACCTAAAAAGATGATTCTGTTCTGATATGCTGTTAGGATCTTTGTGCAAAATCAATCGAACCCACACGAGGTTCAGTGCCAAATTCTAACACCAGAGAAGCAATGGCCTATCCTAGTACTAGCAAATCAATCGAGCAGAGAGGAGGAGGGTACGAGCTCACCTACGGCCAGAGAGTAAGATCCATGGCTGATGCATCCCGAGCAGCAGCCATGGTCGAGCACCCCCTCTTCAGGCACCATCCATCCTTGCCGCCCAGTCTATCTACAACATCCTCCTACATACCTATAGTCAAAGAACAGAGCAGAAATTAGAGAGAGAGAGAAAGAGAGAGAGAGAGAGATAAGAGGGGATGGAGCTCGAGTACCCCATGGCCACCGAGCGGAATAGCACCATCCAGGGGCAGAGCCGCATGTGGGGGCGCGGCAGATGTCGGGGAGGAGCCGCCAATGTCGTCGGAGCCGTGTTGACGATTGAGGCGCCGCCGCCCTAGCCACGGGGAGGGCTACGGGTGATCGTTTGAGGCTGGGAGAGGTTGAGAGTTCTCTGAGATTCGCGCCATTGCTGTCCTGGTGGCCGGAGACACGGTGTGCTGCGCTGCCACCGCAAACCCTAAGCAAGCCATGCGTGCGCCATGGTCCGGCCAGCTCGACGGAGCACCGCGCATCGAAGCACGCACGCGCGCGCCGGCGAGCAAGCCAGCCGCGACGCTATTGTGGCTGTGCGTCAGTGCTGTTGTCTCCGTTGCGTGAGGAGAGGAGGTTGCTTGGTTTGGGGGAGAAGGGGCGGCAGTGGGTGGATGGATCTAAAGGGAGGAGGAGAAGAGGAGGTGGCGGCGGCGATGGATCCGATGGGAGGAGGAGACGGGGGAGAAGGGGCGGCAGCGGGTGGATGGATCTGAAGGAAGGAGGAGATGACGAGGTGGAGGCGGTGATGGATCTGATTTGAGGAGGAGACGGGGGAGAAGGGGCAACTGCTGTGTTGATCTGCCGCGTGCCGGCGTTGGGGTAGGAGGTCGCTGGCGGGGCTAGTGGAGCGGAGGTCGCGCTGCCCAATGGGATCGGGGGAGAGGAGGTCGCGGGAGGGAGGGGTTGGGGTCGTGGGAGGGAGGGAGAAAGGAAGGAGGCGGGGGGTGGCTGGAAAATGTCCACAAGGACTAGGGGTTCGGCTTAGGTGGACTTGGGGTGAGGACTACCGTTGGATCCGCGAGCATCCGACGGTGTTCGATCCACGATCCGCGTGAAACGCCCACAGACGAATCAAAATGCAGCACACGGGTACGATGTCATGACCATTTAAATTGGTCGTAGTTGACTAAAAAATTGGTCATGGTTGATTAAAAATTCATTTTACATTTTTCAAGTGCCGAAAATGAGTTTTTTGTGAAGGACCTACAATATATTTGTTGCAAAATTGTACCAAATCAATTTTCTAAAATATTTGAACATACTTAATGCACAATTGACAAAATGGTTGGGTGTCAAAAGTTTTGATCCACCTTTGGTGAAAAAGACAAATTTTCGCCGTTTTGGTTGGAAGCAGGTCAAATTTGAACTGCGGCTGCCTCAGAGTTTTCTATTTATTTTTTCCAAAAATCATTTCTAGGTACAAAAGTATCTATTTAATCACAGAAACATCACAAAAATTCCAATATTCAACCGCTAGCTAGGAACGGTCATTCCCGCCGTTTTGACCGCATTTTGAAACGGTCATAAAAAATTCAAAATAAAATCAAAAAAATGGAAAACCTTCGCATTGTGTCATTATATGTGATCAAGTTACCAGGAAAATTAATAAACTTGTAATACGGCAATTCTTTTAAAAAAGTGTTCTCAGAAATGAGCTATCATGCGTGAAGATTCATGGCTTTCAAGCCAAATGATCAATCTTATGGCCATATTCATGGCATAGTTTGTTCAAATGATCTCATATTATGCACAAGGGTGCATATTAGAATGGCAAACAATGTTGCCTAAAGGACTTTGTATTTTCTTTCCACGGAAAATTCATTTTCCATTTTCTGAGTGCCCGAATTGAGTTCTTTATGTGAAGGACCTACAGTATATTTGTTGCAAAATTGGACCAAATCAATTTTATAAAATACTAGGCCATATTTGATTCACAATTGACCAAATGGTTGGGTGTCAAATGCCTTGATCCACCTCTGGTGAAAAAGACAAATTCCCGCCGATTCAGTAGGAAGTAGGTCAAATTTGAACTGCAGCTGCCTCATAGTTTGCTCTTTATTTTTTTTAAAAATCATTTCTAGATGTATCTATTTAATCAGAGAAACATCAAAAGTTGTCCAAGATTCAACCACTAGCTTGGAATGGTCAAACCCGCCGTTTTGACCGCATTTTGAAACGGGCATAAAAAATTCAAAAAAATCAAAAATTTGGAAAACCTTCGCATTATGTAATTATATGTGACCAAGTTTCCAGGAAAAATAATAAACTTGTAATACGGCAATTATTTTAAAAAAGTGTTCTTAGAAATGAGCTATCATGCGTGAAGATTCATGGCTTTCAAGCCAAATGATCAATCTTATGGCCACATTCATGTCATAGTTTGTTCAACTGATCTCATATTATGCACAAGGGTGCATATTGGAATGGCAAACAATGTTGCCTAAGGGACTTTTTATTTTCTTTACACGGAAAATTCATTTTCCATTTTCCGAGTGCCCGAATTGAGTTCTTTTTGTGAAGGACCTACAGTATATTTGTTGCAAAATCGGACCAAATCAATTTTATAAAATACTAGGACATATATGATTCACAATTGACCAAATGGTTAGGTGTCAAATGCCTTGATCCACCTCCAGTGAAAAAGAGAAATTCTCGCCGATTCAGCAGGAAGCGGGTCAAATTTCGACTGTCCCTGCCTTGTAGTTTGCTCTTTATTTTTTCAAACAATCATTTCTAGATACATAAGTATCTATTTAATCAGAGAAACATCAAAAAATTTCCAAGATTCAACCACTAGCTAAGAACGGTTAAACCCGCCATTTTGACCGCATTTTGAAACGGGCATAAAAAATTCCAAAAAAAATAAATAAATTGGGAAACCTTCGCATTGTGTCATTATATGTGGCCAAGTTCCCAGGAAAAATAACAAACTTGTAATACGGCAATTATTTTAAAAAAGTGTTCTCAGAAACGAGCTATCACGTGTGGAGATCAATGGCTTTGAAGCCAAATGATCAATCTTATGGCCACATTCATGGCATAGTTTGTTCAAATGATCTCATATTGTGCACAAGGGTGCATATTGGAATGGCAAACAATGTTGCCTAAGGAAGTTTTCATTTTCGTTGGACGAAAAAACCATTTTCCATTTTTCGAGTGCCCGAAAGGAGGTTTTTTTGTGAAAGAACTACCAAATAATTGTTGCAAAATTGGACCAAATTATTTTTATAAAATACTAGGCCATATTAAATGCACAATTGACAAAATGGTTGGGTGTAAAATTTTTTGATCCACCTCTCGTGAAAAAGACAAATTTCCGCCAATTCAGTAGGAAGCGGGTCAAATTTGAACTGCAGCTGCCTCATAGTTTGCTATTTATTTTTTCCAAAAATCATTTCTAGGTACATAACGACCTATTTAATCATAAATACATGGTTTGGTGGCGATACATCGAGGTTTGGGCGGTGGCCGAGGGCCCCAACTCTAGAGCGCGTAAACTCGCATGCCCGTCGCGTGGTCACCGCATGACCGTAATGTTTCCATGTGTTCTGGGTGGCCTAGGCATGTCTAGTGGGTTGGGCACTCCCCAGGTTGGTGCTAGGAAGAAAATTAGGACATAAGATTCTCACGAGGAGACCGATCGATGCTCAAACATGAATTAGCAGCCAAGTGTTTGATTAGCGGTACGGGAAATGCACATGGCCAATGGGCGTGAGTTTTGGCTAAGGATGATCATCTACTAAGGAGAATGTCTTCACAAATTTTTAGCTCAAAAGGAGGATCCTAGGTGGTACCACGCTGGACAAAAATATGAATGTTGAAGCTGGGCTCAAAATAATGAATTGAGTGAGCTGAAATTTTGTGGAGGATGGTTATTTGGGCATAGGAAAGCATTGTAGAAAATTGATACCATTTGGACATGCCAAAGTAGTACTTCCTTCACAATGCTCTTCTATGGACAGAAACTTTGGAAAACTAGTGAGAGAGATTGGATGAATGAAATGAGCTCAAAATTGGTGTAGGTAAGTTACTTAGGTATGGTCATGCGCTGGTAAATTTTCAGATCATTTGGGTAAGACTAGCTAGAACTTACTTCACAATGCTGCTCTCGAGGTAGAAACTTTGGAAATTTCCCGAGAAAGATTTACTAGGAAAATTGAGCTGAATATTATCATGTGGCAATGATTTGGGTATGGAAGAGTGCCCGAAAAGTTTGAGGGTAATAGGAGGGGTCTATATAACACTTGCTTTGCAACGTGCCAATTTGGCCATAAAATATAAATTGAACCTGGGCTCACATAGATGATTTGACTAAGCTGCAATTTGGAGGAGGTTGATAATTTGGGCATATGAAGGAACTGTATAAATTTCATGTCATTTAGAGATATAAAAAAGGTACTTCCTTCACAATGCTTCTAGGTGGACAAAAACTTTGGAAATTTGCCGAGGAAGATTTGCTAGGAAAATGGAGCTGAATTTTGTCATGCGGTAATGATTTGGATAGGAAAGAGTGCCCAAAAATTCCGAGGGCAATCAAGAATATATAAATAGCACTTCCTTCATAAAGTGTTGTTGTGAACAGAATAGGAAAATGAATATTGTTGAATTAGTTTTGAACTAGGCAACGAAGGATTTTTACATATTTGATGAAGATATGCCCCAAAGAATTTATGAGATTTTTTGGGAATTTGGGAATGATAGAAATATAGGTTGCTTCACAACCTAGGGCAAAAACTGCCACATGGACATGACACATAGGCAAAACTGATGAGATGGCGCCTAGTCATCACAACCCACCACAATCTACAAGGCTATGACCATCTATATTGGTCATTAACAACTAGAAATAAGGAAGCGGACTAGCACTGTTTGATTTGTGACCATTTCGTGTAAGGAAATTACGACCTTTCTGACCAAAATGGTCGCAATGGTTTAGGGTTTGGAGCCCCCTGAACAGCTTTTGACCAATTGGTCTAAAATGGTCATAAATTTATGACCAATTCTTCGAGGGTCACTGACAGAAGGTCATAAGTTGACATATTTCTTGTAGTGGCCTTCAATCTCTCGTCTTCTTCCTCCAGCGTCGCCGGGACCGCCTGGTCCGGCCTCCGGCGGCTAGCGGCTCTGCTTAGCACGCATCACTGCGAAGCGCTACCCCACCGTTGTCCAGGCTATCCCTCCACCCCTCGACACCTCCTGTTATTCTCCACAGACTATAGCCCCATGCCGCAACAGAACCAGTTATAACCCTTCTCCTCCTCTCAATCTTCGACTCCACTGCCGCGTTTTCCCATCTCCGAGTCGTTCCTGTCTGGGGCCTCGCCGTCGTCCACCGCCTCGTTGCGTTCGGTGCGGCGTGGTTAACAAACGAGAGTCATCAGAAGAGGACTTTACGTGGAGAGCCTGACGGCTGGGACCCACGAGGTCCATGGTCTCACGCAAGAAAAGTTCCTCCTTATTAAGATGAAAAAAATGTTTCCTCCACCTGACAGCTAGGACCCACCGGCTCTATCCTCGCACAGAAGGAAGTGCCTCCTTGTTTTGAGAAAAAAAATTATTCATCCCGTTGACAGCTAGGACCCGTCAGATTTGGTGACTGACTTGTGGGCCTACTAAGCGGACGTGTACGCACGGCTTTGTCAACTTAAGCAACAAATGATTCTAGCAGTTGGACCGTTGGATGTTAATCCAACAGCCGTGCTCCTTCTTCAACCTCTGTTCTTGCTCCTGTCTCCCGTGGGCGGCACCACGGTTGTGCTGCCGCGCACCCGAACCAGTGAAGTTTCCCACTCATCTCCATCTGCGACTCCACTTCAGCTTAATAAATAGTAACGTCTTCGGTTTTAGCCCTGTTTTCCATAGATTAACCGGGCAATTCTCTTCTTCTTAATTAATCGACGAGGCAATTCTTTTGCCTCCGTTTCGAAAATAAATAAATAAATAGTAACGTCTAACTGAGCCAGTTAGTTAGATGCGTACACTTGGTGTAGTAGGATCTTTATTTACTTTGTTGCATACACTTGTTCTTTTTTGGTAGCCCTTTTGTAATGATGGCTGATGTTTGGTTTGGAAGAAAGAGCTGCGTCTTCACTCTTCTGTCCTGCTTACTACTTCTGTGGCACCCCCAGCCCAGGTTGCTGCTGCTGCTGTTTTCAATGTACAATCAGTAGTATATTTCGTCTGTTGGTTGAATAAATGTGTTGTTAGAACGAAAAACACAATGTTTTGGAAGTCGTTGCACAGTTCGATCCTTTAGTGCCTCGTACCGTACGTAGCGCATACTATTTATCAGACGGAACATATTTTTTTTAAACTCAGAACACATTTTCCACTTTTCGATAACATGCAGCCCACTGATGAAGGCCCAATAGAGAAGCCCATAATTAACTGGAAGGGAGGCTCTCACATGAATCTGGCCCAGGTACATGCTCATGGTCCCCTAAACATAAATATGTAAATAAATAAATAAATAAAGATAAATGCTCATGCACCAGTTCTTTGGGAAAATAGGTAGCACAATATTTCTTTTTAAAGAATACCCAAGCTAGGCCTATTTGTTTTCTCCGAATTACTGGGCTGCAAATCTTTCAAGACGAGGAGGGATGCATTCCGGCCTAGCTTAAGAGTATGGTCAATGTCTGTTAAAAGTAATATCAAAAGGGGTTGAAAATTCCAAAAAAATTATAGCAAATGGGATATAAGTTCCTTTTTTTGTTTTTGTTCTTCACTGATATCTTATACGTATTTCATTGGATTTAACATGACATAGTACTAATTTATTTTTAAATTTGTTTTAGTATGGCTATTAATTTTTGGATTAAGAATATTTCGTTCCCCAGCAAAAATTTGTGAGTTTTCAAAATTTCCCACATATTTAGTTAATTTTTTAACCCTGGTACTGACCAGAAAATGGCCAGCAATTCTAAAAATGGAGAACAGGCTGCAATAAATTCCATATGAATTAGAAAATGAGTAAAAATTATAAAAATAATAGAAAATGGGCTGTTATGCGGCGGAGGCCTCACCACCCCCTACTACTCCCACCGCTGGCCAGGCCATCCCTCTACTTACCCACAACCCCTGTTATTCTGCGGTGACAGCAGCCTCACACCACAGCGAACCAGTGATCCCTCGTACTCCTCTACGCATGGACATCCACTTTCGCGTCTACCCCGGCTCTATGTCGTCCCATTCCTAGGCCTCGCCGTCGTCCACCGCCCTGGTGCTCTTGGCGCGGTGTGGTCAACGTGGTCAAGGAATGGCTTCCATCGGACGTGGACTGTACGTGGAGAGGCTGACAGCTGGGTCCACGGCCGCAACAAGGAAGTGCCTCCTTATTACATGCAAAATAATTATTCCTCCACCTGACAGCGGGGACCCACCAGACAGGCCATCGTATTTCGCCCCCCTTACTGCTGCGACCCACCAGCTACGTCTTCGCACGCAAGGAAGTGCCTAATAGTCGGGACCCACCTGGTCGAAGCGTACGTAGCGTTGTCATTCTGGTCGCAAACTTGTACATACATATATACTGGTCGATGTAGAGGCGCACACGTGTCGTACTAGAGGCACGCACGTAGCATTTACACGTACGTACAACGGCCAGGGTGCAAGAAAGAAAATACGGCCACGTATGTGTACATACGGGCGGGGTCTCGAACGACTAGTCGCACATACGTACGGCCAGGGCTCGTGTACATGGCTGGGTCGGAACGGAGAAACAACGTCGTCGTCGTGTTCATGGGGAGGCAACGGAATGCGTCGTGTTCATGGGGAGGCAACGGAATGCGTCGTGTTCATGGGGAGGCAACGGAATGCGTCGTGTTCATCGGGAGGGCTTGGACGGAATAGGCGATGGAAACGAGGCCTGGCGTACCGCAGAACGGAGGAAACAACCTTGTGTTCAACCGGCCACATTTGAAACGGGATCCTGTTCATCGGGAGGGGTCTGGCGTACCGCAAAACGGAGGAAACGGACCTCCTACGGTCGAAACGGGGGTCCTGTTGATCGGGAGGGGTGTGGCATACCGCAAAAACAGACGAAACGGACTTGTGTTGGAGTGCTACGGTCGAAACGGGGGTTCTGTTCATTGGGAGGGGTGTGGCGTACCGCAAAACGGGACTCCACGGGATACTGTTCATCTCCACCGTCGACCTCCTCCAGCCCGCACGGGCTCCTGTTCATCCAGCCTCCACCGCGCGCTACTCCACCGGCTACTGTTCAACCACCCCTCCACCGTCTACTGTTCATCCAGCCCTCCGCACCATGGGGTCCTGTTCAACCACCCCACCACAGGCACCCCTCCACCGTCTACTGTTCATCCAGCCCTCCACACCACGGGGTCCTGTTCAACCACTCCTCCACGGGCACCCCTCCACTGTCTACTGTTCATCCAGCCCTCCACACCACGGG